>NC_142204.1:2317458-2655791 GCF_049639895.1 Pseudopodoces humilis | reverse complement strand
GGGTTGGACTTGATCTTGAAGGTCTCTTCCAACCCAGTCATTCTGTGGTTCTGTGGTTCTGTGATTCTGTGAAGCGAGCACTGGATATGGTCACTCAGGAGAGAGGAGTGGGACAGCTGAGATGTGTTAACCTTTTCTGTCGGCGAGGCTTTGTGGCTCTGCCCCGGCTGCTACACAAAATAAAGTCTGGTTCTTAGCCCTGAATTCTCCTCAGAACTAGCTCCACATGAGCCAAATTTGTCTGAGGCTTCTACTTAGCACCAAAGTGAAGATGAGTGAAGAATGTGAATGATTGAGGCTACTCTAATCTCTGCCCCTGTGTCGTTCAGCAGTGAATATTTGTTCTTACCAGTTCAGTCTGACCTGTGGGCTTCTTTCTTTCTGGGGCTGTCCTGAGCAGGAGCCCTTGGTGACCTGCAATCACTTGATGGGCTCACAGAGTGGCAGTGGGTGAATCTACATCACAGGGCATTGTATTCCAGCCAGAGACAGTGAAAGATGGTAATTAGTACAGGGAAAAAACAAAAAACAAAAAACAACAACAACAAAAAAAACCAAACAAAAAAAGACAAACCACCTTTTTCCTTTGTAGGATTGCTTTAACTCCGATATGTAAGCACAGACAGTACATTTGTATTTCTCAGTAGGAGAGAGTAGGAGGAGGACAAAGCGTTATATTGCGGCTTTCCAGGAACTTGCTTGCCTCTGCCTCCTTCCCTGTGTCTCATGCAGCAGCTCTGTCATCACAAGGGTGCTGCTGAGCTCGTGTTTTAGCCCATGCCCACGTCACAGCCCGTGCCACGCAGCTCTCCCCACAGCTGAACACGCTGCAGCCCAGCTCCGAGCGCGGGCGCGGACAGAAACAGCTCAGCCCCAACCCTGATCTCATTTCCACCCGCTACACAAATGTTCCCTTGCTCTGGGCGCTCGCCCTAGCTGTCAGTTTGCCTCCTGCAAAGCGGTGATAACCTTACAATAGAAGCCCAGGTTTTCAGAAGAGCTCAGCCTCCCACTCTGACAGCCAGACTTGACAAGGAAATCACCTCCGCTTCAGGCACCAAAATGTTCATAGGTAGAAAAGAACTCCTGCACACTGAGTCCTCAACTCCTCACACAATCTGGGCAGCAGACTCTGCTGCTAGGGTTGTTGGAAACTTTGAAAAATTTGAGCCTTCTTTAAAAGAGAACTCAGCTTTTCAGAAAGCCTGGCTCCAATTTAGGTGTTGAGCACTCAAAAATTTGAGTCTGAGCTCTCTGAGAAATCTGGCATCTAACAAAGGAGTGCTGTGAGGATAGATTAATTAATGTGAGATCCTGGGGTAACGGTGTTGACAGGCCTGCTAAACTTTGTAAAGAAGTGAGGAAGAGTTGCATGTGTTGAAATTTTAGGGAAAATACCTAGTAGGTGAGAAATTATGGCTCACTGTGGATGTGCCACAACAGAAGGAAAACCACAGTAAGTTCTCCCACAGCTGAATTCTGCTGCTGGCAGGATGAATACTGTTGCCAGTGACAGATATCATACTATTGGCACACAATTTTAGAAGCTTTAAAACATTAAGGCACAGGCTTTTAGTGAGGTGGAGAAACACAGTATATCTTTAATCCTGGCTCCCTAACCAAGCAGTGCAAAGAATGTTTGAAAGCTGTTGCTGTGTTGCTATTAGTTTCAACCAGAAAATTTGTTGTCAGGTGGACTTTAATTTTCCAGATGACAGTAATATCCCTGCAGGAAATGAGAAGGACATGAAGCAATGTCTTTGAAACTGCTGAGAGACCAGTTTTGTAAAGGAGTTATGCAAATATGATAATTGTGTGTTTTCCTTTCTAAATGTATGAAAGGAAAACAAATGCACCTAGGAGATGCCTGTTGTTCTGCATGATCACTGGTGCAACACCTGCTTTGTGAAAAGGGTTTGTGACTCTCAAAGGACTTCACTGTTCCTCTCAGGGACAGCCAGATGACCAATAATAACTTGATATAATAATATTAACCAATAATAACTCTGGTTTGGAGGAGAAATAGAAAGGGTCTCACTTGGACTGTAGTTCTTTAATTTCTGGTTAACTTCTCAAGCACAGCTGGAGAGCACGGCTGCATCTGACACATCCCCAGTGCGTGGGGCAGCCACACCTTCAGCAGGTTAGCAACACTGATCTCACACCTTCATGTTCCAAGGACCTTCTATCTCAGCCACAAAGCCAGAATTCTAATGAGTTCAACAGAGCAACTCTATTTCCCATCAGCTGAGAGGGCAGCCAAGTAAATAATCTTTTTGTAGATGCTCTAGTTATTTTTTCACACATGTATCCACGGACAGCACAGTAGTGGAAACCAGCAGGTTTGGCATTTTTGCCCTTCATTATCTATCTTGCTTCTCTTCTCAACATTTCTTTCATTAGATTTCTCTTTTGTCCATGGGATGCTTAACTCTCTTGCCTGCTTCTGCCAATTTAAAAAATAAATTTAAAAGAAAATCAACAAAAAGAGGTGGGAAAATTAAATGATTTCTGGAATGTGTCAGTAACAAGTAGAATCTCTTGGGACCACCTTTGACATACAGGGACAATAAGTTTGAGAGAGGAAATTGGTTTCCCCATGGTTGATGGTTTTCCTGGATTGGTTTACCCCACTCCCACAGTGTTGAACTATTGAATGCTCAATTAGTATTCCCCAAAGTGTCAAATGAATTGAACCAACTCCAGAAATTCTTCAGTGCAGTTGATGTATCATTTTTCAGGCTTTGAGAAAAGGACCTACTGTTTCACTCAGTGCAGCAAACAAGATCTCCCCTTCTCAACCCTGTGCTGATTTGCTTTTTTTAATCGTGGTTCAAGGACACCTGCAAAAATAAACAGGAATGGCAAGTTATTGCCTCCAGAATGTGCAGAGTACCTCAGAAAACTAGTTTATAAATAGCTAGGCAGATGGATTTAATGACTACAGTATCTTGAAGTATTTTGGTTTGGTTTTGCTTTGGGCAGTTGCTATAATACCCTGTGTGATTCTGACAACGGTAATGGATTCCCAAAGTGCAGATGGCCAGCTCCATTTGGAGCTACAGGCCAAAAAATCACACTGCCAAGCTCAAGGACTCAGAAATCATGACCTACATTTCAGCTCAAATGAAGGGATTTCTTCACAAGTCGATGGAACTGGGCTTGTTACTTAAATGAAGAGAAGAGAAGAGAAGAGAAGAGAAGAGAAGAGAAGAGAAGAGAAGAGAAGAGAAGAGAAGAGAAGAGAAGAGAAGAGAAGAGAAGAGAAGAGAAGAGAAGAAGAGAAGAGAAGAGAAGAGAAGAGAAGAGAAGAGAAGAGAAGAGAAGAGAAGAGAAGAGAAGAGAAGAGAAGAGAAGAGAAGAGAAGAGAAGAGAAGAGAAGAGAAGAGAAGAGAAGAGAAGAGAAGAGAAGAGAAGAGAAGAGAAGAGAAGAGAAGAGAAGAGAAGAGAAGAGGGAAAGGAAGGGAAAGGAAGGGAAAGGAAAGGAAAGGAAAGGAAAGGAAAGGAAAGGAAAGGAAAGGAAAGGAAAGGAAAGGAAAGGAAAGGAAAGGAAAGGAAAGGAAAGGAAAGGAAAGGAAAGGAAAGGAAAGGAAAGGAAAGGAAAGGAAAGGAAAGGAATGGAAAGGAAAGGAAAGGAAAGGAAAGGAAAGGAAAGGAAAGGAAAGGAAAGGAAAGGAAAGGAAAGGAAAGGAAAGGAAAAGAAAGAAAAGGAAAGGAAAGGAAAGGAAAGGAAAGGAAAGGAAAGGAAAGGAAAGGAAAGGAAGAAAGGAAAGGAAAGGAAAGGAAAGCAAAGCAAAGGAAAGGAAAAGGAAGGAAAGGAAAGGGAAGAAACGGGAAGCATCGGACAGGAAAGAAAAGGAAAGGAAAGGAAAGGAAAGGAAAGGAAAGGAAAGGAAAGGAAAGGAAAGGAAAGGAAAGGAAAGGAAAGGAAAGGAAAGGAAAGGAAAGGAAAGGAAAGGAAAGGAAAGGAAAGGAAAGGAAAGGAAAGGAAAGGAAGCATTACTTGTAGTTCATATTTATATTTTTGAGTCTTTGTAATGTGTTTGGTTACATTTTCATCTCATCTTTCTGTCCAAGGGTCATAAATTTCTTGCTTGGTAATAAAAACAGGGACTGTAGTGTGACTCTGAGTTTCAAAGCAAAAGCTTTCACTAGAACAGAATAAATAACAGAATTTATAAATTAACTTTTCAGGCTCAAGGGGGGTCCAAGGATTACTGGTTCTGGTTCAGCCCAGTGCACATTCCCAGAAAGTTTCATCTCAGCTTGAATCACTCCCTAAGGTACTCAGTGTAATAGACCCTGCAAATCTTATTTGCATTATCTTTGTTAGGTTTGCTTATTGTAGTCATCTTGACCCAGCCTTTGCTGGGGATTTTGGCCTCCTTTTTGTTGGCCAGGCTTGTTTTTGTGGTCAGAAGAAGCAGATAAAGAAAAATAAGATATAGCTACGCCGAGTGCTGGACTCAACTGAGTGCATCATGCACCATGAGGATCAGAAGAATGAAAAAGCAGAAGTTTCTAAACTTTAAACCTCAAATCACAGCTGGATTTTAACCTGAAGTACCAAAGAAATTTGCAGCAATTTTTCTATTTGTTCTGAGGCGGGTTTTTGTATTTTGGTGTTTTGCAGTGAGATCAAGGATTGTTTTTTGAGAATTGAAACACTCAGCCTTGAGTAAATAATAAAGAAAAATAAAGAATAAATGAGAGAACTGCATACACAGGAAAGTATAAAAGAGGATCTACCTGGAAAACAATTCAGGAGAAGAACTGAGCAGAGGGGAGAGACAGGGGCAGAGAGAATGGCTCAAAATACAAATACCCTTTGTTAGTCCCTGAACTCTGACAGACACAGGGTGGCTTAACAATTGATAATTGTCATGATGGGTTGGAAAATATTCTTATGATATTTTGCTGGGATGGACAAGAAGTGTTCAGAGAATGGAATTCAAAATGATCCTGGTGATTTGGAGAAGCAGTGTAAGATGACTGTTCTTTCAAGAAAAAGACCACTTCTGTTTAGAAAAAGGTTGTGATACAATACTGACTAGTGGAAATTGTGGCAGTGAGGCAGAAGATATTAATGGCATGTGGGCTGTGGGCTGTCTGGCTGAGAATCACTTTGTCCAGCAAGGATTTGAGGGTTACAATGAATCAGAAACTGTGACCATGAATCAAATCAGCCTGTGGCAAATAGGGAAAATATCATACCAGTGTGTTTAAACCAAGCATCATCTGTAGCAATCACTCCACTTCACTTGGAGCTCTTTAAGACTGGGAAAGCAGCAAGTAGGTATTCTCCAGTGTTTAAAATATAGCTGTGCTTACAACAAAAGCAAAGCAATGGTCTTAAAACTGCAGTGAGGAGAATCCAGTTGTACCTGAAGGCCAAACATCCCACAGCAAGGATGACAGACCCCTGGCACAGATTGCTGTGGGAAGGTGGAAGAGTCACAGGAGGCAATAATATCTTCTATCTGGTAAAGGACAGAGGGTCCTTATTTCCAATGATTTGCTGGTAAAGCCTACACAAAAGAGGAAAAAAAATCACCATTTCTTTAATGCTCTGGGCAAAGTTCCTCCCTTTTGGTGCTGAGTGATTGTGAGGGCGATGGCAGCTGTTTGGTGCAGAAGGCAGCTGGCAGCAGAGGCAGTGCAAGGGCGAGTGGAGAAGTGTGACGAGGCTGTTGACTCAGCCCCCGTGATGAGCTGTGGCTTCGGAGCCTCTCGGCGTCACAGGGTGCTCAGGAGAGAGGCAGGGGTGGCATCACTGCCCACCACTTGCTTCCAGAGCTGGTGGTGGTGTAGCTTGGGCCATGTGAGCAAAAGGATCCAGAGATCAGCCTCTTGGGGTATCACAGCAAGCGTGAAGATGCAGCTCCCTGGCCCAGAGGAAAGCCCCCATCCCTTTATTTATCCCTGGATGGTGTAAAGGGTGCTGCAGGGAATGCAGCTCATGTTTGGCCTTCTGGCAGGGTTCCTGTTCCACATCTGAGACACAATCCAGTGTCCCACCTGCCCCACCTCCTCCTGGAGCCCTTAGAGAAGCCAGCATGGTTACCTGGAGCTGCAGTCCTTACAGACCACAGACCTTATTCTCACCTGGCTCCTCATCAGATGTTATGTGTGGAAGAGAACACTAAAAATACACTTGAACAAGCCAAAAGAAAGAGATAATGAGAGTCAAAAATAGAGTGTTCTCAGGCACAGGGCATGTGCAACCCCAGAAACTCTACCTGCATTTTAGTTTTCAGCTTTCCAAGAGTGAAAGAAAGTTCTGGGAGAGTGGGGGAGTTGTTTTGACAGGCACACAAAGGCTTGTTCCTTGGCAGAAGAAATGTTACTGGGTTTGCTACTATATCAAGAGCTCTACTACACTGACCCCAGCCCATCCACAGTGTTTCCTAAAGTGATGTCCCTCCTCTGATTCCCCTCCTCTCTTATTTTCCTTTGGAAACTAGGTAGTCAATAAATAAAACATTAGATAGGCTCCTAAACAGAAATAGGAGTCAAATCAAAGAGATCAAAGAGGAGGAGTGGGTGAACAAAGCAAAAAAAAAATATATATATTAAAAAGGGGAAGGTTGGGATTAAGGCTGCATAGAAATTTCTATCTGAAATAATGTTCATATCACTTTCTCAGCCTATGTTGAGTTTAGATGTGCAACTAGAAGAAGGGTCACATAAACCAGAATCAAAATGCTGAAACAATCAAGCACACAATAGATCATTTGTAGTCTCACAGCAACGAAAGGAAATTCCCATAAATAAGTCCCTAACAAGCCTGAACGCAGCTAAATATGGAGTGTAAATCCAGGGACTTTAATTGAAGGGCTCACTAATTAATTTCATTAATTCAGCTGAATTAATGAAATAGTCAGTTCCCATCTCTGTTTTCTCACACTGCACTATCACCCTTGCAGAGTTTGAACAATGTTGAGGGTACTTGTACACATGCTGTTTAAGTTGAATTTTCCCTGAGCAACCTAGACCATAGCTATCCATAAGGGAAAAAAAAACAACCTGAAATGGAGATTTCATCCTGTTTCTAATGGAACTTGCCCTGCAGAAGCCACCAAGAAGCAGCCAGAGAGCAGAGACTCATGTTTTCCACACACTGTGGAGCTGCAGGGATTAAAGCCTTCTGGTGAAAAGCTTTGTGCCCCATTAGTAGCACCTCAGCTTTTGTGTGCTGGTGACAGAAGGACTGCCTGCTTATGAGGAATTGCATTCCCACACAAAATTTTAAACCTGAAATCTGAATTTAATTTTATTTTTCCTTCAGGACTTCTTAATTGTTTCAGGACTTTTGGTGTAATTTATGCCCTGTTATTTGACTTTATTGCACGAGATGCCAAGATTTATGTTAATAGAGTAAAATGCATTTAAAATGTCTCCTAATATATTTCCCTTGAAATACAGGAAGATTACAGCTTCTGCAATAAACTCATAATCTCTGAATGCTAGAATGGAAATGTTTGACATTAACAGGCTGCTTTTAGAAATTAAATATCTGTAGCAGGGACATGGAGAACTTACAACTGACGTCTGGTTGTGAGTGCATTTGAACTTTGTGTGCTATTTGAGATTCAGAGGGGGGAAATGTTAACTTTTTACACATACCTCAACACTTCTTGATGTCAACCAGAACCAGAGGCAGCAGAATTCCTCGGGAGAGACTGCTCCCATGTCAGCTTGGAGTTGGCAGGAGCCAAGGAGAATGTGAAATCTTGTGAGAAAGTCTGATCCTTCCTATTTTCCAGTCCCAATGACTTCCACGGAAAATGAATGCTGTGGAATGCTCACAGAGATTTATATCTCAGCTGCAGCACAACATTTAAAAATCTGGAATGCTATGGGACAACTTTGGGAATAGGTGGGTTTGAGTCAGCCCCGAGTTTGTGACGTACCCTGGTTAAATATGTGGCTGGGAAACCTTGAAAGTGGTAAAAGCCCTTACTGCACAAACTTTCATCACTTTTAGAGCTGGAGGCTGGCTCTTTGTGAAGGAGCAAATGGCAGTGAGATGAAGAGAGGTGGTCTCTGACCAGGTTCTCTACTCTGCCACAGCATTTTTGTGCCAGCTAAGGTTTTACTACCTCATCTCACCATAAATCTGATGCAGTGGGGCAGTTTAGAAAATCTGGGCACACTTGAAATTAAATTATTAGAGTGGAACTGTAGTTCACACTACTGTTAGCAATCCTTTGGGCTTAAATAAGATGAAGCTGAATTTTGTACCCATGAAACTCCTGCTGAACTCTGCTGGCATTGACGGGGCGGTGACTAATTGCTCAAAATAAATTACCATTGCCTGCTCTGAATTCCTTTTGCTAAGAATCTAGATCCTTTTGATACACATAGGGTTATTTAAATCATCCTTTGAAAAATGAACGTCAGAGGGAGGGTCTGAGCATGACCTCCACTTTTAGACTGGGGAGGCCTTGTCATAACAAACATTTATCTGCTGGGCAGGTTTTCATTTACTTCCTAGGCATTAATTGCACAATGTATTGCACAAAAAAATGGTGCCTTTCCCTTGTCCTGGAGTGCTCCACCAGGAGGAAATCGACCTCAGAGTGGTTATACAGCCTGAAGGAACACAGCAGTTTTAGTGCAGAAAAATCACAGATACAATCCTGCCTGTGTCGAGAGGAACAAACAAAAACAACACCCCAAACAACCTCCAGTCTGCTTTAATAGTATCAAAAATATGCTGTTGTTAATAAAGGAATAGTTTTAGTGCTTAGCTTATGAATATATTCCATCCCAGAAACACAGATCTCAAAACTGGAACACACCACAAAGAAAAATTGTACATTTTTATCATCCCTTCACATTTCCATCCAGTTAGCACAAAAATTTTAGGCCAGCCTCCAGTTGAAACAAGGTCAAAGTGGTTTCAAAAAAATCAGTAAAAATAATGGGCAGGTTTCTATGTAACTGAAAGCAGAATTTCATCCATTAAGTATTAAGTGAGCACACTTAAAATAGGAAATATCAGAGTCCAAGTACATGTATCATCAGTTCAAATTAAATTTTACCTCTTGGAGCATCCCAGCACAGTGAAGAAACAAACAGGCATGAAAAGGAATTTCACTCTCAATGAGGAGAACAGCATCTCTTCTGCTATTTATTATTTATTATTGCCTTTCCTATATAGAACCTTTCTTCTTTCTTTGGAATGCTTTCTTCTCTTTAGCAGGAATATATTTTATTTTTTTTTCTGTTTTTAATGCAAATTCTTTTTTGTGTTTGCTTTGGGTATTTTATTCTATAAAATCTAGAGTGATTCTTTCTCCCTTTCTAATCATTTTGAGTTGTCACCATTATTTTGTTCATGCTATAAAGAGCTCAAAACTCTTTGCTGTACATGAACAGTTCTTTGCTGTGTACAAATGTGAAGGAAATCACAGTTCCATCCCTCAAAAGCTTAGGAGGAAAATACTAATATCTTTGGTTTCATCTCTTTTCTGGAAACTTAATTTAGCCTTTTATATCTTTTAAAGAGAAATCAAAACATTTTGGTAAATTATTTATTCAAGCCAGAAAAGGTACTCAGTAGAATCTTAGCTGGGGGTTTTATCTGACTTGCTAAAACTTCTGAAAATGTCTTGTTTTCCACTTTGAAGGGATAAACTGGAAAAAAAAATTGCAATTCCAGTAAGGCTGGGAATCATAATTCTTTACCCTGAGTTTAAATCAACACCCAGTTTAAAGCATCTATTAGCACAATTTATCCAGTACAGCTTGAAGGCAAAGATCCCAATGTTAATCAGGCCTGCAAAATTGCTACATAATTAAGTCACCAAAGTCACCTTCATGATGTAATACTAAACATGCCCATAACGTGGTATTTGGATGAGTTTTGCAATTATGCTCTCTTTTGGGGGCACTGTGTTTAATTTTGTTGGGTTATTTTAAATGAAACATGGGGTATGAATATTGAAGTGTTTCATTTGGAAGCTCATTGGATGAAGTGGAATAGAGTAAAACTAAAAATTTGGTGCATTCATACCTGTGAATGTTGTGGGCATGGCTGCAGTGGGAGTTGAGAGCTCATTCTTTCAGATGAAGCTGCTGAAAGGCTGTTTTACTCTATCATTTTCTCTCACCATATGAACTTGGTTATGCACAGGAATATTTGATACAAAAAAGGGCTAATCAAAAGTCAATTTACAGGTAAAGACTGCTTTTGATGACAAATTTATAACCAGCTGTAACCCATAACAAAAAGGAATTCTCAGGTGGGAAAGAAAGACCTTCCTTTTACTAAACATATTCACTGCCATAGCATCAAAGGTATTAAGGCCATTTTTCTCAGGTGGAGCTTCCCAGAATCAGATCCAGAGCTAAATTGCACATTCTCCACCTTCTGCAACCAATGAAACCCATCTCTGATATACAGAAACTTATTCATAATCAAGAATCTGCTCTCCACCCTCCATACAGTACAGAAAAGCACTGGGGTCTTGGAAAAATAATGCATGGTCATGTGCCTAAAGACTGCATGATAGACTCAAAGTAATTAAATTAAGATATAATGGACAACCTGAATGCTAAATACTTAGAGCTTGTTTTCTTACCAACTTTAGTTGGTCAATTAGGAACAAAGAAAGTAACACAAGTAACATATCAGTAACAAAGAAAATTAATTGGGTTTCTATTACAACAAATATTAAAAAATGGTAGTCCCATTAATTTTATGCACCTAAACATTCACATTATCTCTCATGTAAATAAAGCTTTTATATGCAAAAGGTATGGAGATACAGGCACAGAGAGTTAGAAAGCTTGGTTGGGCATAGAGCCTAATCTTTCATGTCCTTAGTGCCCTAGCAGGTGATTGCCTTCTATGTGAATAGTGTATTAAAAGAAAAATTGCCTCATCCATAAGTTGTTTCCTATTTTAGATTAGCAAATACGTGCAGTCTTTCAAGAAGGCGTTGCACTGCAGAAATCAATAGCAGATTGCTTTGATAGAGTGAAAATAAAAGAGATTAGGACCATGAAAAACATCAGGAAGTGCCAAAGCTGCTCCTTCAGTCAAAAATTATTCCCTGGTTTAGGCTAAAAAGGAAAACAAAGACTGCTTCAACTCTTCCCATGTGAGTCATAGCATTTTTAAGGTATAACAGTGTATATTAAATAAAGCACAAGGTATTTTAGGAGTACTGTCATACCTTGGACACCTGAATCAAGCTGACCTTGCAGACAAATATTCTCTCTTTGTCTCAGCCTTGCTGGATAGACAGTGATGTACTTGTGGGTTTTCAGGGGTGCTTTGCCTGGAAAATAATGGATGAAAGCATGTGAGGATATGGCCATGGATTCACAAAGGAGAGTTGCCATAGCACGTTCACCCTCACGAGGCTGACAAGCAGATAATCTAAATATGCTGTGACATCCATCCATACCTGAGTGCCTGAAATGCCCATTCTAACCCCAATTTACTCTAACTGATTAGCTCTTCTATTTGTAATTCAAAAAAAGTTACTCTCTTTCCAGAAATGTCAGCTGCAAACCAGGGGGATGTTACCAATGCACCTGATATTTAGATTGACTCAAGTGCTCTTCTGATGACCTGGGAGGCAAATTCCTGAGCCTGCTGTTTCACAGGGGTGCTGGATGATGTGAACTGCAATTAATGCTGTCAGAGGAAGCAGACAGTTCTGCTCATGGGCTGCCACTTAGTCGAGTAGTTCTTGCAGCTGCAGAGTAAATAGCTCTGTAGCACAGTTCTGGAGGTTAATTCTCCACCAGGATAATTATTCAGATGCTGAATGATGTGCACCTAAGTCCCTGCTCCATGTGAATATTCATGTCAGCTCTGCACAACCATATTCCCAACCAGCCCCACAGCCCAGAATTGGGTGGGGTAATTTAGTTATAATAGAGTTATATATTATATAATATACTAATATTAATATATATGATATATTATATATCATATATTATATATCATATATTATATATCATATATTATATATTGTATATTATATATGTTATATAATATATTATATATGATATATTATATAATATATACATTATATAATATATTTATATATATTATATTATCTTTTATCTATTATCTATTATATAGAATATATATTATATATTATATACTATATATTATAATATATAATATAATATTATATATTGTATATTATATATTATATATTATATATTATATATTATATATTATATATTATATATTATATATTATATATTATATATTATATATTGTATATGATCTATTCTATATTCTATATTCTATATTCTATATTATCTATTATCTATTATATTTTATATTTTATATTTTATATTTTATATTTTATATTTTATATTTTATATTTTATATTTTATATATATATATTATCTATTTTAGTTATAATATACTTATTTACAATACTCTTCATCCAAAACACATCAGTTTGGGGGTGACTCAAAACTGCCAGAACCTCTGGGATTTTCTCTTGCTTTTCTGAAACAATTTTCTCCTTTCAGAGCAGACTGCTTGCTGGCTTGACAAATGGTTTCAGCCTCCCTAAAGCTGAATTTTCATTTTATTGCTATTTTGTTTACAAACCTCCTTCAGTTTCTACCTCCTCTCCTGCCCCTGGGCTGATACTGCAGCAAATTGCTTCATCCAGTCCATCCCCATCCAGCAGTGGGGAGTTGCTCAGCTCCATGAACTCCCCACAGTCCATTCCAAACAAAACCTGGGAGCAGTGCGTGCAGATTAAGTGATTTGACAGGGTGGAGAGACTCTGAACAGTTTTTGGGGTGTTTTTGGACCTTATGGATACAAATATGATGGGAATTCCCATCTGCTCCACTCAGTCTCTTCTTCCACTTGTGCTAGGCAAGTGCTTCATTTTATTTGTCCAAAATTCAGCAGCTTTGTAGCTTCACAACCAAACCCAGAAAGTTTGAGCTTTTTATTGACTTTTCCCCTTACTGAACCCAAAACTGGCTATTTCTTTTACAGCTCCTAATTTGCCCCTAATATCCAAATATTCAGTACTGTCTTCAGAGTTGTTAGGATAGGTGAGAAGAGGCTTCCTGCCCTTCCCCCTCCAACCTGTACTGTAAATCCTAAGTAGGAATATTTATTTCCCTGTTGATTAAGGGAGGTTTTTCTGATCCCTGCTGGGTTCCCAGGATGGCCACAGCAATCCATCCCTCGCTGGAGGCTGCAACCCATGATGCTCCCAGGGCATTGCAGCACCACAGGCTGCCCTCAGCAGCTTGTCCTCACATCTGCAGTGCTCAGGGGATGCACACAGCTGCTTCCTGTGCCCTGACCCATGGGAAAAACACCCTGGGCTCAACAATTTTCGACTGCAAGCCTGCAGAGCATGAGGATGGACGAGGATGGAAGATGGGAATCTTCCTCTGAGCCAGGTGGCTGGAGAGGAATGCTAGGGTGGATCTCCAGGCACTCCTGGCTGTGCTGGGGTCACATCCATCATGGTCTCTTAGGGCTTTGAATGAGAAGAGCTGGGTGGAGGGAGCTGCTGGGATCCTCCCAGGGCAGCAGCCACATCCCAGGACATTCCTCACTCCAGGCTGCTCCTTAAGCAAAATGTGAGAGCAAGATAGCAGAAAGCTCAGTTTTCTGAGAGCTGTGGGTTCCAGCTGAAGTGATGAGGGGAGTAAAGGTAAAAAAGGGAGACAAAATAGCTGCAGCTGTTCAAATAGGAAATTTCTGTGTCATTCAGACCTCAAAATCAGATTTTGTTCAGGCATCAGCACATGTTGCTGCACTGGTTTTTACAAGACACCAGATGCTGATCTGATTTGCTTCACAGAAGCCATTAACAATCCAGGAGATTTAGGAGGCTGCTGATAAGAGAAGGAACAGCAGCTCTGTAAAATTGTCTCATTAAACATCAATAAGGTTGAAGTGGGAGCTTTCATCTACATTTGATCTCTTCCCAAATACGTGGAGTGGTCAAACCTGCCCATTTTCCTGAATAATACAACTATTACATTAAACCTTTCAGAAAGTAGTAGATTAATTCACCATCCTTCACTGGAGAGGCAATTGTAGAGATTTTTTTTTTTTTTAAACTGCATATATTTTTTTAATGTCAAAGCTTTGGAAGCTACTGCTGGCATTTACTTACATGGTTTTAATTAAATATTATTTTCAATGCACCTGAAGCTGTTGTCAGAAGAATTTTCTTTTTCATGTATGCTGTATCAGCAAACCTAAGCAACAATTACACCTGGAGCTGATCAGGTATAAATGTAAGTTTAGAGAGCAGTTATACTTAAGTGTAGATAGTCTCTTTTAGTTTTTCAGTTCTGGCTAACAGATATTTCCTAAGTCATGCTGGATTCTCCCTTGGGAAGAAAATCCTTGGATGGAGCTGCTCCAGGCTCCCTTTGAATGGAAGCAGCAGAGTACTCCACAGCCAGCTTGCTGTCATTAATGAGAATAACAGAATTCAGATCAGAAATACTCTTAAAAGGAGGTATTACAATTAAGAGTAGCCTTTTCCAAGGAAGTTACAACTTGTGGACTCACATTTCCTGCCCCTGTAATCAAAGTTTGTGGTTTGCTGAAATTTTGGGAGCGGGGAGGTGATGCTGTCCTGAGTTTTTATTAAAGTTGTTGTGAGTTTAGGTATTTGCCACAAGGCTTTTCTAAGTGGCATTGTCAGCACGATGGCAAAGGCTAACATCCACAGCTTGCAATAGCTGAAATGTTTCAGTATTTTTTTATTTGAGTAAACAACTCAAATAATTTAAGTGCTTTGGGGATTTCTACCCTAATTCCTTGAGACCAGAACTTGAAATGTCACTTATAGCAGAAGAACTTACAGCAAATACACATATGAACAGCATCATTTACAATTAAAGGATAGCTAAACATTCCTAGAGATGGATATAAACCAGAACAATTGGATCCAAACATGAGCAGCCTTTCAGACAGACTGAGATCTGGTTACAATCTTTGTAGCTGAAGCATCTCTCTAAATATCCCTGGGAGGAATGTATAAGATTCTGTGATATGGAATGTAATATCTGAGTCACCTTCCAGCTAAAGAGGTGGAGGTGGTGAAGACAGCACTGAATATTTGGATATTAGGGGCAAATTAGGAGCTGTAAAAGAAATAGCCAGTTTTGGGTTAAGTAAGGGGAAAAGTCAATAGAAAGCTCAAATTTTCTGGGTTTGGTTGTGAAGCTACAAAGCTGCTGAATTTTGGACAAATAAAATGAAGCACTTGCCTAGCACAAGTGGAAGAAGAGACTGAGTGGAGCAGATGGGAATTCCCATCATATTTGTATCCATAAGGTCCAAAAACACCCCAAAAACTGTTCAGAGTCTCTCCACCCTGTCAAATCACTTAATCTGCATGCTCTGCTCCCAGATCTGCTCCTTTAGCTGTCTGCATGGGATGGATTAAAGCAACCAAATTCTCCCCCTGCCCTCCAAGTTGGATTCAGGGAGTAGTTTCCTCTGGATTGTTCCTGTAGCAGAGGGATGAAGGGCAAAGCACCTCCCCATCATCCCTGCACTCTCAAAGACCCCTCAGCACCATCCCATCCCTGTCCCATGGCATGCAGTGATCACCCACGCTCCTGGGCTAGGGAAACACCGCTCTTCTGAGCTGTCACAGCCCACAGGAGCTCCCAGGCACCTCTGTGTGAAAAGCTGGGAGAAAGAAAGCAGCTCTGGGGTCTGTAGGACATCAGGACCAAGGGCTGGGGGTTCTTGTTGGTTCTGAGGGGGGTTAAAGCTGTTTTGAGGGGGTTTGACCCACCCTAAAACACCAGTCTGGGCAGTTCCCTAGGGAATGCCGTGTCGTGCAGAGGCACCCAAACTGGGCTGTGCAAAACTCTGTTAAAAATAAACAACTCTTGATATGGGGCTGATTGATACCGTGGGCTGAGGAGTCCAGAAAGCATCAGAGTGCTCAAGCAAGGAAATTGCAGCAGAATTTTATGGCATCAGTTATTTCTACTGATAAACTGAAAGAAGTAGGCAGACTCTGTTTCTACACACTAAAAGGCTTGCTGGGCAGATTGGATAAAGCTTATGATTACAGATACCAAAGAGGAGCTGACATGCTGGCTTTTGTACAAGGACAGCCAGACCTGTCTGGAGTAGAGATGAGATAATTACATTTAGCTATTTTAATAAGCTATTTCTCAGCCTGATCAGTAATTAAACTGGGGCTGTACTATGAATTTGTGCAGTTTTTCTTTAAGCTGTATTTTGCTGCCTGTTCATTTCGGTCTCTCTTCACATCACTGTGCCAAGTACAATAAAACTTAACTTTTTGGGAGACCAAGTGTGAGCATACACACTTATCACATCCAGCAATAAAGCATTGGTTCAGTGGTTACAGGTCACTGGGGGTCATTTCAGAAACCTTTTGTCTCCATCAGAGGTGCAGATGTTGAAGAGACAAGCTGCACCTTGTGGCTGTGCACAGAACCAAGAGCACACAGGGCTCTCAAAAATGAAACAGTTAATTTGTAATGACAATTAATGTGTTCATCAGTGTTTATTAACAACAATAGAACGAGCAATGATCACACATCAGGGGAAGGCAAGGCTCTTAACTGCAATTTTATCCTAATTTGGCTGGGCATGAAAGGATAAATCAGTGAGATTTTAGAACAGGCTGATATGCTTTATGTGAGTGCTTGTGTGAAAAAAATAGGAAATAATATTGCCAAAAGCAGTAGCTTATCCTATTGAAACTGGGAAGATTTCAAGAGATCTTAGAGGGTATTGTTAATAGAGGGTGTTTAAGAAAATAATAATTTGATCTTGGGGAAAATGTCAGAAAATACAAGACTGTTCATATCTTTAATATTTTTGCTGTTGTTTTAAATTATTTTTGGTGGTTAGTAATGGAAAATGAAAATATTTCACTTTATAATGGAAAAGGACTATGCTGCTGTTAGGAAAGGATTTAGAGTACTCTGAAATCTAGTTAAAATTGTCAGTGAAAGAAGGGTGACTGAAAACCAACAGGCCTGTGGGTTTCCTCTGTGCTGGTACAGAAACAGACAAAAATCATCAGATCATTTAAGCTGGGAAAGACCTTTAAGGTCATTAAATCCAACCATTACCCCAACACAGCCAAGCCCACCACTAAACCAGGTCCCCAAGTGAAAGATCATATGATTAACCCTATTTCCATGCTATTTGTAAAAACAAAACCAGCAAATATCACCCAAGTGCCACAGCCATGCACATCTTTTAAAAGCCTCCAGGGATGGTGACCCAAGCACTGCCCTGGGCAGCCTGCTGCAGTGCTCAGCAGCCCTTTCTGGAAAGCATTTTTATTTATATCCAAGCTAAAACTCCGTGGTGAAGCTTGAAGTCATTTATTTCCTCTTTTTCTATCTACTCAGGGGAAGAGCCCAACCCTCACCTGGATACACCCTCCTTGTAGAGAGCAATAAAAACAGGTTAAAAACCAAAAAAACAGCTGCTCCTCATGAGATTTGTGCTCCAGAGCCTTCACCAGCTCTGTCACCTTTCCTTGGGCCCATCCTGACACACAAATCTATTCTCAGCTTAAACAGAGCATTGGACTGGCTCAGAAACTCGTCCTTATCCCACTGTATTTGTAGTAAAAGCAGTGTGTTTAATTTATTTCTGAGCTAGCTTTCATTCTTGTAAAGGTCCTGCACAACTTCCAAGTCCATTACTTTTCTTAAACAAAAGGCTGTGAATAATATATGGCATTAAAAGATAGGGGGAAAACCAATTCTATGGGTCAGAGTCTGTCATGGCTTAAAAAAAAAATAAAGGACAATTTCCATCTTCTCTGAGTTTGGAAGGTTTTCCTAAAAAAATGAAGCCATGGAAGACAAATGAGGCACTGAGTGAAAGGAGGAGTAATTATATAATAATAAATACCACAGAAGGCAGAGAGTCATCTTCTCCCTGAACATTTTAGACGTTTCAAGATGTATCACCCCTCCCATGACATTTAGCTGGGGCAGAAGAACCCGCTCCCACTTGATGATCTGGGAAGCCTCATTGAGCCAAATTCTGCTCCTGGCCACATTTCCAGGAGCTGTTCAAAGACCATATGGAGCCCTGCATGCAGCTCCCAAGGCCTAAAGTTTTGCAAATGCTTTGCCACAGTATAATAAGGATCTTGTAACATCTTGAGTTTTGCAAATGAGGAAATGAAGACGCAGAGACACTATGGTCCCCTCCCACACTGTTTCGAGGCGAAGATAAAACATTCTTCAAGCCAGAGGCCACTCATTCCCTCTTTAGATTGTGCTATTTGTAAATATTTATCCATTCCATGTTCCAAATATGGCTGATAGTGTAGGCTGTAGTAACACAAATTCAAATACGTTTTTCATTTGTATTTTACTGCACGCCAGTGATGGCAAAACCTTTCCTCTGTAAAGATCTTCAGGAGTAATGATCACCCTGGCATGGGGAAACCATTTAAGACACGTATCAGAGTGAGAACAGAGTGTGTTTTAACTTGTACATGCTGCCTGAGTGCTGACTTCCACACTGGGAGGAATTCCTCCATATGGAAAATGTTCCTCAGACACAAATGATTTCATATTCTGACCCAAAATAGAGCAGAACAATGAATGGGCTTGGCTGAAGTGAATTAAAAATTGTGAGGGGAGTTTACTGAACCCTGGCAAATGCCATAAGCCAGGTTCCATCCTCATTCTGCATAAAAAGTGTTTGGTAACAAAGCAGAATAAAAGTGAAACATATCTTCACACTTGTAGGATTTTAGGACTTAAAAAAAAAAAAAGGAAAAAAAAGCACTTAGAAAAAGGAAAAAAATTATCAAAGTGGGGATACACTATTGCACAACTGGAGGAACCTAAAGTAGCTTCATGAAACCTGAAAATATGGAAAATAATTTTTCTTAAAAATCCATCTCCACTGTCTGTCTCATTATGCCCTTGGGAGCTGCTTATGTATTTTGTCTGCATGGAACAGAGTGAAATTCATCTTTGGAGTATTCTGTTGATGGCTGGGAAATCAAGAAGATGCTCATAAAGAAAAGCTACTAAGTGCATTTCCAACTCCCTGGGCTCAGCATTTCCAGCGGCAATGACTAGCTTTTAGCTAAAAGTGAGCTGAAAATTTCATGCTAGGAGCTAACAAATGGTATGTGGGAAAGCAGCAGCAAAGATTATGCTGCTTTTCCTCCTCAGTTCAGATCTGTCCCACATGGCTGTTGGTCAAAAGCCTTTTCCCATCCAAAGGCATCTGGAGATAAGCCAGGATACTGGAGAGTCATTGCAGCTTGTGGCTGCCTGCATCACATCCTGACTGGATCTAACTGGGCTTTGTGCTGCTGATCCTCTCCAGTTTGCTCAGGGTGTTTAGGCAAATACACCTCCAGCAGTGGGGCTGTCACTGAGACCATGTCCAGCAGAGCTGTCTCTGTGTCCCAGCTCCAGCCCAACCTTTATTTTCCAGGCTGAAGCCTCACCTGAGTTCTTGAAAAGCTCCTGTGGGTGGAGATCAGGCCACCACTCTGCTGGTGCTCAGCCTGTTGTGAAGCTGGGCTGTGTGTGGCACCTCATGTCCTTGGGAACACATCTCCACCAGCACCTGCAGGCACCTCATGTCCTTGGGAACACATCCCTACCAGCACCTGCAGGCAGGGAAAGGTCCCTTGCTGCTTTGTGGGAGTCAGAAGAAGATGCAGTACACGGTGATTTTGAATTGTTTGTGTTCGCCGTGTTATAACAAACTCTGAGGCAATAATTACTTCCCTGAGGTAATATAACTGCGCTAACAGCATGAGAAATTTGATCTGCCCATTTCCTGGTTTCAACCACAGCTCATGAAATCACAACTGTCGAATGCAGGGCTTGGATAAAAGAGCCATTCTCCTCTACCTACACAGCTATTTCTGGTTCTTCACGGCTTATAAATAAAATAATCTTAGAGAGTGAAATTGGTCAGGAGTTCTTTTCCAACTGAATGGCAAGTGCCTTTCAAGCTCTTGGAGAGACAAGAAAAGTCAAAATAATGTTTGAATCACAACTGTGTGTTTGAAATATTCAAAAATGAACCCATGTTCCTAAAAAAAAAAGAAACACAAATACTCAGAGTTTGATCCCGTCCCTGGAGAAGCATTCATAGCCTCTGTGATTTCCATGGAGTTATGCCAAATTACACGAGCTGGATATTTGCTCTAGGCCATTTTGCTATCACAAACAGCAGCTACATGATAAGGATCACAACATATTTCTGAAAGGAGGACAAGTGTCACTGCTAGGCTGGTTGCAAAAACGTCATTCATAATAAGAAGGTCACGAGTGACCGCAAGGGATACAAATGAAGTATTTCACTATTTTGGAGCATGGTTCTGAAATCCTGTTAATTGTACCCATCAAACGTTTTCCTAACCTTTTCAAAGGTCTGTCTTCCCGCAATTTAAGGTCTGTGTTTAGGAACACTGGTTAAAAAGAGATTCCCCTTTCAGCCCCTAAGCCTGAGTACACACTGGGAAGGCGAGGACTAAAGTTAAAATAATTTTTAAAATTTAAAGTTGCAAGGTAGGAGGGAACCTGGGCGTTGAAAGGTGCCTCAGACCAAGGACCAGTGTGTGCAAAACACAGGTCTGAGTACAGCAGCAGCACTGGAGTTCTATAAAGTAGCTAATTACCTGCTCAGGTAATTACAGGCTATGCTTTGAAGCAGCACACGCTTAGAGCAGTGTGAGTGTGCAGAGACTAAAAGCATGACGTGTTTCCCAATCCACAGCACAGCAGCATCCTTAGAAAAAAGAGCTCCAAGGAAAATTAAGGCAAAAGAGATGCAGTCTCATAGCAGCAAGCATGAAATGACTGAATACTTGACTTCCTCAGTCACTCCTACCTTAGGCAATGAAAGCAAGCTTACACCATAGGGTGAGAAGGAAAATTTATGAGAATTGTGGAAATAAATCACAGTGCTTTATTTGTCCATGGTGCACAGGAATTTCTCAGAATCCAGAAATATTTTTTTTGTTCTTGTTCCAAACACAAGCAAATAATGTGTCTTGAATCAGTGCAAACTTTTAAGTCTGTTTTTCCAAGATAAAGAGCTGTAGAGTAAGTAACAACACTCTAAGTCCTACTTCAGGGGTCACAAAAACTGTCTAACTCCTTGATTTGGACAGCAATAGAGGTGAAGGTCTCCAATCCTTACACAGCACACAATCTAAAACGAAATTAAATTGTAAATCAATTACAAAACACTGGAGATTTTATACCATAAACTTAACTTTTCCCCCACCCAGCTAATGTTAATGAGCAAGCATGAATGGGCAGCACTAGAATCAACTGATGGTAGGGAAAACCCCAAAGTATTTGTACAGTTTTTCCTGTTCCCTGCCTGACCTGCTCTGCTTTATGTCAGTGTCTGCTTGAAGGGGTAGGATTTGTCTTTCTGTGCCGTGGTTTATGTAGTGTCACAAATGCTGATATTGATCTCTCGCAGCGAAGGTTTCTGTTTGATCTCGCCGGGGTAAGAGCACGTGTGTTATTTTCATCAGGGCCTTTCCAGTCACTTGATTCATTTGTTTTGCACAAAGCAGGATTGTAACTGGGCAGGGAGAAGGGGGAAGTTGTATGTGCAGAGTAAGAATTAGCAATTCCTATATTTCCTGTAAGACAGAAGCTATTTTGAGTTTGGCTTTTTATGTTTTCTTTGGGGAAAAAAAAGGTATCTTGCCAAAGCAGAGGTCAATGACATCTAATTTTCCCATCCACTGCTTGTAAAATATTTATGAAATAAACTTTCACCTTCTCCCTTCTTAATTCTCAAATAATTCTGGGACAGAGTAATCTTGTTCTGAACATAAATGTCATTTCTATCCCAGTCAGAGAAAGCGACTGCCTTTGACAAAACTGCGCATCTTCGTTTTTCACAACAGTGTTTCCCACCGCTTGTTTAAAAGGCAAAACAAACGTTTTGCCTGTGGGAGCAATTTAAGATGAGATAAACTGTGAGTATTGGCCTCTCAAAGGTCATCCCAAGCTGATGTTATGACCTTGTTCTGGTGGTCTGTGAACTTTCCCGTGGCAGTATCCACAGGCATGGTTTAGTTTCGGGTCACCCGGCAGGATTATGAATCCGTGCCACTGCCACTGTCACAGGTGGGTATTCTCCTAAATGGGCTCTGACTCACTTGCCATCTGCATTCTTGGAAGGAGGAAAATCCTTAGAGATGCAAATCAAAGGTATTAGTAGGAAACAACTCATATGCATCTGCAAGAAACAGGGAAAAAAGTAGAAATCACAATATTTTGAGATTACATCATCATCCTCATAGGACCAGTTGAGCGTTATTATAGAGCCAAAGGTTCTCCAAGGCTGTGGGACACCCTGTGAATGCAAATTTAGGTGTCAAATCCCATAAAGAGTCTCCTGTGGAGGAGACATTGAGGGAGACGAAGCCTAGGGTTTGGTTTCAAAAACCAAAGTCCAGCACACCTGAGTGTCCAGGGAATGAGGGGTGCACAGTCCCCACCCCCAGCCAGGGCTCTCTGAGGCTGCTGAAAGAGTCACCTGGTGCCACCTGGGACAGCCACAGGAGGCTGGCAGCTGTGGGACAGGACCTCTCTAAGTGGCTGCTGGAGCCACATAAGGCAGGGCAGGGACTTTCTAGAGCCACTTTGTACCTGCACTCAGCCAGAGAGAGAGAACCAAGCATCCCCTCTTGCTCCTTGTGCAGTCAGAGCAGTGAGAACAGCCCAGGAGGCAAATGGCACTGGCTACCAAAGAACTGAGCCAACAGCACAGCTTCTCTTCACCAAGGCACTTCTTCTGCTTTCCAAGGCAGAAATTTGTCTGGCAGAAAGTAATTTCCTCCCTGCAATTGACCTGAAGTAGAGTGGGAACAGGGCATCTCTGTGCCCTCCTCTTTTCCTGTTTTTTTTTTTAACTTTTAGGCCTTCTCTGACACTGGGAAACCAGGAAAATTTTCAAGTTCTCTGTGGGGAGAGCAAGTCCAGCTCAAGGTCTAGAAAACAATTTGATATCCTGAAATGTTGAACTGTGACAACGAGCCAGGCTACTTGCCTGTCAATTCCTGTCCTTGGTTCCCTTTATCTTCCTCAGATGTTCTCATAGGTATCATTGGAGGCTGCATTTGAATAGCAAAGACATTTTTGACATTACTCAGGAGGAGCAGCATCATTATTCTCATGCTTTACAGCCCCCAAGTGCTTCAGAACCTACAGGCGTGGATGTTTGCTGTGCAGCAGGTCCCTGGTGCCTAATCCTGCAAGTAAATATGTGACTCTTTCATCCTAGAGCAGTGTGGGACCATAAATATCAGGCATTTATTCACTCAACAGAAGGCTACGTTTGCTGACATCTCTGGGTACTAAACACTCAGGCCTGAAACAAACCCCAGCCTGCAACCTGGAATTTTAAGGAATTAAAAGCCCTGCTGTTCTGTAGAGTTTTGTGTTCCAAGGTGGATTGTGTAGTCCACCAGGAGTGGTCCCCAATGAGAATTAGGCTGTCTGACTTTCATAACAAAAATATTTAATGAGTGTAAAACAAACTTGGTTGTTGTTCATTTCTTGGTATCCTTTGAAGGCAAAAAATATGCTCATTGTGTCACAAAATGTTTCCGGTCAAAATATGCTTGACAGAGTCTAATTAGTGCATTTAAAGGGGCATTTTTAGCACAGTTTCCCATATACACTTCCACAGCAACTGTGTTCCAAGGAGGCAATAAAACCAAAGGGAGATTTTTGCACTGTAAGAACATTTGTCTGTTTATCTGTGTTTAAGATTACCTTGGTGTAATGTGCTCTTTCCTGGCAGAGAAGAACGAATTTAAATGGGGAAAAGTATCAGGAATCTTTCAGGTGGAGGGATGCATCGTGCTGGAGATTTTTTTCTTAGTAAATGAAATTCAGTGATCTTAGCCCTAGCAGAGCTAGAAAGAGCTCAAGAAGACATGGTTGCTTCTTTGCACTCATTTAATTCCCACCTAAACTATTCACTGCTGTGATGCAAGTCAAATACAGCCTAGAGATACCTTTAGAGAGTACCACTAGAGACTCCAGCAGTACAGGTACGCTGACAACTGCAACATAAAAAATCCTGCTAGTTCACAGATTAATGGTAGCTTTGGAAACCAAATTCTAACACAATAGCTCTTCAGGGGACAGTCTGGAGGAGGAAAAGCATTTTAATTTGGTTTTGACAAGCTCACTTGTTTCCTCAGCCCCCTTTTTGCCAGCATCCACTTCAAACCTCGCACTTTGAGAGCGCTCTCACTCTGGTACACATCAGAGCATACATGGTGCATTTCAAACCTTTAATCAGCCACTGAACAGCATTCTTCATTACCAAATTTAGTTCTGCAAGCAAGACAATTAAAATGTCAAGCTTCATCGGTGGCACTGGTTTTCTAGCAGCTACAGCTTTGACAGGGATGTCTCATTTCAGTGTTTGCTCTTCCCTTGCCCCCTTGGATAGGATCAGTATTCAGAAGCAAAAGCTCTCAGCCTGAAAGACTCCATTAGTTGTGTGCAAACCCTGGTGGCATCCAGAGGGTGCAGGAGGTGTAACATTCCAGCAAAACCTCAAGCTCTGCTGCTCAAGAAAACACGGTTCTCTATTTTGGAGCTGCCAGTCTTCCACTCCCCCAGGCAGCAGCACAGCACAGCTTCTCTCTGTGATGAGAGTCCCTGTGATGAGACTTCTCCCCTGCTGCAGTGCAGCAACTTTTCAAGCTTCAGTTTCTGACTGGAGTATAAAATTAAATGAGAGCTGAAGCCCAAAGCAGGAGAAGCAACATCAAGCTAGATAGGCAAAGAGTTCATCCCCCTCAAACCTTCCTATACTGGAAAAGCAATAGGCACTTTTGCCACTGTGTTTTGTTTCCAGGGCAAATGCTGTCTAGTGTTAGTGTGACACGATAATTTATTCTCATCATAATTCCTACTGAACTCAAAACTGAGCTTTAAAAAAATCAAAGCAGGACACTACAGAAAATTAGAGCTCACACCAGACTCTAGAGTGCAGGATAAATATTCATTATGAATGGGAAATAAGGGAACATGCAATTGTGAAGGGAAAGGTGAATAGTCACTTCTTCATGTTTCTCTAAAGTTACAATCCGAGAACATCACATCATAAAAACGTATATATATTATCTATTATATATAAAGATAAATATAAAAATATAACATATCTAAAATATATATAAATATTATATATAATACATCAGAAATTCATAAGTAGATTTTAAGATAAGGTACAACTATAGGAAAAGATTCTTGCAACATTTAGAGAGATCACTGCAGGCACAATCTCATTTTACCCCACCTGCCCTCTGAGTTTTTGGCATGCCCTCACTGTCGTGCACCTTGCACTGCTCGTTGCTTTAAGTGAA
This sequence comes from Pseudopodoces humilis, assembly GCF_049639895.1. Classification (NCBI taxonomy): domain Eukaryota; kingdom Metazoa; phylum Chordata; class Aves; order Passeriformes; family Paridae; genus Pseudopodoces; species Pseudopodoces humilis. The sequence continues at coordinate 2,630,409 of NC_142204.1, read as the reverse complement.
TGCTGTTGCTGGAAGAGAGTGATTTGCTGGCAAATTGAAGGAGCATTTAATCTAATCAGTTCTTGCTTTGAACTCCTGTGCTGTGAGGAGGGCTTGCAGTGCTTGCACAGGGCAGCTGCCTGTGCAGAAACACCTGGCTGCTTTGCTGCAACCCATCTCTGCTTGCACAGGTAACAGCAGAACCCCAGGAGAACCTGCTGGGAGGAAATTCAGCGTTTTTTATCCTCATCCCACCCAAAACCAGCCAGATCAGAAGCATGGGAAAGAGTCAAGGGAAAAGTAAATGAGCGGAACTTTCCGACTTCAAAAGATGTGCTGAGCAATTTCAGCTTACAGAGAAGCTTCAAGTAACAGAAAGATTAGTTTGAATGAAATCAGAATGGCATTGGAAACTACTCAGAGTGCTCTTTTTCCTCATAGAACTATAATTAGTGAATGCAATATACTTCATATTTTATTAAAAAAAAAAAAAAAGCAGGCAATAAAATCTTAACTTCACTAAAAAATTTAGCCTATGCAGTAAAATGTGACATTACCTGATGGAGTCCAGCATTGGGGATTTCTTTTTATGTCACCTCTGCAGGGTGGCTTTCAGCAAATTATGCCATGTCCACACAACCCATGTTCATCATACATGGTAAAATATATTCTGGTTAGTAAATCATCTTGTAGAACTGTGGGTGCAAATGAAATTATCTAACAGCTCACATTGAATATTTACATCAGCTTGCTTATATAGCTGGAAACATCCCATGGAGAAAAGCTACATGCAATTAACTGGAAAGCAGGAAAGATCAGTCACTTATCATCAATAAACTGGCAAAACATTTTGGGAGATCTTGCAGGATTCAGGAACCCATGATTTAGATTCTATAAAATCAAGGTGACAGCAGAAGGAAAGAAACACGGACCCTAGGTATGAAACTCAGAAAATCAAATCGAAAAGTTGTAAAATTATATGATTGTAAAACACAGCAGCATGCACCTGGGTTTATATGAATGGAAGTTTACATTGATATAGAAAGAATGTAGCATGAATATGAAGCATAAATGTTGCTTCAGTACTTAAAATGTAAATGCATTTATTCCAGGCTTTCTTTCATTACTCTCGTGGTTTGCTGTAGGCAGAATGGGTATAGTGGAAGAAAGATGACAATAAACAAAAAAGAAGACAGGCTCAGTGAGTGAATATGTAACAAAAAAAAAAAGAAATTAAAGAATATGAATAATCAGAAAAACAGCAATACTAAGAAAAGCTAAAGCTACTCTCTAAGTTTTACTCTGACAAAACCCTCCTTTTATAAAGGGAACACAGCAAGAATTTTATTTATTTATTTACTTTCTTTAGACTATTCTAAATGCTGTTAACTATAGAACAAACATCCCTGTTTTGTTTGTGGAAACCAAGTGAAAGAATGCAAAGCAAATATGCAAGTAAACTAATAACCAGTGTTTATTCAATTACTGTTTTGTGCAAACAAGCAGAGTGATTTAATATCAGTTTGTAAACATCTTACCCAAACTGCATTTCCAGTTGATCATCTGCATGCAAATCAGTTTAAAATAAGCACATGCAGAAACAGGCCAAAATTCAAAGGAAAAAGCCCTCAAAAAAGCAATAAGAAGGGATGAAAAAGGATGAAGAAAATCAAGGAAAAGATAAAAGCAATTGTTCAAACTTCTTCTCGCTAAACAATGTTAGAAAACTGTCAATCAGAGAAAGACACACACACACAAAAAAGCTACTCATCTTGTATAAATTCAGTTGTGAATTGATAATGAAAGATTTTAAACAAGACTGTCTGCCAAGAAGAGAAGTGGAAGTCCCAGCTGTAATTAAATATACTGACTACTCTTCCTCTGGAAGCAGCAGAGCCAAAGCTCCTCTTTGATGACTCTGAAAACTTCCCCTTTTCTGAGACTCTTCCAGTGGAGACCACCTGGCTCAAGGCAGGCTGAATTTGGAACAGTGAGGGGACTGGAGGTTTTTAGGGCTTGCAGCTGTTTCATTCAGGTGTTTGCATGAGGGGGGAAAGGATCTGTTTGAGGAAAGAAGGAGTGTCCCAGATGAGGATCTCCTTCCCTGCCTGCCAGGGAACTCAGGGAGGGAAAAAGGACAACAATTTCCATCTCATCTCCTGTACAATAGAGAATACAGAATACAATAGAGGCTTTACAGCACCCATTGCTGGCCTCACTCCTGTGAAGGAGGGTAAAACAGAAGAGAATCTGCTTTTCAAATATAGAGGTTATTATCTTTGATGAATAAACCATGTAAACTGTAGACTGCAGTCAGGTATCCCCAGCAGCACATCTGCTTTCCCCTCTGGGAAAATTAGAGCATGCATGAAACTGAGGATATCCATCCTTTACTGAAACATTTGGATTGTTCCCTAGCCAGTTTTCAGGTTTCTAAGTGTTTCTACCCAGCAGATATTGCTCATTAAACCATTCAGCTTTCCTATTCGGATACTCCAAGGACGGAGAATTTCTAGGATACCATGTGGTACCTTATAAAAGGGCAAAGCAGCTGAGTAACTTGTTTTTACCACTTCCTTTCAGATATGATGCTTTAAGTTTTAGCTTTCATATTATCCAGATTCTGTACTGAATTGGTATATAACTTTGAACTTCAAATAAAGTGTGAGCAAGTTCTTCTCACAGGGTAGTCAGACAAAACAATCTTCTTCCAGCCCCAGAACCAAGGACACTGTTTCAGCTTTGGGCCCAAAAATTATAAACAGTGAATTGAGGAGAGAAAACTGGGAAGATGAGATTTCATCACCTGAAGCTGTAATTGGACAATTAACCCCAATATAGAAATGGATCAAAACTTATAAAAGTGTGAAAACTCCTGACCCAGGGTCCATCTTGGGTGGAGCCACAGCCAGGCTCTTGCACTGCCCAAGGTGCATCCTTTGAAGGCCTTTTAATAAATATCCACTTTATTCCTTTATCTCTGTCCAGGGAGCCTCTCTGGGTATCAGATACACATCTCCCTTGTTGTGTCCTCTCTCCTGAGGTGCACACCCCCAGGAGCTGCTGCTCCTTTTCCACGTGGCCATGGCCCTGCTGGTGGGGCTGGCCAGCTGCTCTGCTGGGGGATGCTGGTTTTGTCCCACAGCTCAACAAGGAATTCCTCTCCTGGGCGGAATCCAGGCTCTTCTTTCCAATCTACCTTACGCTGGAAAGCGTTCTGAGTGTTATTAGATTCTGTAAGAGCTGACCTTTAAAAGTCAGCGGTGCAATTAACCAATGTGGCCAGCAGCTCCTCTGGCCTGGGAGAGGCAGGAAGCAGACAGCTCACTTCTGACTAATGTCATTACAGGAGGACAGGAGGTGCACCCAGACACTCCAATTAAACAGCAGCATATCTGCTCAGAGGGCTGCTACAACCGAGGGCAAGGCAGAGAGACCCTGCAAGACATGACAGAACCCCTGGGCTTTGCCCAGTTATGTGTCACAGCCATTTCTGAGGGGTTTGCTGGCACTGGTTTCTCACAGAGCTGGCAAAAGGAAGGGAAAATCCAGGGGAATGGGGATCCATCACTGCTGAGGCTCTGAAGGCCTCTGTCCTAACGCACCTTATCCAAATTAATGTGTTAAAGCACTTGCAGAATGGAAGAAAAGGGGGTGTGGGGAGGGGATTGCCTTCACCCTCTGTGTGAGACTGCTCTGCTGTCACCTGCATGTCAGAAATAGCCCTGAAGGTCAGAGGAGTCAGGTGCTCAAGTGTGACCCTCTGCTTCTTTGCCATTGCTCAAGATCCTCTGGCCAGAGCTAAATGGTCACTCCTCTCTCTCCCTGTCCCAACTGCTTTAGATATGGACTTAAACAGCAGAATAGGAATCCTGCAGAAAGGGGAACCTTGCACCTCTGCTGGAGTTTTTTTTTTGCTTTTTCTGGTGTGTCAGATGGCTGGAATTGTGGGCTGGCTGCGTTTGTCCCTGTCAGTGTTTGCTGTCCTTTCCACTGGGGTCCTACTGACATTTCTTGCTTCTTTCTCTCTCTCCTGGTCACAGTAAATTGCCTCTGGTTCCACACAGGCATTTTCTGTTAACAAATAAAAAAGCTCAGATTTAAAATGAACTGCTTTTTACTTACATTAAATAGGGAAGGCCTAAATTTGGCTTTTATTTAGGCTGGAAAACTATTCACCCTGCAGCACAAGTCAAAGCTGGTGGTTGCTGATTCTTTTGGCCCCTCATTTCTCTCATCTCTTACTCAGAGAAGCAAAGTTTTCTTAACAATTGCCTGTGAAAGAACTTTATTTACTCCTTGGGCTGTCCCTAACCTTCCTACAGCATGCCAAAATTACCCTGCCTTCTCAAATATCCTTAGCATTTGTGAAAGCTGAATATATTCTTAAATGTGGACATGAGCTCCTTGCAATTCTTTACCCCAGGCACAGAGTGGGGGTCCTCCAGATTGTAATCCAATGCAGGAACCTAATCTATCAACTAGCCCAAAAAATCTTGGAGAAATTAGCCTTGTGAGGCCAAAATAGCAAATAGATCCCTAACACAATTTAGATATCAGCCTAGGATTCCCAGTTTTCTTGCATTTAGCTGATTGTGCAGGTGGCCAAAGACATGTTTCATGTCTGTTAAATAAGATGGGTGCAAAGTTTGGGCACCAATTTATTTAGGATGAAAAACCTGGTTCAAAATCATTTGAAACTTCATAATGATTTCCAATCTAAGCCTAAAGAGTGCCTCTCTTACTTGTCTTTTTTTGGGCACTGCCAGTAGAATTTGCAGCTGAATTTTCACTTGCAGAAAAGCATTGTTTGCATGATTACCTCTGAGTAAAGCCAAACCAAAATTGCATCAATTCAAGTCCTACTGGAGAGAAACATAAGAAAGTTTACCTACTACCTTATCTTTTCAAATGGAATGAAAGTAAATTTAATTTGACATAAGTCTTAGCCCTGTCTTCCTTGTCTGTGCTGGAGAATCAAGACTCGGATACAGAAATCTAAAGACCTGTGGGAAATATGGCCAAGATTATTTGGATGAGGAAGGGGAAAGAAAGGATGTGAGGACATTATTACTAAGAACTAGCTCAAACCTTAGTTAGCAGAAATGGTTTTTTGGGTTTTTTTTGCCTAGTGGAAAAAGAAGGGCAGAAGAAATATAGATCAAGCAGAATAAAGGGGAAGCTTGCCATGAAATTTTATGTAAATTTGAAATATTTTAGGTTTTCTTTCACAAAATCGGAGGGGTCACTGAGAGGGGAATAGCCTAAAATGACAACATTTCCATGAAAATGTTTCCAATCAAATTCCTACTGCCAAGGGCAACATATGTATGCAAAATATGCAATAATGGTAAAAAACTTCATTTTTTCCTTGCATACTTTTTCTACTTCCCTTATAGAGCTTCAACCACCCTGCCTTGTCCCCTTCTCCCCAGCCTGTGAAACACTAAACCAGTGTTTCCACCATGAGCCATTTGGCACAGACTCCTGGGTGCCACCACTGTGGATTAATTCATTAATTGCCTGTTGTGATTTACAGCACGTCCATCTGCCACTCCTAAGGCGCTCTGGTCATGGCCTGTGGCAAGTGAAATTCAGTCTGGTGAGGCAAAAAGCAGCTGAATTTACTCCTGGCCAGCAGTTCTTGTCTGTGTTTCTGTGTGGTTGTGGATGTCTGTGGGATGTTGTTGTACTCCTCTCTTGGAGGCTGTTTTTGGTAATTAGCTCGAAGATCTCCAGGAATGAATAGATGAGGGCTTTGGCTCAGTGAGAATGGCACAGAGAGGCAGGTGAGCACTTGGAGTGATGCCTTGGACCAAAACTGGACACTTGTGAAGTGTCTGCTTCCAAGGGATCTGCCAGCACGGTCCACAGCAAGTGCCTGGAGCCTCCTGCAGTTACTGGTGAGCAGTACTGGTGGGTTACTGGTGGTGACTGGGATTCTCCCCACCAGCACCACCCAGACAGCTGTGGAAAGGCCAGGCATGCAGGAGAGCAATTAAAGATTAGGGAGGAAAAGTAGCCAAACAGTTTTTGAGGACTTCTCCACCCAAAAAGTCAAAAATTTGGCCCAGCAGTCCTTTTCCCAATGATTTTTGAAGTGTTGTAGTTTAGCCAGGCTTCTCAAGAGAAAGACCACGAATGGCATAGGAAGAACTTGAAATATTCGTGAAATATTTGCAAGAACCCTGACACAGGAGACACTGGGGAGATGAGAAGCTCTCTCTTTAGGAGACCACTCTACAATTCAGGAGCTTAAGCTAAACCTCCTTGTTTTTAGCTATTGCAGGCACAGGGATTTCAGCCTTAACTTCTTTCTTGTATGCTTGGGTCTGCTGCCCGTATCAATTTGAGAAGATCACTTCTCTCTTTGCACCTAAACAGCTCCCTGGGGCAGGAGCTTCAACCTACCCAAAGAAAAGCTTTGATGACTCCAGTAGGTTGTGCCTCAAGGCTGCATTAAAGGAAAGAGGAATTCAGCGCAAAAGTCATCCCAGAAATACACCCAGCTGCACTGAGCAATGGCAGGGCACTTCCCAGCTGCTGGACATCTTACCAGCCCAATCCAAAATAGCCTCCTGATGCGTGTTTCTCTAGAAATAATTTCAGTGGCATGTGAGTTTTCTTCCCTTTCATCGTCAGCTTGATTTCCAGGAGTGTTTTTCTTATTTTCCTGCTCTCTGTCTCAGTGGTTTATCCCATGATAGCTTGCATTGGGCCTGCTGCTTCTCTGCTTTCCCAAACTCACAGTCCTGCTCTTATCTGCTCTAGCAATGCATGACATATCTTTGTGTGTTGTACTTTATCTAGATAAAATGAGAGTGTGCTGTTTGCCCCATTTCTGGCCAGACCATGCTCGTTGCTTTAGAGCACTGAATTATTCAGCTCCTCTTGCCACTTTTCTCAGGCTAAACCTGGGAGGGACGGGAATTCAGAGAATGGGGTGGAATACCAAAATCCCTGCTTGAGCTGTGATCTGGATAACGATGGTGAGAGCAGGAGCTGCTGCCTTGACTGCTCTTTCCCCAGGAGCACGATGGAGGAATGCTGCTGGGGGGCACAGGAGGGGATTGCTGGGTTTTATTGTCCCCCTCTAGGGCTCCAGTCACTGAGGCTTCATCACATCTGCCCTGGGGGGATGAGCAAGAGGTGCCTCAGCCCTCCCAGGTGCTCTTCTATCTAAAGAAAAAAGCCTCCAGGGCAAGTAGAGTTTAAAGACCATATCTCTTCTATATGAAACCAAAACAGTAAAGAAGGTATTTCAGACTACTTTGAAAAATAACCCTTGCTCCTGTAAAAAAGGCCAGACAAGCCTTCAGCTTTGGCTGAGCTCAGCTGGAGCTGAAGAGTTCACCCCACAGCAGAGATATTTTGTGAGCCCACAAGGCTCATCTTTAACTCCTGGGGAGGCTAGGATGCATCAGGAAAGTTAAAAATGCCATCTAAATTTGCCTCCTCTTTTAAAAGCAATAGAGAACCAAGAGTTATTGGCTATCCTTGCAGTCTGTAAACAGCTTCTAAAGGTACATTTGTGAAAAGATTGTTTCCATCCAAGTGCTATTTTTATTTCCAAAACTCTCCTGCTCTGTCAGTGTCAGTCCATCTGCAGTGATAAAACATCTATCCCAGCAGCAATAGCCTGACACACAAGTTCCAGATGAAGCTGAGGATTGGCCAGGGAAACTAAAGACCAAAATTTTAAACAGCTGCTTGGAGACTGAAAGAGGAAGGCAGGCTGCAAAAGAATTTCTAGAAATGCCCTAGTGTAAGAGAAATCTCCAGGTGTAGCAACAACAAACCAAATAACAACAAAACCAATGAAAACAAACAAGAACCAAGCAAACAAAAACCCACGACAGACCAGTTTTGGGGAAAGAGCATCTTTTGAATCAGGAGAATTTAATTAATTCCACATAGAGTTCTCCCTCACACACAAATGAATAATTTTGACTGGGTGGGTGCCCTTGGAGAGCTGCAGATTGGGGAGTGACAAGAGACTTGGTGGGCAGGAATGGATGGGATTACACTGGGAAAGGGCATCCTTTCAGCCCAACACCCTTTAAATACCCTTTAAATACTCTTTAAATACCCTTTAAACACCCTTAAAACACCCTTTAAATACTACTGGGCATCATGCTGGCTACCCCTCTGCTCTGCCAGCCGCAGCAAAGGTAATCACCCATTCCTCTGGGCAAAGCAAAATGTAAAGCAAGGAATGTAAACCACCTCTTGGACTGGTTCCTCACTGCATCAGCTTTCATTATAGGCAATTGGAAGGTTTTTAACTTGTTAAATTGTAGAGTCCCAGGGCTGTGTTGCTTCATGTCTCCTAAGATGTCATCGTGAGCAGTTGAGCAAACGCAGATTACTGCAGTCAGTACCATAAATATGTAATATTATATTTATATAAATATAAATAAATGTATACTGCTCCTTTCAACTGCTGTCAGAGAAAGTGGAATTGTTTACATGCTCTCTGCTCACTCTGAAAAGAGCATGGGGTGAAACTGAGGAAGTGTTCTTAAAAGGAAGCATTACAAGGAAAACTTAACCATGAGAGGTTTATCACACCCAGAAAATAATAGGATCTAATATCATCATAATTGCAAACTTCCTAAGAGCTGAATGATCTCTGAGCCCCTGACACTGTTATCCACTGTGGTGGTATGTACCTACCAAGCTTCAGGATGGAGGGGAGGATCCTTGAAGGGAAAGATGACACAATCCCCTTGCAAAACTGCCCTGGGATCTTTAAAGCCCCCCTAGAACAAACAGGAACTTGTTGTTTTCAGCCTCATGTAAAAGGAATGAAGAAAATCCCATCACTAAGGTCACTTCAAAGTGGATGAACCAACCACTGACCGAGATAATGACTGGAAGAGCCCTGAAGATATGACCTGTTGTATTTCTTATCTGTGTAATTTCTATGGGCAAGAGAATCTCACACAGATAGCACCTCTTTTAGACTTTTGGGGCATAACTCATTATTCAGCATGGATAAATGCAGAAAATCTCCCTCTTAATGCAGACTTTTAACTAAGTACAGCTAATTACTCAGCTGAGAGCAGAACAGCACTCCCTGTAGCTCTTTGCACTCTGGGGAGGCAGGGCCAGGTCTCCTGGCAGCTGTGATCAACATCATAAACTAAGTTTTGTTAATCCTCCAACTTTCAGACTGGAGATAAGGCAGAGGTTTTACAGCATCCATTATCTACTACTGTCTCTTTTATTTTGTTTGAAGACATGAGATGTTTATTAGCTGAATGCCCTTCAGCATTGAAAATGAAAGCAGAAATTGACCATTTAAATTTAGATCATGCTTCCCCCCTGTCACACACCCACATAATTTTAAAGTTTACTCTGAACAGTTCCCAGGATTGTGTGTCCAGATTCCAAGCAGAAGGCTAATAATAACCCCTGCATTATTATAGGCACCAAATGGGTGCTGATAAAACTGTGGTTGCAGCCAGAGATAGGAGATGATCGTTGTTTATCAAAACAATGAATTAGTTTAAATTCATTTAGCCCTGTCACTAGCACTGGGAACCAAGCACAGCACTCTGTGGTGTACTGACTGGACCACTTAGCAGTATTTATCTCTGCCCATTATAGTCTTGTAGGAAATCACTGCTTCCAGGATCTGGGGTTAATTAATCCTCCTCCTGAGAGAGTTTGTATGGGATGAGCAGTGGCGTGAGCCCAGATCACCAGCTGGGCTTCAGACATGAGCAGCCTTTGGTCACTGGTGATTTATGACTTGGCTCTCCACCCACACCTGTCCCTCCAACCTGCTCCACAAAGAAAAGTGATGCTGGGGTGATACTCTGAGATATCAATTCCATCTCCTGTAGGGTCACTTTTCTGCCTCCAGGAATGATCATCTCTACAGCAGGTTAGCAAACCTTTGTTCAGACCGAGCTTTTGTCTTCAGCTAATCATTTCTACACTTTGAAACAGAATTATTTCTACCCTGAGAAAGATGTGGCCCATAGTGCTTATTTCACTTCACTTTTTGCTTTTCTATCATTCACTTTTATCATTCTGCAGCATTGCAAACTATTGTGGAAATACCTCTTAAAGAGCTTCTCTGCTGTTCCTGCTGTGTCTCTTCATTCTCCACGTGTAATGGCAAAGCTGTTTTTCCTTAAAAAAAAAATAAATTAAATTGCTGGTACAAACAAAAGTCCAAGATTCCAGGTGGCAAACAAACAACAGAAGCAGGTGTCTTCAAAACACAAGGAAAAGGAGAGGGGGGAAAAAATAAGCATAGCTAAAATATGAGAAAAGCTTATTTTGAAAAAGGTGGGTCCCCATAAATATCGTGCACTGTGTTAAAATGCTGTAACATTTCTCAAGGTTTATGTCATCAGGCTGATGAAAAAAAAAAAAGAGGATCATTAAAAATCCATGAATCAGTTTTCAGTGTATTTTCCTGCCTTAATTCCTCATCTTCCTGGGACACAGGCACCTTCCATGCATCCATCAACAGATTCAATCATCAATCATCCATCAATAGGGCTGGTACAAACTTCTGGTGCTCACCTAAGCTCCTTTGCCAAAGAAAGGTGGAAATTGCACAGGACACACGATGTTTCAAGATCTTCCTTAATATCCTACTCTAGCTAGATTGCAATCACAGTGCAGAACTTTTCCAGGTTGTCTGAGGTTTCCGTGGAGCCAAACCCAGAAAGCCAAGGTGTGTGTGCAAAAAAAATGAAGTTTATCACAGAAAAAAAAATCCAGGGAACAGCTTGTTTTTAATTTGATGCAAGCTGTAGTCTCATTTGATATAGTTTACATCACTGAAAGTGAGACAAGAAAATTATTATAGTCAGGCTGAGGAGAAGAGTGTGACAGCTAGTCTGTTCAGACTCTGACCACTCAGAAACACCCAGTGCTGTCTACCAACATATATATATGTATATATATATATATATATATATATATATATAAAGAATAATATATCAGATCCAGGGCCCTGCCTGCCTCCCTTTCTGCCATTTCTAGTCACCATTTGTGCTGATCCATGCTCAGTGAAACAGGGGCAAAGCAAGGCACTCTGACAAAGGTACTTTTTCTGCTGAGAAGATTGCAAGCACAGGCAGTGCTCCAGCATTAATGCCAATGGCTTTACTCAAGTGTGCTGACCGCCCTCTCATTCAAGCTGACTCACTAGAGCCTGATAAAACTATATTTTTAAGCATTCTGAGTTACTCTAAGCCTTCAGCCTTAAGTAAGCTGTGACTTTCCAGCATGGCTTTGTCACAACACCAAAAAAAAAAGCCTTTTGCTGCTGGCCAGAGCAGCAGTCAGGAAGATGTTGAAGCAGCAGCTCTCAGAACTATCAAGTCCAACAGGAGGCAGATTGGTTCCTTAGGTTGCTTAGGAACATCCTCCCCCTCAGGCAGGGCTGGGGTTTGTGGCCAGGTTGCTGCTGGCAGTACTCGCAGAAAATCAGCCCCTACCCTGGCCAAGGGCTGACACACAACTCTCTTTAAACTTGGTTGGAAAAATTTCTTCATGTCCTTCGTCCTGCATCTTCCTACTCCCTGGGAAAGTGGTCTACAACCCTCCCCAGATGTGAGGACTAATAAGGCAACTTCACTTCTCTCCCCTTTCTTACACTTCTTGCTGTTCTTCTCTTGCCTTCTGAGCATGGGAGAGGGAAGAGAGCAGGGGTCAGACCAAAATCTGGAGGAGAACCTAAAAAAAAAAACCAAAAAAATCCCCACTTTCCCACAAAACTACAACAACCCCCCAAAAAACCCAACAGCAATATCATATCACCACCAATACCAAAAAAATCACAACAAAACAAAAATTCCCCCCTTCAGCACTGGCCATGGTTTTATGGCCACTCTTTCTGGCACTCATGTGTGTTCCTTTGAACTTGCAGCTCCACACCATCCTAGGAGCAGCTCAAGGCATCTCCAAAACATCCAAAATGACTTTTTCCTTCAGGAGTGTCATTCACATTGCCTACACCTTGTTTCAGGCTCTGCTCTGACAGAGTAAATCAAGTTTGAACCCTTTTGGCACACGGGAATCAGCAGAAGCCAAGGAGCTGGTGCAGGCTACAGCAAAGAAAATGTGCCTTTGCCTTCCCCTGTAACAGTGACACCTGTATAAAAGGATCCAATTAATCCCACAGATTTCTCCAGTGTGATGCAAAACAGCAGAGAATAAAAGAATAATTAGAGGCTGGCAAAGCTGGGTTTGTTTGTTTCAAATATACAAATTCCTAAATTGCAAGTTCTTTGAAGACAGACAGTGAGGTGGTGAGTAGTTCCCTTTGAAAATCCAAAAACTTAACTTCCTTGCAAAAAAATGGCCTTTCTGTTCAAAATACATTTGCCAACAAAAATTCATTCATGTAAAAATGCTTTGACAATAACCAGATCATTCTGCCACTGAAAACATTATAGAATTCCCTCTTTTTCCTTCTTAAAGATGGCAAACTAATTTGACCATAAAAAGAGAGTGAGATGTTTTCTAAATTCAACACCAGAAGAAAGGTAAGGAAAAGAAAACACAAAAAAGTTACAGCCATGAAAATTTTTACCTCTTGCCACTGTCTTATTGAAGTGTTGGGTTTTTAAAGAAAAAAGCTTTCCACCACTTCTTTATTATTATTTTTTTCCTCTCAGATAAATCTAATTTTTTAAACTTTTATCTTGAGATGGAGGGTTGGGTCAGTGTCAAAGCTTTGTATTGAGAACCCTGTTCTCCTTTGCCTAGTGTCTTTCAAAAGAGCATGGAGATCCAAACCTTATCTGTGTCAGTTATCCAGAAAAGCCAAAAAGTTATTTGTGTATGATTTCATCCCTAAAATTTTCCCTACAACACCATCACAAATATATTCTGTCTCAGACACACAAACATCTGGAGGTGCTACCACTAACTGTGTTTTGGAAAACCAGATGTGTTAGCAATAGCACACCAGGAAGTTTAGGCTTCCCAAAAGGGGTGACAGAACAAGTTACACAATGAAGTCAGGAGACACAAGTGTGGATATTACCCTAAAATGATCAAAGCCATTAGACACACCAGTCTGATCATTTATCTTTCACATGAGAGGCGACCTGTGGAATAAACAACCTTATACTGAAATTATATGTTATGGAATGGGGTAATGTAACATAAATTAAGCATCCTGCTTGAGTTCCATATGCAGCAACCTTTGTAAAGAAATGCTTTGGGTACTGAAAGTGGTGTGCAGAACATTACTATAAAAATCCTCCTGTTCAGTGGGGATGAGATGAATGACCACCAATCAATAAAAAAATCAGGGGGGACTATCCAGAGGAGCATACAAAGTCCAGACTCCTATTAAGGCAGTTGAGATGAATATTTAAATACACTGTGCCATGGACTTCCAGAATTTCAGCTGAGCTGAATTTCAGATGAGCTCCTTAAAACAGGTTACTTTTCCCCAGGCTCTTTCCACTCAGAAGTTCCTAAAATCACATATTTCCCACCGAAGCAAAATGCAATTACATCTGATATAGACAGAAATTGCCACTAAGAAATATTCCCCAAAGCCTTGTAGCAGAAATTGAAAAGTGACATGAAATACACTGACATTTAGTCAGGCTGGAATATGAATAACCTGATGGAGCCTGCTAAAAACCAGAGCTGAGCAGGACTGTGGTCCTTGTCTGGTCCACAGTAGGATACTCTTTCCAAACAACTTGAGAAAAAGAAGGTCAGTTGTTGACATCTAATTGAACAACCTACTGATTTATTATCTGAAATAGCCTTTGGAGTCCTACTGCATTCACGTTCTGCATGTAAAATATTATTCACTGTAAAGATAAATCCAATATACAGCATGTAATACTGTACATTTGAAAGCTTATTAGTGGTTTTGAAATACTTGAACATGGAATGGTGGTTTCAACCATGATCCTGCTGTTGGAATTGAGACAGATATTTGAGACTGGTATTCCAGTCCCTTTATATTCCACCAGAACAAAAAGATATTTGAACCATTCTTAGTGCTCAGATTTGAATCCCTTACCATTAGCACTGAAGAAAAGGGCTTGCATGACACATTTTGCCTCCTGAAAGGCAAAAGCACCACATTTCATCACACAGCTGTCCAATCCTGGTCTGTATTTACAATTGCACATGTACACCTGTATATAAACACACATTGTCTATATAAACTGTATATAAATTGCTATGTGGTACATATAAGAATATATACATTTGGTATTTATATTTAACTGATCTTTATATATTAAAGTATACATACTTTTTAACTTATATTGGCAGTCAGTGGAGGACCTCCCTGTGCTGTTAAAGAAAAAATATAATAAAAAGAATTTTTTTCTGAACAGCTTACTGCTTAAGACAGTGACTTAAATATGCCTAAAACGTGCAGAGTTTGAAACAGCAGGGCAGTGTGCAACAAAATATTTTCGTACTTCAAGTTCTCCCTTATTTTTCTCTCTTATTTTTCTCTCCTTATTTTTCTTTCTTATTGACCTTGCTTTGCTCCATTAGATTTACTGTAGGAAAAGTCTCGTTTGCTGCATCAGATCCCAACATCAGAAGTGGCCAGAGTGAGCAAAGGAAGAGAGGTTCCAAGAGAATGGAAAACCATTCTCATGGTTTTGTCTTTAAAACAAACCATTATTTCCCAAAGGTGGACACAGGGCTGTAGGATGAAACTCACCCCATCTTCCAGGGGCACTGAAATTCCAGCACATAAAGAGCCCCTGAGAAGGTGAATGGGGGATGAACTCTCTAACAAAAATACATATTTTAAGAAAAAGTGAAATGCTTCAATTCTGAAAGTGCCTTTTGATCATTATAACCTTTGGGTTTAACCACACTGGTGGTGTCTCCTGCCAAGTGTGCTTTACTGATGACACATCATCGTGGCACCAGGAATGGACTTGTTGATAAGTTAAATAATGGGACTACTTTCAGACCATTTTTATAGCTGAAAATTCTCATGGCATAAAAGAGTCATCATGCAGTTATTTCACTGTGGAAAACTGTTATTTTTCTTAGAATAACTTTGAACTCTGTAACTTTTTGGGACGGGGGTTGTTTTTCAAGTAAAACCCTGCTTCCTTTCTTCCCCAAAAAACTCAGCTTGTATTAGCTGGAACGATACCAAATCCACAAAGATATGTATTCAGACAGATTGTAAATTTAGCTAGAGCATTTTATATGGTACTAAATCCAAACAAAGATCTAAAGCAAGATGCAAAATATCACACACACACACACACACAAAAAAAAAAAAAAAGTTCCAAAATATATGGATTGGGATTTTTAAAGCTGAGTAAGGGACTCAGCCACACAAGTTTGAAAGAAATTGATTAATTATGTGGTTGATAATCTTGGTTTATAGGCCAAGTTAAATCCTGGTATAACTCCATTGTCTTCAGTGGAGTTGCACTGCAAATGTATTTGACAGATAGTCATGATTCTTCTCCAAGAATAACTTCTAAGGCAGAACTTTTAAACATGAGTGAATGAAAGTCCTGTGCCAAGTTCTACCCTAATTTATGCCCTGTACAGAACAGCTGACTTGGAAGCGAGGGTGTCAGGAAAGGCAGAAAGAGACATGAGTCTGTTCTTCCTTTGCTGGGACGTTGCATCAATTCCCTCTGGTGATGGTCATGTCTCTGAAAAAGCAGGAATCCACAACAGTTTGTTGGAGATTCTTTCCTTCCCAGCCTGCAAGTTCTTGTGTTTCACAAGCTGTAAGTGTTCAGGGAAGAGCCTGGACTCATCTCAGTGGAGGGCCGTGAAATGCACTCCTATTAACAACTGCACCAGGCTGAGCCTTGGCTGCTTCAAAATGAGTTTGAGGAACAGCACTGGAAATGGCCATTTTAATATAAATACTGGAATTAGCTACTTAATTTAATCAGAAAATAATATGTTTCGGGCAGACTCAGTCTCAATGTTATTTTGAATCAAAACCCAGCATTTGGATTGGTTTTCTTCAACCTGTTGGGCTCGTTTTGGGCTCATTATTAGCATTAAACATGCCTAAGTAAAACTGACTGGTCAAACAGTTTTGCTCAGGTTAGAGGGAAGTAATGCCCATCTCAACTCATCTTTCATGCAACATTGTTGAGGACATAGGGGGGATTTTATTGCTTTGCCCAAAGCATCAATTTAAGCCAGCAGCAGGAATCTGACTGCTCCAGCTCTAAGTCTGGTGAATTGCTAATGTCCTCACTCCTGATTCCTCTGCTGGCAGAGTTATTTTACAGAAAAGTGATGTAATCTGGCAGTGGGTGAGCTCAACATAAACAGTGTGGCTCCACAGCGATACCCCTGCTCCAGGGGATCGTTTCTGGGGCACGAGCCAGCAAATTGGTCTCCAGACTGACAGCCCAAGCACTTGGATGCCCTTCCCAGCTCTTCCCTCATCGTCTATTTTCAGTCAAATCAGGCAGCAAAGTCACATACATTTGTTTTAATACTCCACTGGATGTCAGAGGCCCATCTGCTAAGCACCCCTAATGGGGCCAAAATGAGGACATTTCCCATCCAACATAGTCTGCAGTACTTATAAACAGAACAGACTCTGGATCAAGAGCTGCTCACATTCCTCATCTGAAATGCTGCTAATCTTCAGCCTCACAAAAACGTGTGGAAGTGAAAAGCTTCATGGGATGTGCTGTGACCACTGCCATGAAAGAGAGCAGAAGTGTTTTGAAGGAATTGACTGGGTCAGAAGAAGGGAGGATGAGCAGAGCCAGCCTTGGAGGAGCAGCAGTCCTGCACAGCCCCAAGGTGTGTGCCCCAAAACTGACACAGAGCACGTGGCTCTGGAGCTGATAGTTCCCCACACGCTGGGGTTGGGTTTTCTTCCCTTCACTGGGCCCAGAGAAAAGAAAAGTACTTAAAAAAATCCGTCATTGGCAGCAGTGCCTAGCCAGTGGCTCACTGTGCTCACACTGAGGTCTGCCAGCAGAGAGAATAATTGCCATCTGACTCTGCATGGCAGCCACCTCCCACCCTTCTTCCTTTGGTTCAGCTCCCTCCTAAACCTCTAATTATTTCTGTATCTGCATGTGCTGCAGATAAATACAGCCTGGCTTCCCCGTTCTCAGCAGAGCTCACACCTGTGATCTCCAATTCCTCAGCTCTGCACATCTGCACCATTTCATCCTGTGTACAAAACTGGGGGTTTCTCCTCCCAGCCTCGTCTCAGCCACTCTCAGTCCAGATCTACTCCTACTTCTTATGGCTTGTCACTTTCTATACTTCTATACTTCTATTTCTATACTTCTATACTTCTACTTATATTTGGGCACATCCAAAATCAGCTCTTCTCCCTCTTTCCCTTCAGAGCTGCTGCTCTCCATGACCTTGTCTTAGCCATGCTTGACAGACTTCCAGTCCTCTCCATCATTTCTACTCTCCTCTGCAGCAATTTCCATCTACAAGTAGAAGCACACATAAACAGGTAGATCATGTTTAAGTATTAAATATTTGGACAGGTTCTTCTGCATTTTCTCTCTCTTCATTAGCTTCTCCAGGTCCAGGCACAGCCTCTGCCACACAGGTAGCCCATCATTGCTTCTCCTTCAGAGTATGGCTGTCAAAGAACAAATTTTTAAAATCTGTGTGATTTGTTTTAAAATCTGTTTTAAATAATTTAAAATTTGTTTAATTTTTTTTTAATCTGTTTTTAAATCTGTCCTTGACAAAGATAGTAAGAGAGAATCTATTGCTAGCCATTAGAGAAGAATCATGACCAAACTTTCAAAACAACAAGGTGCTTGAACTATTCCAGCAATGATAAAAGATGCAGAAAAAAGTCTTGGTGGAACATCACCATGGATGGGAAATCAGCTATAAAGAGGTCATCTTCTTTTGTTATGACATTCAGGTTAAGGACCATGACTTGAAAAGTTACTTTGACTGAGAATTGCCACATCTACTCTGAGGAACATTTCAGCAAAGCCCAAGCAAAAAAATCAAAACAGAATTTCTGAAGGAAAAATAGAAACTTAAAATAACACCAACCTCAAATTGCTTCTTGTGTGGTGATCTCATTTCCTTGGGATCAGCTTCTTATTTCCCCTCTGAGTATAAGGCACAGCTAATCTTCTTGAAACTAATATTCTGATTGTCTGATTAAGCAAATCTTAATTAATTAGGTTTCTTCTGCAGACTCTTGCCTGATCCTGATGTTGGGCATGGAAGTCTGGGTTGAAGGGCATTCTCCTGGCTTCAGTTTTGAAAAGAATCAGAGCTGGGTTTTACTGTCCACCTGCAAGAATGGAAAAATCACATGAGTCTGATGGCAAGGAAAAGTTTTCCTGTAGCTGTAATTGCTGCACTCGTAGGGAGTGCAGTGAGATCTCTGGCTTCATTTGCAGAAAGGTTTTTGGATGGTGTGCCATGATAAATGATTCATTTACATCACTAGAAATTCAAAGCACTGCTTAGTTTTAAATTCAAGAATAATCAAAGTCCATATCAGCTGTTTTTAAAGGGTATGGAGGGATGGAAAAAACTAAATACAAGGACATAAGTAGCAAGATCTTAGCCTGTAAGCTGAAATGAAGAGTTACCTCTACAGTGCTCCAAAACCTAAACCTTTTTTTTCTATTTCTGCAAATTGATTAATAGCATGTATTATCCATTGGTTTGAAATATTTAATCTGTTTTCTTCAAGCAGGCAAAACGTGGAAGTTAAACTGTCACAAGGAAAGCATGCCAAAATAGAGAGGGAAGCTATTTAGCCAATTATTTCTGCCTTACAAGATTTACAATCCAAAGGCAAGTTTTCAAGAATAAAATCATTTCGATCAACCCCTCACTTCAAAGTGTCAAAGCTGGTTCCAAAACCACCAACGCTTTTTCCACTGGTTATAGGATACCTGAAGCATCCAAAGTAGTGGCTTTAACGCTGCAAAAAGATTTGGGGTTTTTGTTTTGTTGCCCCCATCCAAAAGCGTGAAGTGGGCCACAAACAGTGACAAGTTGTCGAGTGCCCCAATCAGCAACGCTGGCTCCTGCTCACGGTTCAGGGGAGCTGCTACCTGTGCACTCACATGGAAAACTTTGCTGGGAGAGCTTTAAAAAATCTGTTGAGTTGATGTCTTGTCCTTCTCACCCGAAATCTCTTTGTCCCTCCAGCTCTCGTGGTGCGCTTCCTGACCAAGAGGTTCATCTGGGAGTACGACCCAACGCTAGGTAGGTTATGGTGTCCTGGAAGGGTGGCATGGAATGGCATGGCTGAAGCAATAGGAATCACAGAGTTAAAATTCCAAACCTCAGCCAGCCTCTAAATTTGCTGCAAAAATCTTCTCTGTGGTCATTTGAAGCTGGAACAAATTGTTTCCTACGATGGCAGAATAGAGAAGCAGTAACACCCAGACAAAGGCAGAGTTACTGTGTGGGGCACATTTCTGCCCACTCAGAAACCCACGGGAATTCTGCCATTGAAATAAGTTGCTTCAGTATTTTGCTCTTCAAATCATTTAGTGTGAGATCAGTTTTCTGCTTTTGAATAGTCCAAACGTGTTCTGCTTGAGAATAAGAAGACTGGGATACAGATCTGTATTCTGGAACAAATTCATATTCCTTAAAATTCGTGGTCAAAAAAAGGCAGGTTTTGACAGTCAGCCTTCTGTCCTGGTGGGACACTTGTGGCTGGGTTCTTTTCCCCCTTGGACTGAGTTTGATGAGAGAGAGGCAGTTTTCTCTTCTTGTTTATTCTTCTCTAATCTATATTACATATATACAAGGCACAAGGAGCTACATGCACTAAGATAGAAAGGTGCAAAATGGCCAACAAAGAACTTCTTCAAGGTTTTTTATATGTCCATTTACCCAATTAACAAATGCCAAGTTAATTATTTTTCTTAGTGACCCAATGACCCAACACCTGTGAGCTGCCCTGTGGCATTTTCTATCCAATCACTCATTACTACCCAAAAACCTTGAGAAGAAGATGAAGAAGGAAGAAGAGACAACACCCTAAATCCTCCATCTTGCCTCTTATCTTCTCAACTGGCTTAAACCTTAGACTTTAACTTTTTCACCCAGTGACCTAAGAAAGCTCTCTAATTTACACACATTCTCAGTTTTTCTATTTAACCATTGTTTCCGTGGTGTTATATGAAATTCAGTGTTTTCTTGGTATCAGAGATAAGGGCACACACTCTGTGCCTCTGACTCCAACAGCCTACCTAGACTGAGGTAATTTTTTTTTACCTCATTTTCCAAACATATATTCCCTCTCATTTTTGAGTGACCAGAGAGGGGAACCAATCACCTAAAGGCCATCCACCTTTCCCTTCCACTGCTCCCACTTAGCCCTGTTGGGTCTGGCATTTTCAAGAAGCTGGCTCAGATATCTCAAAAATCTTATTGAACAGTTGCCCTGAATTAGAGGCTTCACTTAAAAACTGTGCCAAGGTCAATTTTCTCAGTATTTCTTAAATTTCCATATATTTAAATTCTCAGCAAATATAAATGCTCTGCAAATCCAGGCCAAGAAGTCCAAGACAAGGCATTCACCTCTTAGAAGGTGCCTTCAGAACCTCAGGACTAAGCAAATCACACGCAAAGTAAAGGGTTGGAAAATCCTCTTTTCTCCAAAAATGTGTTCCTCTCTCCTTCCTAACGTTTCTTTGCAGACTTCAACACAGATCATGCAGTTAAATATCAATTTCTTTATTAATGTTCTTTCCTTAAGTCTCATTAAGGAAATAGAAAATGCCATAAAATTGCACAGCAGAAATGAAGTTTAATAAATTCCACCCCAGAACCCAGGCAGCCCTTTGTAAAAAGCAAATATCCAGGATCCTACTAAGTATTTTTGTTAGGCAAAAATGGAGAGATGACAGATATCAAAACTCCCATCTTGGGAAAATAAATCTCAGCACAACCTGAACTCAAATACATTCTTTTATCTGCTGCTATCAATATATCCCTCAATGAATGAATTATGTGTCACCTGCCTTGTGCTGCACAGTGGAATGTTCAGTGGAATGTTCCTTTAGTACTGCTGGTGTCAGAACTTCACATTTCTATCACCAGTACAGCATTCTTAGAACCTGACAAGAGTTGTATAAAGTCTTCTCTAACAGTTTAGTCCAAGTTCATCAATTTCTTGCAGGGCCACTGCATGCAAAAGCATCTTTTTTGCCTTGTTTAAGCACACAAATGAAGCTGTTAGCAAGCTACAAAGCTTATATTTTCCCCCCCATTATGAAGGCCCCATGCTCTTTTTGCTGTACAAGGCTTGACATTTATTTCTGCTTTACAAATGAATACAATTGCAAATTACCGTGCCCCTCAGGAATCTAATTGTCTTCTCTTTGCAGCACAGAAAGCTTCTGTGCAGGCAATAGTGTTATCTCAATAAACTCAAAAAATTAAGTCTCTCTTGATTTACTGAATTCTACATCCCCATTCAGTTTAGAGAATATTATCTTAAATTACGTATTGCAGTCATTGTGATGCTCAGAGCTCTGGGTTGCTCTGAAGAAAAGGTTTGAGAAATTCAAAAACTAATAAACTATTGTCAAGGAGTTATTTCTTAATCACAGTAATCTCTGGTAGAAGCTGCTCACCAAGAGATTGTTTTGTAAAGTATTATTTTGTCAAACTACAGATCACAATGGGATTCAAAAAAGGTGCTGGAGTGTTAGAGATGAAAAATTATCTTGAAATTGTAACCATTATTTAGGCCTTCAGAGATCAATCAGAAAGAAACTGTACCTTGAAAAGCTTTGAAAACCAGTGCCTGAAAAAAATGCATTTCTGTTTTTTAGCATTGTCATCCTGCAGTGATTTGGTGTCCAGTTACCTGTAAACATCTGAATTCACTGAGAAGTTTTAGCAGAACAGATTCATTTCTGCTCAACAGTTCTGTGGAATATCTACATGCTCAATCAATATAAAAAATTAAGGCTGTGTCTGTGAGAATCATTTCCTCTACAGGGAGAAATGAGCAGCTTTGTCAAGTTATTCTAAAAGGACAGGAGTAAAACAGATGAAAACCATCCAGCTACTAAGCAACTGGAGGTTTTGCCAAAAATCGCTGGGGCTGTGATAAAAATGTCAAATGTATGGTTTATTTCTTATGTCAAGTTTTCAACCACCCATTAGCCCTCTGATGCAACCAATCCCCAGATAATTCCTATTTTTAGGAAAGCTTTCACCAAGCTGTTCAAGGCCTGAAGGAAATTTAACATTAACCTAAACTAAGCATCATATGTAAAAAAAAAAACAACCCAAACCTCTTCCTCTTTTTATTCAAGGGAGGCACATTTTAACTGGGAAGGAAAAAACACACCTTATAAATATTCCTTACTATTCTAACCTGCCAGAAGAAAATGAAGGGCCCTGTTTTTAGCAGCACCTGGATGGAATGTTGTACCACCAGGAGCCAAATTACCAACCACAAAATAAGATTTTTTTTGAACCCTGCAAGCTTTGGGAAACAGAGCTGCTGCTGAAGTCAGGGCTTTGCAGCTCTGCCACTTTTGTGCAGATGTTGGATCTGTGCAAACACTGGCAGGACAGCTGCATCTTCACTAAAGTACTTCTCACTCTGCTTTTTATTTAACATTTCTCAGCCAGAGGGCAAAAACCACAGCAAAGGTCATTTTTCTGGGAGTGTTAACCCTCAGCCTCCACTTGTCCAATATTTCTGTTTAACTGGCAAGTCATTGTCACCATCTTGGCACAGGGTTGTTGTTTGCTTTTCCAGAAGGTGCTGAATTCCTCCAGGTAAATTCCTACCTGGCATTATCAAGGTGAATGGGTTTCCACATCCATCTCCATTTACAGTAAATTGCAGCTATCTCACATTTCCAACAGAATTAGATGAAAGAGCTCCATGTAGAAATGGGCTGGAACTGCTCACATTAAAAAATACATGCAGTCTTTTTCTAAAACATTAAATACATAAAGAATTCAGCATTAGTCTTCTCAAACTAGTAAAATACACACTGAGAAAGGGGATTGGGTTCCCACCAAATTCACTATTTTTGAATAGTGAAAATAGTTGAAAATTCAATCATTTTGAACTTTTGGATTTCACCAATATCCATTAATGTCCTCATGCTCTTAAATAGAACACAACCTGAAATAAAACATGTAAACAAGCTCGGTGTGATGTTAGAAGACCTCAGAATGCTTGGCCTGGGTTGGGCACCAGTGAAGTCACACTCTTATCATGAATGTGGAGCTCCTGTGGACCTCAGTGACCCCAGGGCTTGACACCACAATTTTCAGGGAATTCAGCAGGGAATAGCTGCTCTCCCCAGTCCCAGTAAATTGCAATAACAGTCTGCATCTCAGCAATTCCCCCCAGGAGCTGCTGGCAGTGCCCAGAATTTAGGCTGCCTTTGCTTGAGCTCGAAGATGGAGAGATTTTGTGGTTCACTTTGATATTTAATTGATTTTAAAATTGGAGATGCTGAATCAGAGTAATCATGGGAACTGATAAATTTATTTTTTGCTTTTCCTGGGAGGCAGAAAAAGGAGGAGAAGGCCCAAAGAGCTGTCACAGGAGCAGACAGATAGAGGAGCTGCAGAGAACTTCATGGGTAGCAGCAAATTTCCTGCCTCCATAAGCCAAGACATGCAGGGAGAATCTCCTGGATCAAATGATGAAAGAAGAAAATTCATCATTGCTATGGCTGAGCCCTTTTAAAAATCATTTTTGCAGCATTTCTCTGAGAACACATTTGTTGTTCTAAAAGCTGAGCAATTTGCTTTACTAGAAACAGAGCTGGGGAATCCAAGAATTTTTTTTTAAAAAAACCACAACAGAAACAAACAAGAAAACCCTAAAAAACCAAAAAGGGGAGGAATTATGAACTGTGTTGTGTCATTTGTTTTGGGATAGCATTTTTATGTACAGCTGGGAGAATCAGAGGGTTCCCGAGGCTCAAGGACTTAAACATCAATTTTTGCTACATAGGAAAAAAACCCAAACAAATGAAACCCCAGGTAAATGCAGCAGACAGGCTCCTCAGCTCTTTTCTTGTTTCTGTAACTGATTTGTTGTCTGCAGCCCCTCTGCCTCTGTGTCTCACCTATAAAATCCTTCATTTTACAGTAAGATTGTAAATCTTTAGAGTAACTGATACTCAGATTTAAGACACTCATCAAAAGCCCACAGGAACACCAAGCAAAGGCTGGATTTGAAACAAAAATCTACTTATATCAGCAAACAAGGAGATGATATTTTTGTTGACCTTGATATTTTTGTTGACCTTTCTAAAAGTGTCTTGGCTTTCTCACACTGCTCCTAGATGTCTTTCTCTGGCTGTTCACACATTTCATGTGACTTTGCCAATCCTCTGAAAGCTCTCTCTTAGCAGATAATCAGTAGAACAGGACATGACAGACTGCCCTGTGTATGAAGGCAAAGACAGAAAGCAAAAGTTTAATTTAATTTGAATGGGATAGAGAGAAGACTCTTCACTACTTTAAAGGAGTAGAGGTAACCAAAAGAAATAGGACTCTTAGGAAAAATCATGATTTTTGCCAGGACTACTAGATTAATAGTGACATTATTTTAAGAGTCTTTCTTCCTATTAGGTCACAATTTCCCCCCTGGCAGAATAAAATGTTGAGCAGTGTTTCTGTAAGGTCCCATCTAATGCAATATACAGACAGCCCATAAGAGACCCCCAAACATGGGTGAAATGTGTAGGTATCAGGAAAGCAAGAAAGGTAGGAGACAAAGTTGTGAAAATTGCTTGAAAGAAGGAGACAGAAACCTCTCTTAGAGCCCTGAATTCTCTCACAGCATAAAACTGAATCTCCCACAGATGAGCTCAAGACTTGCAAATTACACCACTGTGGCAAGAACAGCAGAAATGGCTTTGTGAAGGTATTTACACTGGCTAGAAAGCCTTTCCCACTGGAAAACTTCTTGCAAGGATGATTATTTTTGCATTAGAAGGGCAGTTTTGCCTACATCTATAGCTGGGGGGGGTTCTGTTAGCAAAACAGTAGAATTCAGGAATCACAAGGAAAGTTTGGAGGTCCCATACATGATATAAATACCAATATAAGTAATAAATAAGTAATAAATAAGTAAATAAATAAGTAATAAATAAGACCAATAATGCTGGCCTGAATTTGTTTTCTGCACTAGATAAATACAGGCCTGCATGAAGAACATAAACAACAAAGTTTGTTGTTTAGTAGGAATATATCAGGAATATATCAGGAATCTATCCAAACTGGCTTTCATCAAAATGCTTGAGAACCAGAAACAGCTTTGCTGTGGGAATCAAGACCTCAGTAAAGAGTAGAAGCATTTAGTATCATTTATTATATATTATAATTCATCCCAGCAAGAGAAGATGCAAGAACTGTCTTTTGGGGATAACTCTGTGCCACTGAAGCCAAGATAAAGAGCTCAGGTCCAAACACAGCTCTCCAGAATTGTCTTTGCTGTCTGGTTTATTCAGCTAACACATTGTCTGGACAGCTGGAATACCATGTGAACACAAACTGCTGATCCCTGGGATTGCCATCCCCGCTGCAGATCCCAAGTTAAAGAAACATTGCCTTTGTGCATTGTGGGTTTTTAGTTTTCTTGACTTGTGGCTTACTCAGCAAGTTTGCCTTAACACTCCTGAAGGTTTAACTGCCTTGTCTCCAGCAGGAAAATCCCACAGCTGAGGGAGAAACTGCCCAGACAGCAAACAGAGCTTTGACCAGAGCAGCCCACAGTCAAATAGGTGTTTATAAATCATTAACTGGTGGCCCCCCAGCCCTTGGGGGTAAAGGTAGACAGCCCTGGAAGGAAGGCAGCCTCCCCTGCCAGCCCTCTCCTCTTCCAGCTGCACTACAGGACACTGAAGTCTCCAAGGAGCTGGAAAATAACCATTTTTCTATAGTGAGCAGAAGAGCAGAGAGTTTCTGCCATCATCTTGCAGAGCTTTGCCTCCTGCACATTTCATCTGAGCCGCCGTGTTGACAGCTCCAGCTCGTCCGGGAGCGACACACGCGGCCACGAGCGGGCTCTCAGCCAGAGTGGGCTGTGCTGGTCACCAAAAATTCAGGGCTGGGAGGAATGGTTGCCAGCCTGTGCCTCAGGGACTGCCATGACAAACGTGTAGGCGCTTCATAAATCACCAGGAAACCGCCTTATTCTCCAGCCAGACTCCAGCTATTCCCATCCTCGGTTTTTATTGACAAAATTACTCATTTCTCCTGCCTCGGTGCTTAAGGGATTCAGTCCTCAGCAGTGGAGGTTGTGCCTTCCTAGGCATTTTCCTGTGATCATTCTTTTCCTACATCAAAACAGTAGAAACATTATTTAACTTGATATACATTTAATATGTTGCATCATTTTTACTGTGCTCTTCAGCAGGAGGAATTTATGCTGAATGTATTATAGCAATGAGCCATGAAAGTATTCCCAGTTTCTCGGAGGTGTTTCTGAGGAAATGGGCTCATATGGCCTAAAGCACCTTAAAACACCAACTGTGGCTTCTAAAATTCCCAACAAAGACTTGAAACGATGAAATTGTAATTGAGAGCAGCAACAGAAGATGCTTACAATAACATGAGAAGCAGTTATCTGAAAATGTGGTTTGTTTTCTTTCATGTGAGCCTCAAGATGAAGATATTCCTGATGCCAGTAATAAAAACACTGCTTTTTTACAGTAGCTCAACAGACAGCAAAACTCAGGAATGGCAGTGGCTGTTCTTGCTGTAGCTACAGCTGCAAAATATTTTGCCCCTACTTTTGCTGCTCATGGTTTCCCAGATGTTTCAGTGTTTCAGTGTTTCCCAGATGAGCAGAATTTTCCAGTGCTTGCCTCTGCACCTTCAGGAGAGACTTGTTTTGGGTGTGAGAAAAGTCTCACTGGTTGGTTTTCATTTGTATTGTCAGAAGGTGAAACTCAGCTTCACCAGCAAAGACTTCATGCTGCAATCAGACAAAAAGTCCTAGCAAAATATGATTTATTTAGGCTTAAATTTATCAGGGGTGTCATTCCTACTGAGAACCAGCATGTTCCTACTGAGAACCAGAACTTCCAAGTGTTGGCAAGAAAATTAAATGCAAAACAAAAAACACCAACAAAGCAAAACAACCAACAGCTGTTTAAACCTTTGAGCTTACTCCCTGATCTGGCTTTGTTGGTTTGGTTTTAGCATGCCCTGATGAATTCAGTTCCCAGGTACCTGCCCACATTTTCTTTGCCTATCCCAGTAAAAGCTGAGTGAGGACAGAACCTAAAGGAAAGGAAAAGCAACATCACCTCTCAAAAGAAACCCATTGTTCACATGCAGCAGAAAAATCACATTTGCATGCAGCAGGAGGTAAGAAACAAAGACATTTTTCATTGTTTTTAGAATCCTCTTCAAGAAAACTATTCTACAGTTTCTGTTTGGAGGCCAAAGTATTATTTCTTGAAAATATCAACACATCAAGAAAAAATTATTATCTCTAGACTAGGTTTGTATTACCCACGTGTTCTACCTAAAAAGAGGAAATTCTAGGGATGCAGCAGATCCTCTCATGCCAGGGTGAGAACTTTATTTGGGCTATGTAAAGACTAACCATGAACTACCTTCCCACTTAATTAAAAATAGCAAAATGTGATTAAAACCGAACTCCTCACTAAGCAGCAACCTAATCAAGCCTCATTCCTCCTGGATTTGCTGTCCATATTTCGTGGAGAAATGGGGATTTCGTTCCTATAGCATCCTTGTTCCCCCCCATGAGTCCCCGCAGCACCTGAAGCTTCTGCAAAGGTCACCCAGGAATAGTCTGTGCCCATCTGCATGGAGCAGGGACAGCCCCAAAGCCTGGCTTGTGCAGAGGCTCTTGCCTGCTGGCCCCACAGGGTTATGAGTAGGGTTGCAATGCCTCACCAAGCCTCGATTTACACAGAACAGAAAGCTCTGAGAAGGAAGGAGGCAGCTGAGAGCAGCTCAGCCAGCACCGAGCGCCTGCCGCGCCTCCCACGCCGCTCCTTTTCTGCTCGGTCACATCAAAATCTTTCATCAGTCAGATCAAAACCTGACGTAGTTTGGGAACACCTGCAGCACTGCACTCACAACCCTGACTACACCAACACATGGAGTTTGAGAAGAAACCTGCTTGCACATCCCCAAGAGGAGATTTCACTGCGTGTGGAGCAGGCTGGGGACTCCAGATTTGGGTGAAATATCTCTGCAAAGAAGGATCTTCCTTCATACCTGTTTTGGTTGAAATCCATATCTCTGCAAAGAAGGATCTTCCTTCATACCTGTTTTGGTTGAAATCCATATGTCTGCAAAGAAAGATCTTCCTTCATACCTGTTTTGGTTGAAATCCATATCTCTGCAAAGAAAGATCTTCCTTCATACCTGTTTTGGTTGAAATCCATATCTCTGCAAAGAAGGATCTTCCTTCATACCTGTTTTGGTTGAAATCCATATCTCTGCAAAGAAAGATCTTCCTTCATACCTGTTTTGGTTGAAATCCATATCTCTGCAAAGAAAGATCTTCCTTCATACCTGTTTTGGTTGAAATCCATATCTCTGCAAAGAAGGATCTTCCTTCATACCTGTTTTGGTTGAAATCTGTAGCTTGACACCAGGGTTTGTGCACACTGTGAGCACACAACACCCCTGGTGAGGGTACAACCTCCTGCTGCAAGTTTTCCTTCCCCATTTCCTGACTCTTGGGGCTACACACGTGCACAACACAGCAGTGAAGAGTCCCAGTTGTCAGAGTCACAGAGTTTCCTTTCAGAAATGTTGTTTTTATTGGTTTTTCTCCTTTTACACATGATAAAAGTGACACAATGACCATTTGTGGCATGTTGTTTGATGCTTAATAATAATTTATTATTAATCATAATATCAATTTATCTATATAAATATATAATATATAAATATGAATATATATCATGTATATTATATAATTATATATTATCTATATATAATGTATAGATTATATATTATATAGAATTCTATATAATGTATAATATATCTTATATAGTAATTATATATCTAATCTATATGTGTAATATAGATTATAGATATAGTTATATATAATATATTAATAAGTATATAATATATAAAATATATATAAATATAAACTAAATATAAATATAAATATATAATACATTTAAATATATATTTATTATCTATTCATAGTTAATATTCGTATAATATATATAATATAATATAATATATAATATATAATATTTAATATAGAATATAGAATATAGAATATAGAATATAGAATATAGAATATAGAATATAGAATATAGAATATAATATAATATAATATAATATAATATAAATAATATAGTTAATGATATTAATATCATGTAATATCTAATAAATATCACTATAAATAACAATATTTATAAATTTATATAAATATATAAATATATAAATATATTATATATATTATATATAAATTATATTAATATATAAATATGTGAGTTTATTAATAGAAATAATATAAATAGTATATAATATTTATTTATTGTATTATTTATTATAATATTCATTTGGGGGTCTGTGGTATTAATGAATAAAGTGACCCTTGAGATTACACTACATTAGCATTAGAAATATGTTCTAGATACACAAAGTACTGTGTTATACTGTGGTACTGTGCTTAAAACAGTAAAACCACTGGTTGTGGCAAAATAAAAACCCTCCTGTAAGGTAAAAAATAGAGGGAACACGAAACAAAGGCAAGAAAGAAAAATAAATTCTGCTGTGCTTTGAGGAAAGGAGAAGGCAGGAGAGGCTGTCTGAGTCAGGAGGATACACTCAACTTACAGGGGCTTTCTAAAATGTGAAAAGTTCCTGAAGCAGCAAAGAAATGCAGAAGGGCCCAGACCTCACCAGAGCTGGGTCAAGGAAGAGTTGGGAGAACATCAGAATTAGCAAAAAAACCAATTTTTTTTCTCCCCAATGAGCTGTCAAAGTCACTGTTCTCAAATGTGACAGGCAGGTGCACCTGATGGGTGTCAAAGGTTGCAGGAGTCTAAATGAGTAGTGAGGTACCAACAAAACCACCCCAAACAAGAAACAAGAACTTCTATTCTGTTAACAGAATTAATTATGGGGAGCTTTAATCTTTTAGACATTGCCATCCAACAGGATTTTAACCATGACTTAAAATTTCATGTCCATTAGCTGAGGTTCTTGGTCTCAAAACTCTCCTGTAATCAGCACACAAAAAGTCTTTCTCCAGATCTCTTGCATTTCTTGGATTCACCTGGCTGAAAACCACCATTAGACCAAAGTTTCTTAAAGCATTTTTATATGTCCTTGTTTTAGTAAGCTTTCTTGACAAAAAAAGAAAAAATCAAGTAAAATCCTGTATGGAAAGAGAGATTTTGTCTCTCTGTATTTAAAAACAACCAAGAGACCAGGCTGATTTAAGTTTTCCTGTAAAATATTATTGCTCCTGCTCAGCTGATTTACCTACTCATAAAACCCAAAAACACCTCCCTGCAAATATTATCTTCTAGAGCTGTCATATCCCAATATATACTGCTGGTTCAAAATAAACAAGTGTTAAAAAACAGCTTTTTACATCACTGCAAATATGACCTAAAACCTAGAAATTCATTCTCAGATAATAGTTTTCCTCTACAAAATACCATATTCTGAATATATATAACATATTCTGAATATATATAAAAATACACTCAGAAAAACAGGATAAAACAAAGTTTTGAGAGATGAGCAGCCAAGTCTTATAGGCCAAAACTCTGTTAAAAATGTCACAGTGAGTACAGTGCAAGGATGTGATGATGGGATGAAGCTGTGACTGAATATTTTTATCCACAGACAGTCTGTGGATCATGGGCTTCAAAGTTTTCCTTATATATTATTTTTTCCTGTTCTCTGTTGTTGTTTTTTTTTTAATCATACTGCTCAGAAGAATAGAGATATTTTTGATATGCTTATCAACACCAAGAGACCCCAGGGAAGTTTTTGTTTTTGTTTTTTTCCAGCAAAATAATTTTGATTAATTCATTAATTAGTGAATTACTGTGGCTCAAAACCAAACCAACTGCTGCCACTTTCCAATGTGTTCCTCAGGCCTTTTGACAGCTCCAAATATATTTGAAATAAACCTTAAATTTTCAAACAATGGGACCACAAGAGCCAAAAGTGCTTTGCACAGCAGGAGTGCTGGGGGATTTCATCTTTATGACCAGGAGCCACTCTGAAATCTGGCATCAGCCTTCAAAGCCACACTCATCAGCACCTTGGATTCTTACTGGGAATATGACTGGAAGCACAGCAGAGTCCCAGACCAGCAAGAACAGGTCAGATTTACTTATTTATAGTGAAGCAGAGCAAATAAATCAATCTATTTCCACAGCTCTGGCAGATGGAGCCAGGCCACGGCTCAGTCTGCTCCGAGTTTGTGGTGAGCAAAGCGCAGCTCCGTGGTGCCTGTTCCATCTCTGAGGGTTTAGACACACAGCTGAAGGTAGAATATATGGGCAACACCTGGAAAATCACAGTCTGAAGTGCAGGAAATTGCCTAAAACCATCTTGGGAGCCACTGGTAGGGTGTTACACCTTGCTTTTTTTGCTTAACCGTGATGATGAAGGATAAGAATGGATCCTGCATTCAGCTGACCAATTTTGGACTTCCAAGTGATTTTGAGGTGCAGATTATTCCAGCAGAGAGCTCAGACAAGCTATATCCACCAGCACCTATTTTATTTCATCAACTCTAATAGGAGTCAAGGGACTCAGATGTGCACCTGTGCCGTCAGTGGTTGGTTTCAGTCAGGGGTCCAGCAGGATCTCAAGCCCTGTAATTGCTCTCTGCTTGCATGTCTCCAAAAAAAAAGGGAAAAGAAAAAGGGAAACAGAAAAAAAGGGGAAAAGAAAAAGGGGAAAAGAAAAAGAAAAAGGGGAAAAGAAAAAGGGGAAAAGAAAAAGGGGAAAAGAAAAAGAAAAAGAAAAAGAAAAAGAAAAAGAAAAAGAAAAAGAAAAAGAAAAAGAAAAAGAAAAAGAAAAAGAAAAAGAAAAAGAAAAAGAAAAAGAGAAAAAGAAAAAGGGGAAAGGAAAAGGGGAAAAGAAAAAGGGGAAAAGAAAAAGGGAAAAAGAAAAAAGAGAAAAAGAAAAAGGGGAAAAGTGAAAAGAAAAAGTGAAAAGTAAAAGGGAAAAGAAAAAGGGAAAAATAAAAAAAAGAGAAAAAGAAAAAGGGAAAAGAAAAAGGGCGGAAAAAAAAAAAAGAAAAAGAAAAAGAAAAAAAAAAAAGAAAAAGAAAAAGAAAAATAAAAAGGAAAAGGAAAAGGAAAAAGAAAAAGAAAAAGAAAAAGAAAAAGAAAAAGAAAAAGAAAAAGAAAAAGAAAAAGAAAAAGAAAAAGAAAAAGAAAAAGAAAAAGAAAAAGAAAAAGAAAAAGAAAAAGAAAAAAGTGCCACAAGGAAAATGATACTGATAAATCCCCAAGCAAGGCAATGTTTTTGTGATGTACAATCAGTGTGAGCAGACTGGAACTCACATCTTCAGGGCTCATAATTTACAAGACAACCAGATTCTTCAGATTTTTGTGTTCCCTTGAAGGAGAAGCCATGTCTGTGATTACACCAAAAATGCTTTCAAAGTCCAGCTGTTTTACACTCCTCATTAAAATTCAGGCAGCTACCACACATTCCAAAGCACAGGAACAGACACACATTTAGTAAGATTTATTTACACAAATCTGACCTAAATCAGTGCTACTCATCCAGCATCAAAATTCCTTTCCAACGTGAGCAGCCAAAGCCAAAGTTAAACTTGCAACACAAAGCACCACCAGAGTCCTATTTTGAGAAGCCAAGTATCAATTAAACCTCACAGTGAGCAAAAGTCTACTCCTTGAGATTTATTCTCCCACTTCTTAGGGAATATCTGTATGGCCTACCCCATCCTGCTTCCTGAGGAAGATATTTCACAGATATCCTGCACATGGCTGGGTGAGAACTTTCTCAGGTTCTGTGGAAAATTCTCAGCAGCCACTTGTCAAGCCAGATGGTAGAAGGCTTGATATGAGCACTGCAAAGCCTTAGCAAGTAAGGAGCTGAAATCACATTTCTTCCTCAGAGAGCCATCTGAGTAAGCAAAGAAACACAGCAGAAGTTCCTAAATAACCTCAAGCTTGGAGTGCCACGCAGGGAATCCCTAGCACTGAGAAATAACTCACTGAAGGTGCAGCTCTAACACCAAACTGGAGTTTCCTGCTTTTTCTGCATTCCCTGAGGGAATTGCTGCAGCTCAGAGGGGGTGTGGGAGGCACAGATAAAACACACCACCAAGGGACTTTGATATACTTCACTCAGGATCACAAAGGGAAACTCCAACTCCCTCAACAGCCTGGAAATACTATCCAGAAGAGGCATTTACAGCCTTTAAGAAAAACCCAGAGTTCATGGCTTGAAACCAAGCTTGCTTGCCATCTGCCCAAGTAAATTGACCATTTGTCCCTGTTAGAGACAGCTGGGATATTACAGCAATTAAAGTGGCACAGGGAGGGAGTGACATTTTTGGTTTGGGAAGAGACTGCAGCAATGACACCATCCAAACATTCCTGATTGTGAAGAGGTGACACTCTAAAGTGAATAATGAAAAAGGGTGTTCACCAAGCATGAGCACTTCCAGTTGTTCAAGTTAAATAAATGAGTTCCCTAAAAAGATATCTTTTGTTCCTATGGAAGAGATTTGCACCAAATGAAAGAATTGTGTTTCTGACAATGCAAAGCATCCATAGTCACTGGCCAGACTTTTACAGAGTACATATTTGCCTTTCGATACCGACATCTGTGAGCCAGCAGCAGTAATAAATCTGAATGTTAGCACAGTTAGCTTTCCACATTTTAGGTCAAATGCTATCAAATTTAGCTTATCAGCTTATTAAGATAAAACAAGCTCCTTTTTCATTAGCTTTCTGATTAGTTGCTTGGTTTCCAGAACCTGGGACAGTAAAAAGGGTTGTTGTTTGGTTGGGGCTTTTTTCCATAGTGTAAATGCTTAATGCCCACTGGTTGTCCTTTATAAATCATAAACAGGGAAATCACTGCTTGATCCCTTGCTAGAAGAGGGGAATGTGATGATTTCAGCATGTTTAAAACACACATTCCTAAAATACCTAACTGGTCTGTAATTTTTTCACAGTATAAGGCCTGAGCTTAGTGGTTAGGTTCCTTAACCTGCAACCACACTGGTTTTGATCATCAAGCTGTGCAGTGCCAGCCTGTTGAGCTGGATACTTTGAGAGTTGTGTTATTGTCTTCCAAAGATAGCAGCCTTCCCTGGGAGCAAACACAAACACAAAAAAAATGGGACCCAGCACTGAAGAGGTCTCTGCCACAGCAAAATGTCCTTTGTTGGGTGCAGACTGCAGCATCCACCAGGCTTCTGCTGCTCTGACACGTGGGAAAGAAAAGGTTGTGCCCTTTGGAGAGAGGTAAAAGTGTTGCTGTTTTAGGAAAGAGGGCTTGAGTGTGCTCCAGGATGGCTGCAAGAGCTCCAGCAAAGAGAATTTAATCAAACTGGCTGTCACATCTCCTCTCTTGTGCTGGGAGATCTGTGAGGAAGATTTAAAACAAAAACAAAAACAAAAACAAAACAAAAAAACAAAACAACAAAAAAACCCCAAAGAAACAAAAATAAACATAAAATTACGTCCTTTTAATACGTTTCACAACATGTGTTCTTATTTTAGAGTCGACATACCGTCACCAAGCTACCATTGATGATGAAGTGGTTTCCATGGAGATACTAGACACAGCTGGCCAGGTGCGTGGGTGCGTGTGCTGCTACCCAGCTCCTTGCCTTGGGTAGGCAGCAGGGGAGGAAATTGTGGTGGTGGTGGCAGTGGGTGGCAGGTGTGCCCTACTCTGGGGACACTCATTTGCTTCTGGGCAGAACTCCCCTCTCTCCTCACCCTGTGCTGGATCCTCACCCTTCTGCAAGGGATCCTGCTGGGGAGAACCATCAAGTCAAGGGGTTTTTTACTCTGGGGTAAATTATTTTGTTGTCATGCCTTTTTAATTGTGGCCAGCCCAAGTAGGCACAAAATCTCGGTCTGTTTCTGCAGTCAAGTGATGAGGCTTGACAACTTCAGTCAATGATTCCCGCTGAAGTGAAGAGCAGATTTGTCACAGTCAGGTGTCCCTTTTAAAACACAGCTGCACAGGCAGGTCGTGGCACTGGGTGGAACACGCCACACGACAAAAAGGGTTCTGGTGTGTGCCAAGTATAAAGTGAAGCAGACACACGCAGCTTTGTAGGCTTTGGAGGACCAGCACCTCCCTGGAAGTCTGCTGTCTTCTTCAAAACCCAAATTCCTAAGGCATCCTTCCACCTTTCCCAACAGGAGGATGCCATTCAGAAGGAAGGACACGTGCGATGGGGCGAGGGCTTCGTGCTGGTTTACGACATCACGGACAGAGGCAGCTTCGAGGAAATGCTGCCGCTTAAGAACTTGCTGGATGAGGTTAAAAAGCCCAAAAACGTCACCCTGATCCTGGTGGGGAACAAAGCAGACTTGGATCACTCCAGGCAAGTCAGCACGGAGGAAGGTGAAAAGCTGGCCACGGAACTTGCTTGTGCTTTTTACGAGTGCTCTGCTTGCACAGGAGAGGGGAACATCATGGAGGCCTTCTACGAGCTCTGCCGGGAGGTGCGGCGCCGCAAGATGGTCCAGGGCAAGACTCGGAGGAGAAGCTCCACCACCCACGTCAAGCAGGCCATTAATAAGATGCTCACCAAAATCAGCAGCTAAAAAGGAGCTGTCCTGAGGCAGAGGAGCATTTTAGAGGGTATTAGCTTGGAGTAGGGATGGGGCAAGCAGAGCGCGTTTAGCGAGAAATGGTCAAATCTTTGCAATGAGGGAAAAAAAAAGCACCAAAAAGACAAATGCCACCACTTTTTTGAGTAACACATACTATTTTCTTGTTTTGAAATGTATTTAGCCACGCTGCTTCTGACTAATGTGGGGGAAAAAAAAACACCAAGGAAAAAAAAAAAACAACAAACACCAAATGAACTCCAAAGGACCAGACAATTGTGGGGATTGGCAACCAAGAGAGAATCTTCTGCTTCTACGTGGCTAGCTCCAATCCCCTGCAAGTCAGTAGTGCCTAAACATCATTTCCAGCCAGCCAGCTGCCCAGTAGCCATTGGAAAGTAAGATTCAGCCCTCAGTCCATCAATAACCATCACAACTGCTGTTCTCCAGGACTGAATATGTGTAGAGGCTGCTGTGCTGAATCAGAAAGTTCACCTGATACCTTCACCAGCTCTAAGTTGTTGGCTCATTGTATGCTTTCACTCCTTCCTTGTTATTTTTGTCAAATCCATGAGTGTTGATGTTCTCAGCAAGGTATGCAAAAAATATGGGAAAGGTCTATTTCCTGGTGTGTTTAGTCAGCTAGACACACATTTCAAGAGAGCTGGAGTTCCAGCTGCTCTGAAAGTGCAGAATTCTCCAGAAATAATCAGCTAGTCCAGCAGCATTTCAGCATTTCTCCCTCAAAGTGCAGTACTGTGCTTGGGGAAGTGGGAGAAGATGTGTTGGGAAATCAAACTGAAAAACAGCAAAAAAAAAGAAAGAACCATATTACTATTGACTTAGCTATGAGTAGTTTTTAGCTTTTTTTTTTTTGGGGGGGAGAAGGGGAGGGTCTTTTTTTTCAATTCAAGTAATTCTTCTTAGTCTATCTTATACAAACGAAGACCTGAATCCTTGGGAAGGCAAGTATTTGAAGTCTAAGCCCAAATGTAAATCAGATCTGAATGGCCTCTACCATATCAAAAGACCATAATTTCCAGCTGTTTAAACTTCCAGATGCTGCTTGGAGCACTCTGGGGCTTAAAGCAGTGCAGGGTTTTTGTGAATTTTATCTGGAAATGCATTTTATCAGATTTTGGTGCCTGGGATAAAAGGTGTCCAGTTTTTTCCTTCTCCCTCATAAGCCAGCTGCCAAGTTTTGCCTCCTGTCCAGTTGGTTTGTTAACTGCTAAAAGCTGCAAGAACCAAGAGTGGAATCTTTTCATTCAGATTGTGCTGGTCTCCCACCAGTGGTGCTGCATCCCTTCAGAAGCACAGCCAGGGGCTGGGATGACAAATTAACAGTGCTCTCCTTTGAGGAACAGGGCCCTTGCAGCATTTGCTTACAGCTTTATCCTCCACTGCTTTGTACTTCACGTGGTTATTTGGGAGGAGGTAACTCCCAAAGGCTGTCAAATGCAGTTTGCCACAGATGTAGGAAAGTGAGTAAAGTGAATAAATCAAACTGGCCATCACTCTGTTGAGTTATAGGTAGTTCCATATAGGTGGTGGAAAAGGCTGAAGAGGCAGATCTGTATATCCCTGTGAACAGAAAAATGTTCCAAATTAGGACTTCTATTAAAATAATTCACTTAAGGATATTTTACCTAAGTAATTTGTTTTTAAAACTTTCACTTTTACCCAACCAGCAAAGAACATCACATTCAGATGTATATTTTATTTGGCCTGTTGTTTGTTTTCTCTGCTTCTGTATCCTGGGTGGTAAAAAACCTCATTTCACTCTCCTGGAATCAGTGTCTATATTTTGTCCCTCATGTTCACGTGTGATGCTGTACATCAGCTGGACACACTGCAGTGGAAATTTCACAGTGTGCTTCTGGGCAGGGGGTCCTTGCAACAGGCCTCTGTGACACACTTGTTCCCAAACTACTCATCTTATCATTAACTTTTTTTAAAAAGAAAAAAAAAATACCAAAAAAAAAAGAAAAAAAAAAAGAAAAAAAAATAGAGGATTTTCCATTTTTAGTCCTATTAGAAATGTAGAATCAATCCAAGTGTAAAAGAGCAAGCTTGTGCCTGTTCACAAAACAGATTTCTTTAGCTTTAGGGACTGAACTTGCAAGCAATTTAGTTACATTAGGAGCCAGAGTGAGCATTTGCAAGTTGAAGCATTAAAGTTCTGTTATCTTTCAAATCAGTGCTGGTATCTGAAGTAAAGAAAATCCTTACCTGCAATCCCAAGGCAAGGTAGCCAAGTCTTTACACTGGTATGCAAAGCAATTCATTCATCCCTCTTAGAAATCTTCAGCAGTTCTTTTATCTGAAAAACCTTTCTTGGGGCTCAAGTTGGAGCTGCATTTAAAATACAAAAAGGTTATAAATGAATGACAAGAGAAACTAATTAATCATATTCATACTAGAAGAGTTAAAAGGAAAGAGAGGCTGAGTTTTGGCCCTCATATTTTCCAAAAGATTTGCAGCAAATTGTATCTTCTTTTATAAAGTCTCTGTGGACAAATTATAAAATGCTGGTGAAAATAAAACGTTCCACTGCGCAAACATCTCTTGTTACATAAAGAACCTACAATAAAAATAGTAACATTCCTTTGCAAGGACTGAATTTGAGAACTGCCAAACAAGATAAACACTTGGTCAAAAAGGAGGCTGCCATTTTGTCACCTTTCCTCCAAAACAAACACAAACTTCTTCACTTAATTGCTCATTAATTTTCTTCCCTCAAAGCCATTTCTACTGTGCTGCATTATAACCTGTTGATATGCATTACATAGCATGAAATGCAACTTGATTTCCTGCTGCTCACCATGTTGCAACACATTACTGGATATGTTATAAATCTGTCCACAATGTGCAAATTGAGCCCAAAATTGCCCAAGCATTGAAAAGGCTGAGTGCAGCATGAAACCACATTCAGTAGCCTTTCTGCAGCAGACACCAACAGATTAAATTCTGTTTCTCCTGCTGCTAAATGTGTGTATGTGACACTAACATTAAATTTCTCTCCTCTGCCTGCGACCATTCCTGCGGAGAGGATGGGAAGGATGCTAAACAAAAAACTGGGAGTAAAGGTGAAAGGGATACTTGTTACCTGCAACAAGTTGATCGTCACTTATGAAGTTTTTTAAATATTTATCTTCAATTGATGAAGAGTTAGTCATGCCCGTGCTGCAAGACCTGGATCAGGACCCAAAACTTCCCTAGAACTTTGAGAATCTTTATTATCTGGGGGTTTGGTGCAACTACAGATGGAAGAGAGGATCAGCCACTGGGTTTGCACCTGGATCCAGACAGGTTGTCCCCAGCCTGGGGATAGTTGGATCTGGCAGTTTGCTACAAGGCTAGTTGATTTTTATATATATAATGATCTGTATGCATTTTTACATTAAAAATATGAAAGCTTGTGCTTGTAGATAATATATAAGGAAAACAAAATAAAAAAGAAAAAGAAAATACAGTGTTTTCTGTACTGAACTCTCCCATATTGATCTTCCATTAGATGCCTCCGGTGTTCCTTCCTGCTATTAAGGGGCCAGTTCCAAAAGGCCTTTTTTTGGGTTTTTATTTAATCTTTATCAAAGGAAAGCAAACAGTGAATTTTACCAGAATAAGCACTGTAAATTTGGGATCATTTTATTTGAAATTATTTAGCTGTTAGTCCTGGAACAGAGAAGACAAACAGCATCCAGAGTGAGGCACAGCTCCAAATGTCCTTGCTAACTATTTCAAGGCCGATGAAGGGAGTTACAGAGTTGTTAACTAACCTCAGTGAAACCCACCAAATGATGTCCTGCCAGCTCAACAGATCTCAATCCCAGACTGCTGAGGTGAAATCCTGGGCTAAGGAATCTGGGAGATTCATGCTGGTGATTTGGACAGAGGCAACTTTTCACCTGCTGCCAGCCACGCCTGTGTTCCAAGGATAATGCTCTGCTAAGGTGAAGAGGAGGTGCATAAAATGTACCTTATGAAAAGTGCATCATGTGAATGGTAAATAATCAAACAGAGCATGGGTATCAAGCTGTAGCAGAGGAAGCTCCAGCACTGAAGAGGGGAGCTGTAATCCACTCTTGTGGCCCCAAACCTGGGCCAGCCAAGTAACCCCAAAGCAAGGTGAACAGGAGTGGGGGTGTAAGAATGCCACATGTGGCAGAGCACTGCATGAAATCTGGGTGCAGATGCATGAAACCTCCCAGCTGCATTCACTGCCTGCCTCTGGAGCACTACAAAGCAGCCTTGAGTTCTGTCAAGCCACACTACAACTTGCTCCAGTCAAAATAATGTCTCCTGCAAAGTAAGTAGCTGCAGTCATAAAGGCTATGTACAAACTGTGTTCAGGGCTCCTTTTATCTTTTTCCTTAATGGCTCAATACATATGCAAATCTTAAGAAGAAAAAGAAAAAGAGGCTTTAATTAAAAGAGGCTCCTTGGCATTTTGATGTGTCTGCCTTTATGCCCTTTGCAAAATTAAACCCATAACAAAAACAGTGTCATCTTAGAAACTCTGGTGTTACACATTTTATTTCCTCTGCAGATGCCAGGCACTAATTACCTCAGGCCATGGAAATATGAGGCAGAGGCTGGGCTTGTAGGAGGTTTCTAGGAGGTGATAACCATGGGGAGGCCAGCTCAGCCTGGTTTCTGCCAGCAAGGTGATTGCCCATGATTTCCTGATGCTGCAGCAAATGCTTGGGGCAGGACTCTGCTGGCTCTGGTGGGGCTTGAAGAGATGGGTCAAGCCCCTGTGAAAACACCCCCATGGCCAATTTCTCTCATCCACTTGAAGGATTTTCCCCATTTTCAGTTTGAAGAAGACTGGCAGGAAAATGTGAGGTAATTCCAGGCCACTGGCTGTTCAATCAACCCAAGAATTTGAGGGGATTTTTGCCTCCTGCCTTGTTGGACTGGTCTCTTCCATCTCCAGCTTGATTCCCCAAAGCAGCATTTGTCTTTTGCTGTTTCTAAATGAAGTTGTTTTGAGTTTTGTTTGGTTTTTTTGGGGTTTTTTTTGAATGGTAGTTGTCCATAGACTCAGATATCCATGGGCAAAGAGGCTGTGCCACTTCTCAGAGGTCACTCTCACAAGGATGGGGTGCTTGCAAATGCCTCTGGGTATAAATTATTAACTCTGAGCACAGAAGCTCTGAAGAGTAGGAAATAATTAATCCTTTTTTTCAATAAGGGAACCTCTCATTGTAGTACAGATGGCTGTGTCAAGCACCAGTCCTAAACCAGACTGAAATACTGCTCATCACTAGGAGCAGCCACGGTCTGTCATGAAATATTAACATGCAGAGTAATTAAAAAAAAATTAAAACAATTTACAGGCAGATTTCAAGCTAAACCTCTCTGAAAAAATGTACACATTCTTTCCTTTTAAATTTTATGTGGTATCAGGAATTTACAAAACCTCATTTCAAAATCCAGCAGGTTCTGGTGACTGAGAATGTATCAGTAATGTAAAAAATAAAGGTTTTTATCAAACTCCCTTGTCAATACACAGGATTTAACCCTGCACTCTGTTTCTTATGGCCTGGTCAAAGCTGTCATTACTACAAGGAATATCAAGGAGACTCAGATGGAACTTTTGACATGAAAAAAATTCAAATTAAAAAACCCCCAATAAATAACCCCAAAGGGACATAACCCAAATAAAGGCTGAATTCCTATTTTCCTGAAAAGCAATTGTAAGATTTCATCCACCAGTTCTGGTACACAGGTGATCTGACCAAACCAAGTAATTAGA
Source organism: Pseudopodoces humilis (assembly GCF_049639895.1). Classification (NCBI taxonomy): domain Eukaryota; kingdom Metazoa; phylum Chordata; class Aves; order Passeriformes; family Paridae; genus Pseudopodoces; species Pseudopodoces humilis. Next base: position 2,588,937 of record NC_142204.1, on the reverse strand, counting down.
AACAGCAGAATATTTTGAGGTTTTAACTTGGATTTCTTTTTGCAAATCTAACTGTAAAGAAATAAAATTATTATTGTGCATCAGGCATTAGGTCTGGAATTTGCAATTGAGGCCAGGTTTTTGATATCCAGCTTTCAAAAAAATCCAGAGGAGAGAAGAGGAGAGGGGAAAGAACAAGAAAATAAAATAAAAAAAAAAAAAAGTAAAATAAAAAAAAAAAAAAAAAGGAAGAGAAGAAGAAGAAAAAATAAAAAATATTTTAAAAAAAAAGAAAATAAAAAGAGAAAAATCTAGTTTAAAAAAAGTCCAAATAATTTTCTCTTTGTTCTTAGGGTTTCTCTGTGCAGAGTTTTCTGTAGTTGTGCAGTTTCTCACCAAAGCCAGTGCTAGAACACTGAACACTGACACTTGGTATCCAAAAATCTCATATCCCCTAAGGACAGATACAATCTAAACCACATTCATGTAAACATTTGACTCAATTCAAATCCAGAATAGAAGTTTACATCTACTTCAATCCAAATTATTTCACTTTTGCATTCAGGGTGTATTTGCCCTCTTTGGAATAGAATTCCAGTCTAAAGCAGTGAGTGATATTAACCATATAAAATACACAGTTTCACTGTGTATCTAACAGAAATCCATAAACAAAAGAATGTTTTGTCTGTGTGAAGAAAGAAAAAGAACATTAGATAGTTCTGTAAACATTAAACTTCTTGTAATAGATCAACACATTGCCTGTAGCTTCTTTTCTCTTTATTTATTTATTTTTTAAATATTTGAAATAACCATAACAAATGCAAAAAACCTGCAACTTCCTTCAGGGAATTTCTGTGAAGGCCAGTATTTATTTGCAATAGATTTAAAACATTCAGGTTTATAACTCAATAGAAAATAGAGCAGGAATGACAAAGAGTTATTTAAGAGAGGCAGAAAACTCCTAGACAAGAATCTAAGTATTCTGTGAGGAACTCTGACATCTTCATGCAGTGGTGAGCTGTTACCTGAAGTTTAAACTCAGATTTTTAATAAACAATGATTTAAGAAACAATGATTTAATAAACAATGAAGAATGAGATGGTATGTTTTGGTAGCAGACCATCAGATCTTCACCTCTAGGTTAGAGTTGCTATCATTCTGAAGTAGAGTTACTACCCTGGTTTCAGATCATTTTCTCCAACAGAAGCTACCACCACTCCAATTTTCACAAACTGATGTCAGCAGGAAAAAAAAAAACAACAAAAAAAAACCCCCAGAAAAACCAAACCAAAACAAAACAAAAAAGGTGGAGACTGAAAGATCTCAGTGTTTAATTTACCTGTGTAGCCCATGAACATTCCCTGGGATTTTAGAAATGGCTGCAGACAGAAATTCAAAAGCTACTGAAAACATCCATAAAATTGCAGACACCATGTTCTGCCACGGCTCTCCTTAAGTTTTCTCCACCAAATTCTGGTCTTTTCAATGTCTTTGTCTTCTTCAAGGAAAGACTTAAAAATTGTTGGTGCAAAATTTAGTGATTTGAAGTCAGTTTGGTTTTGGTTTTGCATTGAAACATTTAGAAAACATTTCCAGAAAAGCAATCCCCACCACACTTTAATTTAGATTACTACCATGAGCTCAATGAAAATATCTCAATAACTGTTTCTCACAACTATTTTAAAAAGAGAGCTAATCCAACTATTTTTGTGAGCTCATACACTATTTAGTGTACTCTGTAGTTTTCTAGTGTGAACTTTTGGTGAGTAGGGCTCTTACTCTGAAAAATTCTTGTGGTCTCCCATAAACATTTATGAAAAGAAATTAATTTATTAAGGTGTTTGCACAGGGCATGCCATGATGTCACCAGCAGGTGAGAGGTTAATAATCATGGGTCTCACCAATTTTCTGTATTCAGTGATGAGCAAAGGGGACAATAATTATCACATGGATGTCCTTGGCCACACCACTCAGCTCCAGATGATGTCCCTTAATCCTTCAGCTGAGCTTGATTTACAGCCACAGCATTTCAACCCAGTCAGAAAGGACTTTTCCCACGTGGTTCTTCATGGATTTGGTCCAGTGGCTCCTGGGACCCAGAACTTCTGAGCTCTGAGCACAAAAAAGCACAAAAAGGCGTTTCCAACACGCAATTATTGTGCTTATCACGTTTATCAGGAAAGGAATGAGCTGTTTCTAATCACATGAAGTGAATGTGTACCGATGGCAAACTCCAGTAGAAGTCAGAGAAAGTTTTCAGAAACTCCCAAAGACTGGTGGATATTTCAGTAAGACTGCTGAGAGGCACTTTTCTGAATTGATTATTTTTTTTCCAGTGCAAAAATACATAGCAGGACAGGATTAAAATGCAAAATAATTCACTACTTAAACATTTGCATCAAGACTAAATTCAGTTTTCAAGCTGACTCAGACTTACCCCTTTTGATCCTGAATTAGAGCAGTTTCATAGTTTATAGATATAAAAATATTGATAGAAAATGTATAAAGTATAAAATTATAATATATAATAATATATAATATAATAATATAGACAATATATAATAGTATATAATATTATATGTAATATATAATGTATAAAATAATATATAATAAATTTATATATAATATATAGTATTATAGTATTATATTATATATTATATAAAATTATATAAATAATTCTCAGTATGTTTTCAGGAACTTTGGGAAGTGAATCTTTACCCTTACACTTCTAAATTCTGTTCCCTTAACTGCATACCAATAATTTATTAACCCTCAGCCCCTTAAAAATTCTTCAGTGAAACCACATCAAAGTGGACATGACCAAGCCTAATTTCCAACTGCCTTGAAAGGATTACTGACTTTATTCTGTTCGTGGGTAGGGAATGATTTGAAAAAATTATTTGTAATTTCATTTTTTTTTTGAATAATTTATAAAATGATTTGTAATGTATTTTAAAACCACAGCTATTGTGACACCATCTTCCTATCAGTTCCATGACAGCATTTTCGATCAAATTCATTCTTTTACATGAATATTGAATTATTTAAAGAAGCATGGCTTGCTGCAGCACAAGAAAGAATTTGATGTTAGCTCATCCTCCTCTGAGAAGCTCACTGAGTGATTCTCCCATGGAAAAGAGGGATGTTCCTTTGATAGCACCTGTAATTAAAAAAGTCATTAAAAATAAAGAAAAAGCTCCTATCAAAACCCAATGTTCCCTTCCTCCAGAATAAATTGAGATAAATGAGGGTAGTGTTCCGACCAGAACAATTAAACTTCATCAAGATGTTGGTTCAAACTAACTACTCTTTTTTTTCTGCTTTTGATGATTAAAAAATGTCATGAACATTAAAAACACTACAGTTTGATACTGGGCAGGGTTTTTTTATCATAAAAAAGTTCTTTGTTGTAAATCTTCTAGTTGCTCCTCCTTGTCCAAATACCCAAAGAAAGATTTTTTCACTCTATAAATGCAGTAGTGCAGTTCTTTTCCTGCCTACTTTCATACTCAGTTAAACACAAACTCAAAAATTACACACTCAGTCATTCAGATCACCAGGTCCAAGCCTGCCATGATTTCATCGTCAAGGAGGGCAAGAAAAATGAATTTTTGAATACAGGATATTGAATCTAAGCTTCATGGTTTTTTCACTGAGATCACACTTGCTCCAATGTTCTTCTCCTGTCCTCAGTGGATGTTTGCCCCAAGAAAAATTTTCTCCCAGATGCATTGCTGTGAATAGAGAATAGAAAATACAGCCAAGAACTGCTGTCATTTCTCTGTCCTAGCTGGCAGTGCTGGAAATCATACAAATCATACAAAAATTAGAGGCACAGGTTCAGTATAACAAAGAATGATGGTTGCTTCCTTGTGCCCTAAGGAATGACTGATTTTTATTTTTTAAATTTGCATACATAAAATTATTTAGTACATTAAGTACTGCACTGATGGTTTACAGTTCCTCAGCTGAAGGGAACTGTTCTCTTTTCAAGTCCCACCAAGAAATGTATTTAGGAAATGAAAGACCAGCAGTCTGGTTTGGGCTCTGCTACAAAACTTCCGTCCCCGTTGGCACCAAGCTCTGAGTGTTCATTTGGAAAAACAGCAACCCTTATCCACCCCATGGGGATTCCTGAGCCTTGATTTATTAACGACTTGCTGGGTTCAAGTACACCTCAGCCACACCCTCTGACATCCTCTGCTATTTATTTGAAATGTCCTTTGTGATAAAACCCAGGCAACCTCACCCTAGAAGGCCGAGGCTGCGTGGTTATCACGGCCTGAGCGGAGCCTGCTCTGGTGGGGCCAGAGGAGACCATAATTGGAGGTTTTATGGTTTTCTGCCACACTCCCAGCCCTGGAGCTGGGTCACCAGAGGTGAAGGTAAATGGGAAATGTGTCTGTGTTGTAGCTACGCTGGCAGCTCCTCTGGCTACGCGAGGCCTTGAACGTTTCACGAGGCAACAGAAGAATGTTAAACACTCCCCTCCTCTCCCTCCTCAAGGTCGGCTGCTGCTTTCATAACCCCTTGAATCCCAGTAAAACTGCATCAGTCCCATGTATTTAAGTGTGGAAACACTGAAATGTTCAAATGGCTGATAAGGGGTGTCTAACCTTTTGTGGGGAGAATAAAATCCAATGTGTTGTGGTGTACAGCACAAGAGGCCTGGCCTCATTTTTCTGTATGATTTTGGTAAAATCACTTCAGCCCTCTGAGCCTCTTTTATTTATTTCTAAATAGGGCAAAGGACATGTGCCCTTATTTGAAATATGTGTGGGAAATGTGCTTGATGACAGGTTAGAGGTATTGATCAGAGCCACTCAGCAGAGATAAGAACTTCAAAGAGAAATGGTGGATTGTAACTGAAAGAGTGACAAATATCGAGAATTTCAAACTTTTATCTGTGAGAAGTCTTGTTTGCCAGATATATTTCCAGACAATAACAATTTTAGTTTTACAATACCATTAGAATAACGACAAAAAAAGAAAAGTAGAAAATTTTGAACTTTAGATACTCACTCCCAAGGATCTTAATGAGCTTGGATTCTCTTTTTTTCCCCAAGATTTTCTCATAGAGAAAACTATGCAGCTATGGCTGCATCTTTTAAAAGAGTAGAATATCATGGCCAATTCTTTGATGTGTGATGAAATAGAATTTGCAAGAGCTCCTGTCATCTTGAATATTTTCTGAAGGAAACAGCAGGAAGAATTATGACTTCAAGAAGATGCTGACATAATCAGCTTTCTCTCTCTTTTGAATTTCAAAACAACAATGAACAGACACTCTGGGGCCAGCATATAAATTCAGCTAGGCCCAGAGTGCTGAACTCACAGAATTTGGCCAGAAACATGTTATTTGTCATTGTTATTGGGTGGGTTGATGTGAGTTTCAGCTGTCTATCAATGCAAAGGTTTATATTCCAAGTATGCTCGTGTCTATCTGGCACCAAGGTGGCTAAAGGGACTTCTGATGTTTCTTTTCCAGTGTCCCTTTGCTGCAATTTTCTTATTGTCAGAGAAGGGTTCAAAGCTGTGGAAAGTGATTGGAGTATAAACAATGTTTCAAACTTTGCTGCAGTAATGTGTGTCTGCCCTGAGCTGATGTGAAACCCTAGGTCTGAACACCCCTTAAATCTGGATTCTTTCCAGATCTAAATTCTGCATCGAGGTCCATGGCGAGCAATACCGATATCTGGATTCACAAGCCAGCAAACATGTAAACTAAACAGAGTTATGAGTCCAGGACAGAAAATTTCCACACTCCCCACTTAACTCTGTCTGAGCAGCCCTGAGGATTATTTTGCATAGTTGAAGCAGCACAAAACAGCTCAGAGATAAAATGGACTTGCTGCAGGGACTGGGGTCCACAGGTCAGTTCCCAATCTTAAGAAAAAGGCTCTGGAAGGAGAGCAGAAATGGCAAGCCCTGAAGAAAATCACCAGTCAAGGAAAAGGCTGGATTGTGGGAACAACCTAAAATGGCTTTTCCTTTGGGATCTCAGCTGCAGGGACATTGCTGGCTGCTCCAGAGGGCTCGGTGTCTTTGGCTCACGGAGCTGCCTTCTGGAAAACAACAGCTGGATCCAGAGAGGAGGATGAACCACAGGGAGGAGGAAGGTCCTAAACATCCTGCTTGCAGACTCTGCAGAGCAAGACAATGCAGCGCAGCCCAGAAGAACACACAAATTCCATTGGTATTTTCAGAGAACTGCATATCAGAGTAGATGAAGGAAACAAGTTTCACTCTGTGTATTATCAGTAAAAAGAATGGAACGCTACACGGGTGGAGTGGATGGAAAGGGGATGGAGAAGAGAACAGTCAAATGTTCCTGGCAGTGCTTAGAAAAGGGGAAAGAAAACTGACACTTCTTGATAAACTGTCTCAGGATTGAAGATGTCTTTGGGTTTTTTTGCCAAAAAATGTTAAATGGAGTGGTCTTTTCTCTCTGCAATGATAATTTTTTTAAAATGCAGAAAACCTCATTCACATTCCCACATGCCCTTATGCTGAGTGGTTTCAGAGCCAGTTCTCATCAAAGAATACATTGGAACAATCTATCTCTGGTATGCTCAAAGAAGTTAATAAAACAGCCCAAAAGGGGAGACTTTTTCCATTTGATGTAATCTGAAATATGTAAAATAACCTGTCAGAGAAAATGAAAAGAGAGGAAAGATCAGCCTTCACTTTAGATAGTCCATTTAGATTCCTTGAACAAGAATTTCAATATTTGCCAGTGTAGCTTCTGGATATATTAACTTAGAACAAGTCATAAAATAAAATTGAGGGACAAAATAATACTCCATATAATTTTTTTAAAATTATGTTACTTGAGAAAGCAAACTTACAGATATATTCACTGACATTTGACTTGTCAATGCAATCTGAAAATTCAGAATATCAGTTCCAAATTTAATAGGGCTTTCAACATTTAAAGTGAAAAATATATTTACATCTTCCTGAGGCACAGTATATTGCTGGCATATTAAAAACAACACACTCAGATCAAAAAAGGTGTGACACAAAATTGTGGTGCAAAGTTTATGGACAAAGTTTATGGACAAATGCTGTCCCTTCCAGCACATTCTAGGAATAAGGTAGGTGGTTATTTTTGTTATTAGAAGATATTTTTGTTAGAGTCCAAAATGGTAATATCTATATTACATAATATAATAAATATAATATAATAAATATAATAAATATGATATGATATGATATGATATGATATAATATAATATAATATAACATAACATAACATAACATAACATAACATAACATAACATAACATAACATAACACAGTATAATATAATATAATATAATATAATATAATATAATATAATATAATATAATATATAATATAATATAATGTAGTGTAATATAATAATAGAATAAAATATTTATAGCATCCATACAGCAGGTGGTCCTCTAACAGACCAGAAAACCTTTCAACATCTTGTGCAGTGAAACCACAGCCCTCTACAGGCAAAATACTCAAAGTTGGAGAGCACAGACTGTGTGAAAATAAAAGGGAGGTAAAATGGCATGAGGGAATTGCCTCGCCCTCCAATAAATAAATAAACAAATAAATAGAATTGGCAGGATGCAAAAGAAATAATTGATTTAAAAGTAAACCAAGTAAAGTCCTGGAAGGGTGCATGAAACACCAAAACACTGCCCTGTTAAAGTTGGGAGGGTAAAAGCTTGAGAACAAAATCTGAGCCAGAAAAAAGGCTTTTTGAAACGAAATTAAAAACATCTCCAGCTAAAAATCCACGTGTGGGAGCCCAGAGAAAATGCTGAATACAGGTACATGTCTGAGATCCACGAGCTCTTCACAGCACAAGCACACAAAGCTGCCTCCAGGTGTTAAGAACAGATATTGATTCCTGTACCACCCTACCAGGAGAAACTCTTCCACTCCCCATGGAAACTGCACTCCTTTCTGAACAGGCACTCAGCATCAGAAATTGGGATTTAGATGGGACAAGGCACAGGCCAAGTCACACAAACAAAATCCATGGGGAAGGAGTCCAGCCTGCAAACAAATGAGAGATAAATGGCACCACGTTGGCCCATGCCATAATTATGAAGGAAGGAAACACACCTCAAGGATTGCTACCACTGGGAAATCTTCCCCAATGGTTGAGAAAGAGCCAGATAATCTTCTTCCAGGACTGCTACCATGTGGAGTGAAAAAAAAAAATATACAAACTAGCATTTCATTCCGTTTTGCTGCCATTCCCACTACCTTGCCTAAGATCCAGCTTTAGGACTGCAAGCCCCTTCCTCTGGACAGGATTTTTGCTCCAGCAGTGGAGAATTTCCACAAGCTAGAGATGTTCAGTGAGATGACTTAGCCAGTCTGAGCTCGTGGCAGGCCAGAAAAGCTGTTTTCAAAGGCACCACAGACACATTTAACACAGTTACTGGGTTGGATTTAATCAGCTCACAGAAGGCTGGCAGTCTGCAACACAATTCATTTCAATAATTAGAGAAAGGCACCCATTTTTTTTAGGAATACAGCAAAATGTCACAGAGCCAGCCACTGTATGATGAGATAGATAAGAGCCCCCACGCACATTTCTAAGAGCATTCAAGAGGATGTGAGGGTCACAAAGATAATTTGCTCCACAGCTGGGAACAAGAGCTGGTTATCTCAAGTTGTAACAAACTCCACGAATCAGGTTAAGTAAGGGCAGCATTAAAAATAAGCTGAGATAATTCCAGCTGAGCAATAGGCCATAACCCAAGCTTGCCGTGACCTCATGCTTTTTAAAAGAAGAGTATGTAAACAGAAGATAAGATAAAAGCAAATTAAGGTACAAAATGCATCTCTAAGCAACTGAGCTGGTTTAACTCTGCATTGAATCTGAGCTGGAAATTTTGTGCTTATTGGGCATTAAAAGAAGAATCATTTTCTCTGGAGACAAAGTCAGAGAAGGAGAGAAGCATCCACAACAGACTGGCTGTGTTTGGAAGAGGAATGGGAAGGATTTAATGACAGCAAAAGGCTGCTGGTTGTTATGCCAGCAGTTTCTAAGGCTCATGAGTGTGAATAACAAACCAGTGTCACTGATGCTCTGCTTGGGGCAATGCCCACCTCAGTGAGGGGAATGGATCTTTCCCTGCCCAATCCCAAAAGCAGAGGGCTGGCAATTGATATTAGAGGTGTAGATGACTGGTCAGAAAGTGAAAAAAGCTGCCTTAACAGGGTCTTCCTCTCCATCTACATAATTCACACCACATATCTGCGGTCTCACTCCTCCAAGACATTTTGCTCTGTGGTTTCTAAGAGCCCAGAAAACAGTTCTGCTGAGGAGGGGATCTAATGAGACAGTCTGCAAAATCCTCTGGAGAGCTGGGAAGTGGTGACAAACCCAGGGAAATGAGGGGTTGCCACACATCTACAAATGAAGTCAGGCTCATCAATCTTTTGCTATCAAAACACTCTCTCAGACGTACCAATCTCTCTGCATACTTTTGTGAAGCTGTTTTAGTGAAGCATGATAAATGCTAGAGAGAATTTAAGGATAACAGCAGGGACTAGGTGGTGAATTCAGATAGTTGAAAACATCTAAGGTTCACAGAGACCCCGTGGAACTAGGGATAACTACCCTGAGAGATCAATAGCACAGGGGTAGTAGTACTTCTAGAACTGCTGTAGCTTTTTTTTGTCTCATTTTGCCTCCCTAATATCAAAGAACACCTTATGGTGTTGCAGGCAGTACAGATACAACCCCTTACGTATTTCTACTTCATAAAATCATAAAATCTTTGATTGGCCTGGTTTGGAAGACACCTTAAAGGCCATCCTTTCCAACCTCCTTGCCATGGGTAGGAGCACCTACCACCAGACCATGCAGCCTGCCCTTGGACACTTCCAGGGATGGAGCATCTCTGGGCAATCTGTTCCACAGCCTCACCACCCTCACAGTGAAGATTTTTGGTCCTAATATCTGACCTAAACCTACTCTCTTTCAGCCATTCCTCCTTCTCCTGTCACTGTGTTCTGTTGTAGCTCCTCTCCATTTTTCCTGTAGGTTCCCTTGATATACTGGAAGGCCACAATTAAGTCATCACTCATTTGTTTTGCTTTGGCTGGGGCTTGCCTTCAGCTAACCACTTTTCTGGCTGGAAGGATGAAAAAAACCCCTGAGTTTAGCATTTGCTAAGGTTTAACATTTACTAAGAAGCAGCATGTGAAGCACATTCAGCAGCAGCCCCTCTCCCTGCAGAGACACACGTTCAGCCACGGGCACCTGGGTGTTCCTTGGAGGTGTCAGCATCCAGCTGAGCATCAAACCTTCACCTCGAAGCTGTGATGAACTCCCTGAAATGCAGCCTGGACAGAAATGATCTGCAGTTCTGCAGGTTAATTGCACTCCTGCAGGGTTTGGGGACTAGGCACTGGAGAGATAGCTACAGACAAGTCAGCCTAGGGGATTCCTGTGCATTCCCTTCCAGGAGGAAGAGACAAAAACAACTAAAAAACTGAAATACAGAGAAACAAGAGAGTTTTCCTTGACATTCAAGTGTTTTACACAGCATTTAGCAATACATATAATTTTTACACATAAACATGTATTAATAGATAGTATTCAAATGATGAACTTATGCACACACACATACATTTAAATGGTTAGAAAGAAAATACTGGGAAAATTTCCTACTCATCCTCCCCCCAGACAAAGGCTAATCTAATTCACACAAACTTTTCATGTCTCACATTCATGAAGATTGAAGCACCACTGTGTTTGAAGTATGTTTGAACAACTTCAGAAAAAAGGATTGCTGGGAAGTCAGGTATTTTCGAACCTTGGGAAAAACTAGCATTTTATACAAGCTCTGTGTCCACAACTGCATCAAAGAAATGCAATTTAAGCCCTTTATTTATATTATATATTAAATTATTATTAATATCAATATATTATCATCAGTGGATGATAATATATGATCAAAATATCAATAAGATTGTAAATATTATTATATATTAATAATTAATAATTATAAAATTATAAAATTATTAATGAATTATCAACTTAAAATAATTTAATAATTTAGATTAATTAAATAATGTGATAATTTAATTATTTAATAAGATAATTATTACTTATTAATAATCTTTAATAAGATTAATAAGGTAATATTAATAATCAGTATATTGTTAATATATTGATATATTATTATAAGTATTGTTATTATATTAATATACTATATTACAATATTATATTATGCAATATACTATATACTATATTATAATAATATATCATTATGTATTATTATATGTTATTATACATTATTACTTATTATAAATATTATAATTATAAGTATATCTAATAAATATAAATATATTATATATAATATATATAATAAATAATATATTATATATAATTATTATATCGTATAATTATTAATTATAATATCAAAAGTAATTAAGTATTGTAATTATTATAATATAAATATTATATATTATATATTATGGATAAAATATAATATATATTATAAAGAATAAATATAAGTATATATTCTAAAATTATATAATACGTACTTATATATATATAAGTATATATTATTAATATGATATATGGTATATGGTATACAATATATAATATGGATACATTATATTTTATATTTTATATTTTATATTTTATATTTTATATTTTATATTTTATATTTTATATTTTAGTTTTTATTATTTTATATTTATTTACATTTCTATTTCTTTATAACCCGTGGCTATTAATACAGATGGAGTAATCATGAAGAGCTAGGAGCACATTATTGCTATGGGTAGCTACACACAAGGCAAAAATTAATTAAATTATCAGGGCCCCTGCGGCCCAGAGGATGCAGAACAACTTCTGTCCCTCTGCATCCTGACCCTGGGTGGTTCTGGAGCTGTTAAAGAAAAAGGAGGAGGAAAACCCAGAACACCTCACAGCACCCCCAGGGTGGTGCTGGAGGATCCATCAGGGATGGATGAGGGAGAGCTCAGTGTGCAGGAGGAGGAGGAGGACTCTGCACACAGGCAGCAGTTTCATTCCAGCCTTGAAAGGGCAGAATCCTCCACCCCTCAAATCTCCTCCACTGCTGGTGGAAGGCAGGATGAGGAATATGGGGGTGGAGAGGTGGACAGAGCCCCTGGTGCTGTATGGTGTCCATGACCTTCAAAACACTTATACAAAATCTAATGTGACTTATGTAACTTTTTCTCTCTGTTTTGGTTCAGCTGCACTTCTTGCACCTGGATTTCTTGGTCTCCTCTGAGGTCTTTCAGAATATTCTCTCACAGGCAGTTCTATTTATCTCAGTTCTCTGGGTCAGGAAGAAAACTCCAAAGCTTGTCAGGATCTTGTTTCTCGTTTTTATTAGGATGTTATCAAAATACTTGGCAGGCTTTTCCAGACTTTCTGCACAATTTCAAATTTATAACCTGGCACACTTTGGCTTTGATGGCACAAAATGGCCCTGAACTACGTGGTTGTTTAATTTTTATATATATTTTTACCTTATTAACAACAGACACATGTATTGTTTTTATATATTAACAAATAAGTTTTCTATATCTACTTACATAATTAAAATTGCAACTAACTTACAACCAATCACTCTTTGTGCTCTTAAAAACTGCAGAATCATGGAGAAGAAGGAAAAAGGAGAGCTAAGAACCACACTTTTTTTTCCTCCATCTTTATTCCATGTATTAAACCCACTAAAATTTATATTTTTCACTTCAGTGACATACTAAACATTCTGCTACTTTCTACGTAATTTTTTATAAATCTTGGTTTACTTAGGGATATTTGGAAGCCTTTCTGTCAGTGACAAATAGGATTAATACTTTTTTGGGGAATAGGACAGAGAAATGTCTCTCCATTTCTGGATTCTTACAACATAAAGTCATATTTATTCCCCATGCATCCTATGTTCTGGGCTCTTCTGGAATAACATCCTTAGAAGGAAGAGATTGAAGCTACATAAAACCTACAATTATTTCTTTCCAAGTACACCCTAATGAATTGTTGAGCAAATCAACCATCCCTGACTCACCTCCATAGACACACACCGAGTTCCTGCCTCCACAAAAAAACCAAAAAGGCAGCAGAACACTCAGTCATTAAATCACTTGAGCAAGAAGCATTTCCACAATTTTCATTTGGAATCTCTTTCCAAACATTCAGTCTCTCTTTTCCTTTTCCCTTTCTTCATGGCATCCTGTGAGGGCTCACCTTTCAGACCACATCAGTCTCTTCTTCTTTGCTGTCCTCAGATATTTTTGTCTTAATCACCATCTCTGCCAGATGGTTGTGAACAGTCCTGATCATACAGTGCTCCCACTCCCTTTCCCAACCACTGTGGAGAAGGGCAGGTTTCCTTTTCTAACAAGAGTCCTCTATAATTTTAGCCTGAATATGAGCAGACTTAATTTTCTGCTCCTACAACTGAGGACTCCCTGGAAGGAGAAATGCAATCTTTTCTTTCTGAGTCAGCATGTAATTACATATGGTCCAGACATGGCCTGCAGCATCTTCATGGTTATTTTTGTCCCAGGAAAGGATTAGGCTGGATGCAGCATCATATATTCTAAGAGAGAGAAAGGGACAGAGCCAACAAAGCACTGAAATAGAAACCTCTGACTACCCTGAGCCCTAACTCTCCATGAAACTGAGTGTTAATTCCTTAAAGAGCCACAAGTGCTTCCACCCCTGCACTGGAACCAAGAGTCCTAAACAGTTAAATCTTGTGTTTTCATGGGTGCTGCATTCATAAAAATAAAACAAGCCATCCCCTCCCCTCTTCCCTCACACTGAAATGATTAACCAGAGAGAAGAATGCTTGTGTGCAAAGTACATTTTGTGCTGCTCTTTGATTTGAGCACAGATTTCAAGCAGTTCACACCGCAAATAGGGTCTCAAAAGTAACTCCAAAGATTAACTCTAGAATTACAAGAGATTTCTAAAAGCAAATTGAAAAGTGAGGAAAAATTCTTATGGACTGCTTGAATTATGAGAACTCCTATACTCCCTACATTCTCTTTTGTTTAGAAACTTTTCTATCTCCCACTTCTTCAGCTTTTGCAGTATATTGTCAATTTATAATCAGTCCTGAAATGTGTTTTATATATATAATCATCCTCCAATGTGTTCTAAAATACTTTTTCAGTTCTTAGTATAACTCTGTTTCAAAAACTGGAGCTGGTACCAAGAACACAAAATCAACCTAGCAGCAATCTGTAAACCACCAGTTTACAACTGGCATGGCCAGAAAATCACTGCTTGTGTGTTTAAGTTACATCCACACTTAAAATGACAGCAGTGCAAAGCTAAAACAAATCACATTTCTTCTACAAGATGGCTGGGGATCTGAATGGTTGCATTCAGGAAGACATCTGATGATTTGACAGCAGGAACACATAGCTCTGGGAAAGATGATGGATACATGTATATTATGGGTCATTATTCATTGCTAGCTGGTCAAGCAGCAGTTTCACAAAGAAATAACCATATTTCTGAGCTGGTGGCCGATCACTGGTGGAGGAAAAGCTTCACATCTCGTTACTGGTGCCAGGCTTTCGCTGCTCAGAGACTGCCCAGGTGAAGATGGAGCTCTTCTCTCAGGAGATCTAACAGCACACGGGGTCCTTTGCAGCAGTTTCAGCAGGATCATGCTCACCCTGTATTTTTCCAATCATCACAGCAGGTGTTATCACTGACAGGCCTGATAGCTTGTTGTTATCCTTAGTCCTGGCTCACAGCAATGCTCCTTTTGGAAAAAGATTATGGATGGGAGTTTAGAACATCAAGTTTGAGTTAAAACTCTGGATTCAAGAATTCTGAGATGCTGTGTCCACGACAGAGCAGCGGAGAGGAAGGAGAATCCTCTCTAATACAAAGATTTGTGGAGAAACAAGGAGGAATTGAAAAGCCATGACAGAATGTGGTGTTTGGTGGCTTCAGTTCTGCAGAATCACTAAAGGATTCAAGGAGTTGAAACCCTCCCAAGACCTCTTTGCTGCCTCTTGCTGCCACTCCTGCTCTGAACTGAGAGTAAGAAAGGTCCAAAGCTTACAGTGTCATAGTTGAGTCACCAGTTTTCCCCAGAAAATAAGCAGCAATTCAGCCCAGGATGGGCTGAGAAATGCTGTTTGAATGCTTTAAAATGTGCTTATATCAGGACATAACCCACATAAACTGGACAAAAACCAGGCTGTCCTCCATGGAATACTTGGAATCCATTCAACCACAGCAGTTTCTGGGGCAGCAGAGGTTCAGTGCCTCACTGAGGGCTGATCACTTACCCAAACTTTCCAATAAATGTGCTATATTAAACCAAAACCCCATTTGTTGTCATTGAATTCTGATTTCCACATTTGTAGACCCACTACAGCCAAAACTGCCACCACATTTTAACTTTTTGTGCATTTTCTGCATAAAATAGAACACAAGCCTTCTCACACTCGAAAGTATTTATTAGTGATGGCAGGCTAAAGAGATAAAATATTTGATCTAATGCAGGAAACCAAACATGTTTATGGCCAGGAACTTCCAGGAGTTTGAGACTTGCCACAATTTTCAGCATCAGCTGAAAATTCACTATCAGCATAACCATCAGACAGTTTTTCTTTGCAAGACAAATGTTGCCACCACTTTCAAAACAAGGCTAAGATCCATCATTCCTCCTTAAAATTTCAAACCAGATGTTTGGCTGAGCTCAATTAAATGTACAGTATAACCTAGACTACTGTTTCAGTCTCTCCAAAACAGCCTGGACCATTAGAAATATAAGAGATATCATCTTTATTGTAGTCACTGCAGCCTTCAGGGCAGCTCTCCTCCAGCTCCTCTAGGTAAGAAATGGGTGAGGATCAAAAATATTTAGCAGTAAGTGCACCTCCAGAATAAAGCTCCCAAAACAAAAGTTCTCTGACTTCAAAAGTAGTTTAGAAATTTGTTTGACCACCTCTGTAGCCTCAGTTTAAGAGCACAGGGAACTTGATTATTTCCTAAGCCCTCTCTACCTAAGGTTTCACAGAGGGAGTCATCCCTAGGCAGACTAAGGTGTGTGAAGTTACCAATCTGAAATCAGAAATCCAGATCCCTGAAATCCAAGCAGAGACTGTCAGAAACATGGGCATTCACTCCAGTGATTTTCAAGGCAGAGGAATCTCATGCCATGAATTTCAGCTTTTCTTAATTTCTTAAGCAGCAGCAGCAGATCATGTGCAGGTGAACTCTCAAAAACAAGTTACCATGAAGGATCAGGCCACTGCTGTCAATCTGCATTAGCAGCAGTGCATCCTGCAGTTCCAGCGGCTGGTTCTGGCTTTGATGGAAGTGAAAAATGTCAAAATTTGCTTTAAACCACCTCTTTTAAAGGTCAGTGGCATACCTATGACTTCACATTAATCACCACAAATCATCACGTGTCATCTTAACATCTCCAAGGAGTATGTAGCAAAACCACAATCCTAATTTACTCTTAAACTCTCTGAAGGGAGTTTCCGAGGAGATAAGAGCAACTTTAAAAGCTTGTTGATGAGGAGAAAAATAATTCCTCCTGATTATTTGCAAAGAAATTATTATCCTCTGGGTACAGCAGGTGCTAAGCAGGGACAGGAATTTGTTTTTCCTGAATACACCCACACCATCTGCCCAGAGCACAGTGGAACATTTCCATTAATTTCCCCGCAGGAGCTTTACTACTACCACTGACATTGAAGTCACTGGAAGAATTTTTAATCCATTTGACTCAGAAGTGGTAGAAATCAGGTGTATGTTTTCATAGCTTGTCTGACTGAAGCAATGCAAAAGGTCAGAGAGAGAGACTGAAGAAGTAATGTCGTGGATAGAGGAGGAAGGAGGAGGAGCTGTTTGAAGAAGAGACGGGAAGATCACTGCCAGACTTCGTCACACTGACAAATTACACAATCAGAGGTAGATAAACTATCAAACAGCCCTTTGTGCAAAATAAACAATCTCTGGCCTGACAAATTTAATGGGCATTTAGAAAATGTCATCTTTGATGACCCACCTCGGTGACACGTAAGCCAGCATCAGCTGTCCCCAGACTAACCCCAAAAATGAAGCTGTGTTTTACCACACCACCACGTGGGAGCCTCCAGTTTGTATTTCCATTATGGTCCAGGGATGAGGGTGTGTTTTGCTCTTCCTGGGATGTGCCACTCACATTTAATTTCAGATCCAGCAACTAAATATGTCAGTGGTTTACAACAGTAGTAACTAAAGGTTTATATATGGTTCACTCTGTGGGCTCCTCCTTTTCCTTCAGGAACGTTGCAGCTGCTGCCAGGACCCAGCCTAAACCCTGCAACCAACAATATCGCTTCTGTAACCAACAGAATTAAAAAACAAAACCCAAACAACCAACCAGCACCTCACTGACAATACAGAAGAAATAAATTAATTCGTTTTCCAGCTCAGAGTCTAACTCATATTCCATGGCAGAAATAAAAGACCTGAGTGGTCTGACCATACATACCGCCAGGCAGGCACAGATGCCAGATGGAAGAGGCAGAGAAAAGCAGTTTTAAATATTTGGAGATTCTCTAATCAAGGAGAAAACTGGAGAAATCCAAAGGGTGGAAAGCAAAAAAAAATACTAAAAAAAGAAAACTGGCTCTGAATAGTAGATATTAATGTAAACACTATTTGGTTTCTTTCATTTCCTAGCATCTTTTTAAAATGTGCTGATGCAAGCTAGGACACATCCAGCTGCCCCTGGAGGGGGGTCTCTGAGGCTCTTTCCTGGCATTACACAGTTTGCTGCAGTCCCCAAAGGTAAAACTGGATGGCATTAATGAAGAATCTGCTCTGTCCATCCTTCTCCACACTCATCTCACCAGCTTTGCACCCACAATCACTTTACTGCAAGGCAGTAAGGATGGATACAAGACAAAGTGATGAACTGGTTAAAAATAAAATAGCTCTAATTATAAATGCTAACGAGCAGCAGATTGTTGGGTTTGAGTAGATGGGGGAATGTCCAAAACTGAACTCCTGAACTCTCTGACAGAAGCCTGATTCTGCAGCCTGGCTACAGCGAGTGCAGGCTCTTGGAGATGACCAGGACTAAACAAAAGTGACACATCCCAAATCCCTTTAAAGAAAGGGACACGAGACAGAACCACCAATCAGTAGGCCAACAACAAACACATTCTTCTTCACACATGCTCCTTTGGATTGAACAGCCAGGCATTTATGGTTTCAGAATGGAGTCCAAAAAGAAGAGTTCCCACAGAGGAACCGTGGTCTTGGAGAGAAGGAGAGAGCCCAGAAATAGGAAGGGGAAGATGCCATCTGGAAGAAGATCCCAGAAGTGGTGGAGGATCCAGGAGAGCTGTGTGGAGATTGTTTGGGGAGCAGCAGCAAACACTGGCAGCTGGAAGCAGCAGCACACCAAGAAGCTCCATGAGTTTCTGTCAGCCTTCCCTGATCTACAACAACCTCACTGCTCCCTCCCCATAAGATTTCCAGGACTGCATACGAAGAGGGGAGAGGTGAACCTACAGAGGGAACAGTCAATGGAATGAGAAACCAAAACCCTATGGATAGCCCCATCTTCTCTGGGATGAGGAGCAGGAAACAGCAGATCTCCAGGTGGAATTTGCTAACAGTGGGGCTGAGGAACTTTAAACAGAAAATACATCCCCTTTTTGTCCTTCCCTCCTGTTTCTCAGTGAATCTGTGGCCTGTAGTGGCCACTGTCAGTATAAACCTGGGGAAAGGTGGCATGTCAAATAAATGTGTCACTGTGGGGACAGTAACAGAAATATGGACAGCTCTCAGTGTTGGAATGCCTGATTGTTGAGATGAAAAACAAGGCATGGGACCACCTTGCTTTGAGATGATTTATTGCTCAAGTAGCCAGATAAGATGTCAGTCTGAAGGGGTGAGATTTAGAGGAGCAACAAGTCAGCCATAGGTCAAGGTAGTCACGGGTATCTTCATCACACAGCAATATAGAACATTTTGGTCCAATAAACAGTTGAAATGAAACTTGTTTTTATTTAATAACCTATCACCTTTGCTTCATTTTGCTGCACTGTGTCTGTCTCTTAGCCACTAAGCTGACAGGTCATGTACTCATACACACACCTCTGTTACAGCTTCTAAATCCCTAACCTGCTCTATAAATCACATTATTACAGCTCAGACCTCCAACTATTTCACTTTATATAATTTCTTACCTACCTAAGACATATTCTTACTTTTGACTATAGGAACATAAGTTTATAATTTCTTTACCCAATGTCTGTGTACCTTCATCACTGCATTAACCCAAACTCTTTCCAAGGCTGCAGACTGAACCCTTCAGCATCTGTGGAATTTTCTATTTTTCCACTTCCCACACCTGACCACCATCTCCCCAGGCTTGCTTTTCAACACAAATAAAACATTTAGCCCCAAAATAAAAGCAGAATACGTTGTCTGGCATTCTGAAGAGACAGAGCTACTGTGTATGCACTGTATTCTCTTGGCATTAGTTAACGAGGGTGGCAACAATAATGTTGAGCAATGGGATAGGCTGCACCTTGCTGGGAAGCAGGTCAGTAAAAAACTCACTTCAAAGCATGTTTCTTTGTGAATGCAAGGTCACCTATTTAAAGAAAATGGCATTTGAATATTAAAAGATTATGACTTAATGTGACTTTAGGATTACAGGCAATATACTAAGCTTGCAAAACCCAGTTTTATAGATCCATTAGTGTTTTCTTCACTAAAAATCTCTCTTAAAAACATTCTGAAGAAATAAGGTTAGATTTTAAATTCATCACTGTTCTACAACTCTGGCTGTTTGTAAACGGAACTTGGGTATCATAACTAGTTGTTTATGTCCTCAGTCAAAAAGCAAAAGTGAAATATGGTCAGCTGAATTTTTAATAATTCACAACACATTTTTGATATAGATTCCACAGGATTTATAAATCCATAATTTCACAGGAGGTGCCAGCATATTTGCAGGCAGTCTTGCTTTAATGGAGACAGAAATCTCTTTTTATTGTTTTGTGCCCTCATTCCTTTAGGGAAGCTGTAACAGACAGCAGGGAATTTAAATCCGTCTGGATTCTTACCTAGAGCCAGTTTTGGAGAACCAGAGTCAATTCTCGGGACATCAGCTATAAATAAACTGCTAAATAGGGTACAGTCATGGATTGACTCAAGACAAAGAAGCACTTTCTTATTTCCTCCCACCCAACTCATTGCATCACAGTAAGAGGGAGAGGGAGTGAAAAAGGAGTGCTGGAAATCAAAGGTTTGCAGCAAGAACTCTCTCTCATTTAACAGCACCCACATTCCCCATGTCCTGGGATGATGCAGAGAACACTGCAAAGAGGTTGCTTGTCTTTATTTCACCGACAATTCCTGTGCTGGCAATCGTGTAAACAGCAACAAGTATTTCTTTCAATGCCCAGGTTACACTAACACAAATTTCTAGGAGACAGAAATTTGCTGCTCAGCAGAATGCTGAATCAATATATTAGATTTCCCAGGGCATTTACATCATGTGGGCTGAAGTATTAACAGAATAATAAATTTTGCAGAATGCCTTCAAGGGATAAGCTGCAATTTGACCACTGTTGCAAATAAAGGAATTGGCACTAGGACTTTAAGCCCACTGCCATAACAAGGAGGGGGGAGAGCAGCTACAGCAGCCATCCTGCTGGATTGAGAATAGTTCATACTGTGAGTTAAACGTTATAAAGCATTTGAGTCATTTACAAGAAAATTTTAAAACCTCTAATGGGAGACTTAAAACCAAAGCCCAACAAGGACAACAAAAAGACAAGCTCCTTCCAATTTTTTCTTTCCAATAACTGAAACAAGGCAAACTAACTCCTTGCATAATTCCATTTTATGGTCCATGCACTTATTTGTACTCTTATACAAGATGAGGAAGAAATAAAGGAGGTTTTCTGCAAAGCAGTCACTTCAAAGCTGTTAGCTTTGCACTGTCAGAGTGGTAATGGCATTGTTCTGTCCACCTGCAGATACAGGAGATGCTTTCCAGTTCTCCCTCAGTGATTCCTTTAACTCAGCAGCCCAAAACATTAATGCTCACTCAAGCTTCAAACACAGTCAGTGGCAAGAATCCACCACTGACTCTCTGGGGAATGACTGAACCCTTAGAAAAATACTTATTACAGGTGACAGAAATGCTAAGTTCCCGCTACATGCAGCTCCTTGGAGGTCATCACAAATTAAAACACTTTTGGAAAGGTTCAGCTGCAATTAGCCTGGACTCCATTAAACCAGGGATTAATGGGATTCAGCTGCTGGGAAGGTGTAGAAAGCTGCTCCTGTGAGCTGTTTGCAAGCAGAGCCTCTGAAGGAGAGATAATAATTATGCTGATTTACCTGAACCGTGGCCCTAATGCTCTTGGATGTCTCTGCTCTCTAAATACATAAAAGCTCTGGTCTTTTCCTGAAGGTGAAAATAGATGCTGTTGAGGAAATTATCTGTAAAACTTATTGGGCACCAAGTTATTTCTGATTTTTTTTGTCCCAAACTGGACTGTTGCTGGCTCATGCATTATTTTCATGATTTCATTAAAAAATGCTGAGATCTTACCTTTTGCTTTTTCTTCACTTTTAGCCAAGTAAGACTAACATAGCATCATTTTTTTCTAGAGCAGACAGGAAAACGTGTTACCTACGTAAGCTTGATAATTAGCTAGAAAAACTTACCCTTCTCCTAAATCAAAAATAAATCCTGAGTTCTAACCTTGCTTCTGGTGAGCACTGAATACTTGCAGCTAAGGCAACCAAGTAGTGATTATTACAGCAGCTCCTGTTTACCACACTATTTTGTGTGAGACAGCATCCTTTGCATCCTTTGTATGAAAATACCTCTGTCTTTAGCATTTCTTGCCCTCAAGTATATGGTAATTTTTTGGAGAGAGCAAAAGAAGGTGGGAGGTACATACTCTTTATATCATTAAGTATTAAGAAAGACAGACAGACAGATAAGTAGGAATCTAGCAGAGAAGCAGAATTTCTGCTATGGCTTAGAGGATGTGTTCATTCCCCACCAGACATCAGAGCAACCTCCCCCTGAAAGGCCTCTCTGCAAAACAAACTCCCCCAGATCAAAGCTCTCTGAAGTCTTGTTTGATTTATAAATGCCATACTCAGTTTATAACAAAATAACATTTCCTATCTATATGTAAGAATATTTCAAATTTTGCAAGGTAAGTACCAAGTAGTTTGATCTGTCCTTCCCTAACATATGCTGGCCCCTCAATTTTCAGATGGTAAGCCTTTTCTAAAAACACACCACTCTTTCTGGATGTCTTTCTAAAATATAACCCAACCAGAAGCTACAAGTTGGATGCAGCTATTAGAGCTTGAATTCTTTGCTTTGGGTTATGCAGAATATATAATTAAATTATTATAATGGCCACTTTTGGCCTTAAAACAAAAATAATACAGAACAACACAACATATAACATTTAATTCCCCTTTTCCCCTTCCAAAGACCTCAGGACTCAATTCTTTTCTACAGAACAAAACCTAACAGTATATGCCGTGGTTACAGCAACCCATTCTGGCGCAGTAATCTTATTTGTTTCATCCCCCCAGTGATTGCAGGGTATTTCTGGGCAGCAGAGCTCTTGGATCACAAACCAGGACCCACAAATGCCATTCTCCCTGTTCCATGAAGCTCTGTGCAGCACATTTTGCTTGGAGTGTGCAGGACTTGATGCTGCAGTCTGGCTTCTCCTGATGTGCCTCCACCTCACCTTCCACAGACATGAACCAGAGTGGGCTGCTGTGTCTGCTCTGAAAAGCTCTCCAAGGCCAAGCTCAGCCATGACACAGCCAGATATTCTGGGAGGAGAGCACAGAATCTAAAACTTTGGAAGGGGACACTTGGGAGAAAGGGCAGCTCTTCCCTGACAGCCCTCCTGAAATGATGTATAAAAGGCTGCTACCTTCACCTGCCCTCCTCAGCATATTTTCTTGCTTTAGGTTTCGTTAAGTCTGCTCATAGACTCAGAAACTTGCTCTGCCTGGCATTATTTATCATCAATGGTATCATTCTTGCAGAAGCTGTGTTACCTAAGGATTAAAATGAAATGTTGTGCCCTAATGCACACTCTGTGCATGCTGCATCCCAGCCATAAGCAGCAGACCAAGTTTACACAGTGAGGCAAAATTTAGCCCTTGTGCAATGCAGCTGGATTTCTTGATTCAAATAGCCAGATTTGGATTGGGCAGAAATCAATTAAAATCCACTCTCTGGCCCAAAGCTTCTTCCTAGAGACAAAATCTCACTGAGGCGTTCGTCTCTTGATAAGAATGAAAAGTGCACCAAGCAATTGCAGTGCTGGAATAAGATTAAAAAAACCCCTCCTGGTCTCTCTGAGGCCAGCTCCTCACTTTCTCTGACACTGCAGCTACTAATCAATGCCAGTTTGATTTCACACTAATATCTCAGTTAATCTTCATGATTTTGGTGGCTGCAGACTCTCGTTACACATCTCTGGTGTGCACACAGTGGCTGCAGAGACACAAGATTTATAACAGCATTGGATAAAGCCAGAGGTGGCCATTTATTCTAATTTGTCTTGCCACGTGGGTAATAAAACACTCCTTGCCAAAAGCAAATGTGCACAGAAGTATGTTTTATATATCTAACTTTTCCTTTGCTAAATCTTATGATCAAAACCAACCCACAAGAGCACATTTATTACCAACATCTATACCACAGGATGAATTTCCTTCCTCAAACTGGATGCTGACTAAAGGAATTGCAGGGGAAGGTTAGGAGTTGAAATGCTACTTTTTGTAGCAACCTTGGATTCAGCACAATCATTTGACTGACAAACACAGACAATTCTTAACTCACTTTGGTCCTTGGCACTGAGAAAGAAAAAGAAGCTGTCAGATTTATGTAGTTGGGAGAATAGATTTACCTTACAACTGTTCAAAAAGGAAAAGAGCTCTTCTTGCCATTCTTCCCTCAGTTTCCTGTGCCAGCCCTTTCCTGTTAACAGGATTTCCCAAATCATATCAAATTTATTAGACACAATGCAATATGCACATGCCTTTTACATGGGAAGGTGCTGTTGGACTCTAGGCCTGAAAAAAACAAAGATCAGCCTCAGGGAGGGAAATGAAGACATTTTTCTTTGAACCACAGTGAGAGAGATCAAGGAACTTCCCTTTCTCTTGAAGAGAAAGAATGATGCCCAGTAGAGTACCCAAGACCAAAAGGAAAAATAAGTGGGCCGGAAAGAAAACAGAATTAAAAAAGGGAACTGTTCACCATTCCTTGTGTTATCTAGTCATATGAAAAGAAAATAAAAGTTATAGCTTGGATATAAAGTCCTTCAAGGTGTCTACAGATTAGCAGTAGCAGATCAAGTTGCCCCTTTACTTGTTTGCTCAGCTCTGACACACAGGATTAGTTCTGTGCCAGAAGAGGAAATGGTTAAGCTCACTTTCATCTGAAGTCTCCCACTTAATTTGAAGTACATACATTAGGTTAAGTCTCTGCTTGCAGATTTTCTGGCTGGTTACAGATCTCTGGTGGTTGGATGGCCCCTATGGAATATGCTGATAATTTGTTTACTTGCCCCTTCCAAACAGTGTTGATCTACCCAGAGCAGCCTAACCCCAGGTCCCTGTATATAATCTCTGTTTGCTGATGCAGTTGCCAACATAGCAACTGGAAAGAGAAGCCATCTGCTGGCAGGGAGTCCAAAAAGTTTAACTTTTTCCAAGGTCACTGGTGAGAAAAAAAGCACAACTCTCAGGTGCTGAACCTGTTGATGTTAGCAAAGTCCTAGGAATGCCTGAAGCCAAGCAGAGAATTAAGGGCTGATCGATTCTTTTCCTCATTTCTTTCACAAAATCCTTGGCAAGAGGGACTTTGTTATTCTTCCCCACACCCTTTTCATTTTCACATGCTTCTCTGTTTCTTGGCTCTGGCTGGGACCAGGAGCAAGGGCAGGATGCTCTCATCTTTCCAGCCTGACTCGAAAAGGGAAATATTAGAAATTTAATGAAAAGCATGTTCTCTGGAGGTTTCCAGCCCAGTTTGGCAGATGCAGCTGTAGCTCAGATAATCAGCAAGACTTCTGGGTGCTTACAAGATGGGAAATATTTGGTTGCTCTGCAACACTAGCTCAAGCATGCATGGAATAGGGTTTTTGCTGTGGACTAATGGAATCTGTCAACCTAAAATCTGTATTTTCAGCTCAGTTTTATGAGGTGTTAGTACTCAACATACCAATGTCCTCACCACTCACCAGCATCACTTATTTTCTAAGTGATCTGACCCCTGGAGAGGTGCACTCAAGTAAGTTTGTTTTCCTTAAACAGCCCCACCATTGAGAGGAGCTGCTCTTTAATCCACAATCACAAAAAGGCTGTTCATCAGCAGGCATTTTTAGTCTGTGCCATCCAGCTTGTGCTTTGCTACAGCTTCCCACTCTCCTGTCCCTTTTCCTGCTGCCAGCTCGAGCAGCTTGGCTGGAGTGTGGATGAGAGGCTGGGTGCAGACTCTTCCCCTCGCTGGAGGTGTCCAGGTTGAGCAGCTCAGTGTTGATTGCACAGTCTGGGGCTGCAGAGGGCTCCCAGTAAACCCAGCACCAGATGCACTGGAGAATTTTGCCCTTATTTAGTGGAATAATAGTGATCTTGGGCACGTGGTGAACTGATGAGCTCAGCTGGGTGTAGGGCAAATAGCCACAGGCATTTGCCAGGCTTTATTTAACACCCTTAGATCGGTTTATTTTGTTCGAGCTGAGCCAGGCTGAAGCCTTTTGGGTTGGGATCCTGTGCAAAATCAGCTCTAAGGAGAGGAAATCCATACAAGGTATTTCTAAACAGATACTGATGGGTACCAGGTGATCCATGATTATTTAAATGGATTTTCTAACACATTCTTGCTTGACATAATTAACTGTTCTTGTTATCCTGTTATGCTACAGTAGCCAGCCATATGGTAGCTCACACATTTTTGGAATGGGATTTTTTAATTGCTATTATTTTCAATCCTTTTTAAATCTGGTACAGAACATACATTACATGATAAATTACCTATATATTGCTTTAATAAATTGACATTTAGATCTAGCCAACACAGAATAATTTTCCTAATTAAATGTCAATATGTGCCCAGGAGTACAGCTCTTCAGCATTGCAAATGTCACAAATTAGCAAACAGGCAGAACCATCTACAACTCTGTTTCTCCAGATA
This sequence comes from Pseudopodoces humilis, assembly GCF_049639895.1. Classification (NCBI taxonomy): domain Eukaryota; kingdom Metazoa; phylum Chordata; class Aves; order Passeriformes; family Paridae; genus Pseudopodoces; species Pseudopodoces humilis. The sequence continues at coordinate 2,562,728 of NC_142204.1, read as the reverse complement.
CCAAGGAGAAATTCTGCTGCTCATCTCCCGTGACAAAACTGGGGGTTTTGGGGCTGCAGGTGTTATGTGACCCACCAGAGGAACCCTCTGGGGCCCTGTTCCTGCAGCACTCCACAAACACTCATTTCTCCTTCTTCATTCCCTGCTGGAAAGTTGTCTTGTCAACTAGAGCACACAGAGAGGGGAGCTAAAACTTGGCTAGGAGTATGTTGTTAGAGGATGTCACCTCTGAGCTCAGCATAATCAGCAGTGAGATGGCTCAGCACTGAAGTGGTCCTTAAGTGTAGCCACCAATCTTAATCCCAGTGGGTTTGAACAAATCCTTTTCGAGCTGTTTTGGAAAAGCAAGGTTTGTAGCAGAGAAAAAACAACTTCTCATCTGTGCCTCCCCTGAGAAAGAGAAGGGACTTGGCTAACAGGATTCAGCCCCCTTGTAGATGGGAATCCATCAAACACCGTGCAAGTAAAACCTGCTATTTCTGTGACACATTTTGTGGAAGCAATTCTGGCTCCTCATCTTATAAAGGTGGTCTGATCTCTGTCCCCTCAGGGCCATTCAGCTGCAGCAGTTTCTCCAGCTTGTCTCTGTAACTCTTGTCCTTGAGCCCCCTGAATTCTGTGATGTTAAATCCCAGCATTTTAATGCCAGTTCAAGATGATGGATCAGCACCAGAGAAATGAATCAATAAAGATGCATTCTGTTGACAGCCCTAATCAACTAAATTGATACAGTGACTTATTGCTTACCATGTTGTGATATTGGACAGATTTTTCACTGCCATTACTGCTGAGTTTCTGCTGGTTGGGGTTTTTTTTTTTTCTGTCTTCATCATACCTGTAAAACACTACCCATTGAAATTTTTAATTGAATGGACTCGCATAAGTTCAAGAAAATGTGATTTCATGCTGTGCCTGCAGGCAGTTTGCGAGTTGTCCACGTCTCCAGACTGATTCTGAGGAAAACCGAGAATCTGAAGTCAAGCAGAAATCACGAACTTATCCAGGAGAAATCTGCCCTTGAAGGATTCCCAAGGGCTGGAACCTGCAAACCCACCCTGCGGTGCCACCTGGTGACAGACGGGCAAGCCTGGCCTCGGGCTCAAATCCGGCTGTGTAAAACCACGCAGGGATATTCGCCATGAACAATGCTAATAAAAACCCTTTTTTTTTTGGTATATTTGCCGATTTGGAGGAGGCAGATCTCAGCGAGGTCAGGCAGGCTCCGTTCTCATCGCAGCATCCTCTGAGAGCACTCGGAGTTATCCTGGCTCCTCTTTCTGCGTGGTTCCTTGTTGGAGTCAGAGACACAGAGTGTGTGCCCTTATCTCTGATACCTGGCTCTGACATCCAAAAAAACCACTGAATTTCATATAACACCATGAAGACAACTGTTAAAGTTAAATAGAAAAGCTAGGAGTGTAAATTTGTAGATTAGAAAGTTTTCTCAGGTCACCAGGTGAAAAAGTTGAAGTTTGGAGTTTAGTTTAGAGAACAGATTTAGGGTGTTGTCTCTTTTCCTTCTTCTTCCTTCTTTTTTCTTCTTCTCAAGGTTTTTGGGTAGTAATGAGTGATTGAATAGAAAATGCCTCAGTGCAGCTCACAGGTGTTGGGTCATTGGATCACTAAGAAAAATAATTAACTTGGCATTTGTTAATTGGGTAAATGGACATATAAAAAGTTCTTTGTTGGCCATTTTGCACCTTTCTATCTTAGTGCATGTAGCTCCTTGTGCCTTGTATATATGTAATATAGATTAGAGAAGAATAAACAACAAGAGAAAACTGCCTCTCTCTCATCAAACTCAGTCCAAGGGGGAAAAGAGCAAAACCACAAATGTTCTATCAAGACAGTTACTGGATGGTATTAATTAGCAAAAATGCACCTTGGGGAAGTCACCTCTGACTGTGTCTGCCTCCCCAAAAGGGAGCTACTCCAAGAGACATCTCTTCAGAAGCTTTCCTCAGCAAAACCGAGTCCTCCAGCCTCAGAGTTTCCTTATTCTCCCAAAAGCACTTCAGCTGTGAGCTCTGCGTCCATCATGAGTCCAAGCCACACCAGCATACAGAAAACAGGTTTTATGGTATTCCAGGACCCTGCTGGTCCTTGCAGAGCACAAAAAACAGTGAGCTTTGCTCCAGGTAGTTTTGAGAAGATAATGTTATTGCTCTTTCCCCGTGCAGATCCTGAATTCTCCCTGTCTCTGCTTTAATCACTGTTCCTCTGCACAGCTCAGTTATTTGCTGGCATAAAGGAGAGAATGAGCATGACTTTTACCCAGTGTTTAGAGAACTCACTTGGTGCATAGGAGGGTTGTGATGTAGTTTCACTAAATAATTAACCCAAAAGAGTGACAGCAGAAGTCTAAGAGAACCACCCACACAAGGCAGGATTTCAATCATTTTCCCCAGATCTAATTCAAGATAGAAAAGAAAAAAAAAACAACACTTCTCCAGCCCTCATGTAGAAGCAATTTGTCTTCATTCTTTTAAATAAAGCTATTCAAATCCATCAGAGTGACTAAAACTAAAGAAAAATCCAATTCACACTTTGGGGAGAAAAAAAAAACGCCTCATCTTCCCAAATATGCATTAAGACAACTATCCAGTTTCTTGTTCTAAATAACTAGTGGTCTACAGTTACAATTAATTCCTTATGTTTGTAGGAAGCTAAAATGCCCACTTCTGATTTTTGGTAAGCTTCATGGCTAATCCTGCACTCCAAATTCTGCTAGAACAGCCCAAATGATAAAGCAGCAACCATCACAAGGCTTCACCATTTCTGTGCCATTTGTTCCTCAGACATAGAGATGATCTAATAATATTTTCTAACCACATAAGAGTACAAGGAAATTCACATTCTTGCTCTAGCAATAAACAGGCCTTGAAGACTTCATTGAAAGATAATGTTTAAATGCAAGTCACTGTGCAATGTACGAAACCACAATTAGATTTTATTAGGAATGATCTTTGGTGGGAAAAAAGTATAGGAGAGAAATGCTTTAGTGCTTATCTGGAATAAAATGGCAGCAAAATAATTAAGGTTTGGCCTTTGGAAGGCCTTTCTTGATAGAATCATGCTACACAATGAGATTGAATATTAAATATATTTTGGGATAAATACTCATTTCCTCATTATGATTTCAGTAGTTCCAGGAAATAAAACTATTACTGATTAAACAGACTGAAACAGTTTTCTCTTTTCAAGAGCAAAATTCATCTAACCCTTCCTTTGTCACAATTCTTTGAATAAACCTTAGCCATCTGCACTCTGGAGAGAGGGAGATTCATGAGTGTGATTAAAACATTCTTAAAATACAGTAAAATAAGAACTGCAGGCTTGACACTATTGCTGCTGGAAGTAGAGAAATTCTACTGAAAACCTTATCAAGGCCACTTACTGCAAGTCATAAATGCAAATTATTTCTGGCCCAGCCTGATGAAAAAACAAACCCAGACCACCCTTTCCTTTACTCCTACAAAACATCAAGGGGAATCACTAAAAAAAAGGAAAAAAAAAACCCATGTTCAGCCAATGATATTTTGGATGTAAGAGAGACTACCATTCAGCAATTCATTTAAATAGAACAATTCCTGGTGGCAGAAACATTTCCTCTTCAGCAGGTGAAAATGTAAAAGTTGTGAGGTTTTATATTTAGTTTATGTTTTATATTTAGTTACCTTGGAACATAAAACATGACTCAGGCCCAAATAACTACTCAGCCAAATAATTACTTTTCTTTTTCTTTTCTTTTTTAAATATATATTTCAGGTGTCCATGCTGGCTCCCACCATTCCCTCCAGCCATAAAATACAAAATATTTTAATTGAAAATGACACAGATTTTTGGAAGTTTTTGCAAACAACTTTTTGCAGAGGTTTAAAAGGAAGTTTCTATCTCCTGACAGTCTAAACAAAAACAGGGGAAATCAGGAAAGTTTAAGAACAGTTCCAGTTTTCTAAAGGCTTTCCCTTGTCCTTGACATCCTCACTGTCTCCACTTGGTTTGGAAATGTGGATTTCATCACAGAGGGCTTTTAAGTTTAGCTTTTTGCTCACCTTCTGTCTTTAACATTAATTTTATGATCAGAAATTCCCTTTTCCAGCAGTCAGTGTTGTATTTTCAACTCAGATTTATTTCCAGCACTTGTTGATCCACCATCAGAAAGATCTAATTGATTCCCTCTTTCTGCTGGTGTTTGTCAGCATCAGAACCTCAAAACTTTAAAAATGTAAGTGCAGAAACAAGTCAGGCCATTTCATGGTGCCATCACTGTTTTCTCCAATGATTCTGGAATTATTGTAGAAATTCAAAGCAGTTCTTTCTATTTTTTATATTTTTCTGAGGAATCTTAAAGTAGCACATGATGCAGGGAAAAACAAAACCAACCTCCCACCATAAGCCTGAATATTAACAGGTAATTTATTATGCACTAATATTAATTTTTTTTTTTAATCAAATACTGCTCTCATGTTTTAGGCCTTTGGGATATTGTTGAATTCCATCTCTTTATAAAAAAAAAAAAAAGCAACTATAACATTCACATCAGTATGCCTGTGAGAAATTCTGGTAAAAGTGGGCTTGTGTCAAAAGTTAAGCTCAGGAGAATTTAGGATGTTGGACTGATCTTTCTGCAGCTAAGGCTCATTTTACTCACTGGGTAAAACCTTCCAAGCCCATGTCCATCATACTCAAAGTAAGGCAAATCCTCTTCCAGAACTGAAAAATAATCTGACTTTTGGTTTTGACCAAGTTAAAGGACTTTTTCCACTCTTCCATTTGAGGAGAAAAAAAAAGAAATTACAAATGTGCAGCAGACTCCCATGTTCTTTTAAGGAGAAAATTTGTGCCATCCTTCCTGGCACAAAGATCCTCAGCCAAAGATTTAACAGCGTGCTGACCTGATGCTAAATAAAAGTTCTTGATAAGGAAGTTAAAGAGAATAATTGTGCCTCTCATGCACTGCAGCAAGAAGTTATGGATCAAATAATGGGCTCCACAAAATATGTGGAACAGAGAATTTAAATGTCCCTGCACAAGGTGTTTTGTTTGGTTTTATTTTTTAATAAAACCTGTGTGAATGGGATAAAAAAATAAAGGTCAAAGATAAGAAAAGATAACCATCTAGGCATTCTGTTATCATTTTGATATTACTGAAAATTTTAATAGAGTTAAAGTGATAGGGAAGTTAATCTTATATAAGAGAAATGGCATTCTACATCAATCCTATTAATGCTTTCATTTAATATTCTTATTTTAGACTATTTCTGAGAAGATTTCACTGGAAAAATGAAAGGCAGTTGGGGAAAAATATTACCTTTATTTCAGAAGCAGAAAATAGTCTTGCTTATCCATATTGACAATCTAAACTTCCAGAAAACCATCTAATACTGTGGAAAATTGTCATCTTGTCATAATTGCAGCAAACAAAAGAGATGTGAATCCTCTTTGCAGTCTTTTCTTTTTTAACAAAGAAAGGAGAATTGGAAAAATGAGCAATGTTTTCATTAAATATCACCAGGTTTAAATTTCAATAATTGGTTTAGCCACACCTAAATCCAAAGCTTTAGAGTTAGGAATTTCTTACAGGAAACACCTAAGGGATTTCCAGCCCATGATTAAAATTGGCAAACTCAATAAAGTTGCTGCTCAACAGAACACCAAAACTTCTGAAAAAAATTTAGTAGGGAGCAATAGAAGTACAGCAAGATAAATTTATTAACAAAATTATTAAATTTATTAACAAAATAAATTTATTAATTTATTATTCAAGGAGGCTCATTCTGCCAGATACCTTCAAGGAAAATAACAATGAAAGATTTTCCCCTCACACAGAGAGAAGCCCTGATGCCCAGATTTCAGAAAATATTTTTAGAAAAACACATTTCCAATCTGCAATATCTGGTTTCAGCTCATTTCAAAACCAGAAGCCAAGTGAATGCAGCAGGTCTTTTTGGAGCCCTTCCTTCTGCAGCTTTTGCATTCTTTCAAATTCACTTGGACTTAGCTTTGATACACATAATTTTTAATGTTTTATTAACCATTAGGCTTCTGCATATAAAGATTCCCACTTCATTTGCAAAGCACATTTGCACAAACTATTTATTAATGCCACAAGAAATCTGAAAGTCACCAGCAATAAGAGGAAAAACACTGGGGAAAACAGAAAGGAAGGACAGAACATTATAGCCATTAGAGAAGGCTATAATTAAGGAATATAATTAATATTCCTATATTATATAAATATATTTAATATAATATATTATGTAGTTATATAAATATAATTAAGGAATAGTAGCAAGCCTGAATTACCTAAATATTGAAAATAGGGAACCACATTCAAGGGATTCAAGGACATTCAGATTCTGGCTGGAATGACACCAGCCTGAGGAAAGTTACAATTCCTTTGCACTAAAGCTGACATTAAAACTGATCTTTCCCATCTCCCATCCTTACAAATCCATGAGTTCTCTCCTTTCTTTAAAATAATAACGATGACAAGGAAGTCCCAAGCACAGCTGTGTGCAAAGTATCATCATTTCCAAATATCATGGGCTGATCAGCAAACCTGAAACATTCACCCCTGGCTGGGAAAAATCAAATTCCTTTTCAGTCAGAATTCTGTGGGGTGGAGATTTCTTGTCTTGATTTTCTTGTCTGGGCTGGAAGGGATCAGCTGTCCCTGGAAGGAGATGGATTTTTGGCAATGACCAAGATGTCAATAATGATGTTACTGGTGGCCCAGTTTTCCATGCAAGTGTCCCAGCTTTCCCTGGTCCCAGAATTGGGAAATCTGCTGGGCTCTGCCTCAAGCTCTGCCACTCTGGCACAGAGTTTAATAATGGGGTTTTTTTTTTCCCCTTCACTTTCCCCAAACTGAGACCTCAGCATTTCCCCTGTTTATTTCCCCTCCTGCCTGTTCTCTAGTACTCCCCTTGCTTTTCCCAGAGGGAACAGCCCTATAAAAACAAAATCCCTCTGGGATTTCATTTCAAAATCCTTTCACTGAGGAACAGCCTTAGGTTGCTCCAACACCTTTCCAAAAGTTTTGCACATCCAGAGAAGCTTCTGCCCCAACTCAAAATGTTTGTTTTTCAGTTGTCCAAATAATCACTTAAAAGTATTACATTAAATGCCCTATACAAATAATATTTTTCTCTTTTAATTTTGGCCCTTGATAGCATCCTGTTTAAGCAGAAAAAGGACTTTTTTTTTGTGATTTCTGAGCTCAATGACATTTTTGAGGTCTGTGCTCCTTCTCGAGTTATGCTCCAAAGAATGTCTAGGTTTTGGTGGTGAGACTGTGAAGTTTGAAAATATGGACAATCAGCTGAGGAGAAATAGAAGAAGGAGGATTAGCTGTAGGAATGACTCTGCAAACTGAGACCCTGCTGCAATCCAGGGAAGTAAAAATTGTCATGGAAAAACAAGCTATAGGAGAACTAAAAAACAACCTGGGGAAAATTTCATTTATTGAAATGAAAACTGTTAAGGATAAGAGGTAAAAACTCCTCAGCAGAGAAATTAAAAATATACAGCCTTGCTATGAGACGAAAGCAAAATGCAAGAGCTGTGAGTCCCAGAGAAAATGTTAATTTTGTATTGCTGTAGCTTCAAGCTGAGTCTCTTTTTTTCCAGGGTACCAAGCCTTTGTGCTCTTAAAGCCTCAACCCCCCTGCATCTCTGCTCTCAGTTCTTTTTCACTGCTGTCCCAAATCTCTGAATTAACTGGTGAAATCAGGGAGGACAGGCTAGTTCAGCAGAGTACCCTGGCAGTTCCCTGATTCACTCCTTTTAGACACAAAAAATGCCATAATTATCCACTGAGGCATTTCAGATCTGCTGAGCCTCTGTTCAGGAGTAATCAGAGGATCATTGAAAGAGAACTGAATGAGTCACTAGGTAGGACACTACCACCTCTTCACACTGGAATAAGCCAACACTCATCCCAAGATTAAGAATAACCCCAGTTTTCCTTCTCCTCCCCTATCTAGCAGATATTGAAAGTCAGTGTCATTTCCTTCCATGTGTATTTGGCCAAAGAAACAAAAATAAAACCCAAAAAATCAGTTTTCTCTCCTGATTTGTCAGTTAAGAAAGAGCTTGGAGTGTTTGCCCTATTTCCTGCATCAGGGCTTATAGGAAATAATCCAGAAGTGATTCAACATAACAGAAACAAAATGCTCCAAGTCCTGAAGATGCTGACTTCTAAAAGAACAGCAGCACAGCTGACAGGGGGTTATTTACCTTGTCAGGAGAACTGTACAGAATTCTCACACTGCTTTGGGACTGGTGGGGCTTCAGAGGCACCCAGCAGCCAAGCATATAATGTGTTTTCTGTGAGGAGCCAGGAACTTTCATTTCTATTCCAAAACCCACTTCTCCAAATTACAGAAAACACTGCCAAGCCAGGAATCACTTTGGCTCCCAATGCTAAGCTTATTAACTGTGGTATTAAACAGCATATGAAATGTGTGCGATGAGATTTACCACACAACTCTTCAAATCACGAGAGCTTCTGGGAAGACAAGAAACCCTCTCTCAAAATTATTTCCTTTTGCAGTTCAGCTCAGAAAAGCTAGCATTAGTCTCAATCTTTGAGTACCAAAAAATCAATTCCAAAAAAGCTTCTAAACACAAACTTATGGGATTTATCGATATAAAAATATATATTTTTGTAAGGCTGTCCCTTAAAATAAAGACTTTCTTACTGAAGGAAAGATATTAACAAGATGGTCTAGAGAGTAGCTGTCTGTTCCCTCTGTTGCAGACATCATTCCAAATTTAATCATAACAGCTCTTTCCTGGGAAATAATCCTTGATAAATAATTATGACTGTAAAGGGAAAAAATTACCTAGCTTCTCCATATAGATCTCCAATGGGTTAATTATGATGTCAAAAATAAAATGGGATGTGGCAAATTTTATAGGAATTTCAATAAAAAGGAAATGAAGCATTAAATAAATAAAAATGTTTATTTGCTTACATTTGGATCTTCTTCCAAGCCAAGGAAGAGGGAATAACCCCTAAACCCGAAGATAATCGTGGTGAAACTTCAGTGACCTGAAATTTAGAAAATGTACCCAAAGACTGATCCTGTTCCTGATCAAGGAATAAGACAGAGGTGAAAAACAGAGAGTAGCATCTTTTCACTTTGTTTGGCTTGCTTCACTTATTAGGGATTCTGGAAACTTACTCTGCTAAGGTTTGGCACTTATTTACTTATTTACTGTTGGAAATGCAATTTACTTTGATGGGCAGAAACTCTCCACACCTCCAGACTTTGAAATAGCCACGTCCACCTAGAAAAGTTAAAATACAATCTCTGTATCAAAGAAAACCCAAAGGAAAAAGACCCCAACCAACCCAAAACATTAAACATCAAAACAATTCTTGGTAGCCACAACCAAGAAGTGAAGGGTTATGGCACCTTGAGGGACATGAGAACCTGATCCTTCCAGCCCCAGAGCCACGTGTGGACTTTGCCCAGAGGAGTAAATACCAGCAGATGAGGACAAGATTTGCACACAGGACACAATTTGCAGTCCTCAGCAGCAGCCTGTCCAAAACCCTCCAGGCCCTCTGGTGTTTTCCCTCCTCTTTCCCCCCAAATTTGTTTTCAGCTCAAGAGCATAATTTTTCTACTGGTGGATTTCCTGCAGGCTTAACATTAATGTCCCATCAGGACCAAGCAGGAGAAAAGCCATCCCTCTGTTTGGATTTCAGGTTTCAGGAAGCTCAGTCCTTCCATTCCTGTATCAGCTGGAGCAAAGGATGATTTCATTCCTTTTCAAGGTTTCATCCCTTGATTTGTTTGCAGCATGCTTTGAGAACTGGAAAGGAAACGAGAGCGTCAGGAAGTTTTACAGGAGCTGGAAAAGAGAAAGGAAAAGAAATCATAGAAAACAAAGAGAAATAATCCAATGCACAGCCACAGGGCAATCAAAAAATGAAATAAATCCAACCCACCAAACCGCTACATCCTTTAAAGAAAGTAAATTTTTCCAAGTAGAGAAGAACTGAAGTAAATCGAATACAAAGCTTGTGATTTTGAATATGAAATTTACTGCAGCCACTGCAGCACTGAGCAAAAAGAAATCAGCATTGCCAGTAGCAAAATCCAACATGCACTTTGAATACAAATTTATGATAATATTATTGGGCAGCCAAGAGAAGCACTTGCCTGCTGTGGGGAATTTAGTAAAATAAATTTAATTTCCTTGCAACTGAAAAAAAAGATAGAAGTTGGAAGTTCATGATATGAATGCAGGGTTGATTTTTTAATCTGAAAATATTCTATTCTAATGCATGTGTGTACATTTAGGGGGTTAAATGTAGCAAGGATAGATGCAATGCCTCTTTAGACACCATGCACATTCTTCATCTCAGCACCTAAAGAGCATTCTGGTTTAGAAAATACCACATTATCAATCCGTATTATCCTACCCCTCCATCCCATATCAAGTAATTACTGGATAACCCACTGAAGTCAATGGAAATATTTGTTAAATTTCAGTTTATGGCTTTGACTTTGGTGGAAGACCTTTTTTTTGTTGTGTCTTGAAGAAAATTTGCTCCAAAATTTGTGCATCCCTTTTAACTGGGTGGTTACATGCAGTTATTGATTTGCAGTTATTGATTTGCAGTTATTGATTTGCAGTTATTGATTTGCAGTTATTATGTTCTTTGGGGTTTTTCTGTTGGAAATACATTCCCAGCATCGAGCTGGGAAATACCCACGTTAAAAGCTCGGTCATGGTTTGAAGATTGACATAGTGGAAATTTCTGGGTCTGGGAAAACTTCAGTTCTGAGTTACACAGGGCAAATCAAATATTTATTTCTGCTTCACTGCTGGGCCTTGGCCAGAACAGGAGAGGTATCTGACACTGGGAATCATTATTCAGGCTGAATAATTCTTATTGCAGTGACACAGGAGGCAGAAGGAACACCTTTGGAATTTCAAACACCGGATGTTTTAGGCTGCTGGAGAGTGTCCTACGTAATCCTGCTTGCAAGTTAGGAGACTTATTCACACAGGTAAGACTGAAGGAGACCAAACAGAGCCTTCTACAGCCATTTCCACAGAGGTATTTCCTAACTAATTCCACTTGGGAGTGGAATTGCCACTGCCTGTGGCACTCGTTGGAGAAGAAATCCAAATTTCTGATTGTTCAGCATGAATTTGCAAAGGTAAATGGGAAGGCTCCCTCTTTTGTGAAAGGCAAAAAGAAATTAAAATTATTAATTTTTAGCTGCAAGCAACAACATTTTGATGAAGCTTAAAACGTAAATCTGCTTTGCTTTTTCCAGACACAGTGTTTGCAACTGATTGATAACTCACATTGTAATAATTTTGTTCCACTTGAAGCAAGATCAATTTCAAGCTGGTATTTTTTTACCAATAATGTGATTCAATAATTAGGGAAGGGGATTGGAAGTCAGAGAATCTTGCCAGATTCACTAAGACACATATATTGATTTATCAATGAGTCCAATGAGAGATTTATGCAAGATATGTTGCCTTTCTAGAATTATTCAAAAGGATAAGCATGGCATGGGCTATGAATGCTTACACATATTTAGATAGATGTTTACTAGACACATAAAACAGTCTTGCATCTTTCTACAGCCTAGTTTTCCTTATTTCAGTGTGATATTAAAAAATCCTGTTCTGTAGATTAGTTTCAACTGGTGAAAGAAGGAAAAAACAAAAAGAGCATATATAAAGAAAAAGAAAATAGTAACAAAATAGAACGAGGTTCAGAATAATTTCAGCTCAGGACAATGCAAGGGTAAATTTTGTTTCAAACGTGTACTTGAATCATAAACTCTGATTTTATTTCAATGCACAAGTTTTACTACTTTAAATTCTGTTTAAAGGCAGGGGTGTTTTCAAAGCAGAACTGCACTGGAGAATTAATCAGCCATCTCCAGACCACAAAGCAGTTTTGGTAACATTATGCAGACACCCAGGTACTTGGATACTTGGTAGCCTGCCTGGAATTGCAGACACCCATGCATTTAACTGGTATTTGGGGCTGGAATTCTATCAGCAGCTGGGAATGTCCCAGCCTGGCTGTCACAGCTGCAGGTGTCACCTTCACTGATGCCTGTGCTCCTTCCCAGATTCCAGAGCTGGCCACTGGTGTGCTTGAAATATTCTGATTACTCAGCTGATTTCATCTTATATTCTTGTATAATTAAAATATTTTATGGAATAAGTTAGAAAAAAAAGAACTATTCAATGAAGTCAGATAAAAGTCATATGTGTGGGGAGTCTGGATAGCAAAGGTCAAAATATTTTAAAGAGTTTAACAATAACTTTCTTACAATGCTTTCAATCTATATTTAATATATTTTTGTCATTGTTACATTTTAATGAGCTTATCCAAAGGTCAGTGAAATCAGAGGGTGCCTTTCCATTTACATCCACAGGCTTTGGATTCAACCTTGACGAGTACTCTGGGACAATTTTGGGTGAAATCATCTGCATAAATGAAAGCTTAAGCATCTCTAATGGAGCAACATGGATTTCAAATTGCAAAGAGTCCTCAAAGGATGAAGAAACCCGACTACAAATCCCTGGAGGTGTAGCCACTTTTGTATTTTCCAAAAAAAATTGCTGGAAATGGAATAATTATATTGCTGAAGGAGCTTTACCTCAAGCAAGAAGCTGCATTCACAGTTTTGGGGAGAAGGAGGGAGGAGTTAAGTGGCAGGAACCAGCACTGCTGGGATTTGCTCAGCCCACATTCTCAGCTGAAGATACACTCGTGCAAATACAATATCCAGTAGCTTCCAGTATGGTTGTTTTCCACTGCCAAAGGGCTAAAATGGTCCATAAATCTAAGCATGTTCTCAGATCACCTTTTAAAAGTGATTTGTGAGGTTTGGTGAAGTTCTAAGAAGACCCACGGAATTCAGTAGATCAACGACGTTTTCACTTTGCATTTGAAGCAACAAAGTGAACATCCAAATAAATTTAAAAAAAGAGATAATTAGATAAAGTAATCATAGTTTCTGCAAAATGTTTTTAACTGGGTTTTCCTCTGACATTCATCCTTTCCCACAACTTAGCTGATCAGATCACCAGAGGTTTTCCTGTAGGAAGGTGCCACGGGGAGATTTGCTTCCAACGCTCTTTGTCAACAGGATCTGTCTCCCCCGTGCTAAATCAAACATTCTAATGGGTGTTTCCCTCACAGCAAACTTCAGAAAGACCCCGGAGTTTCAGGTTGAGCAGAGCTGAATTGCCATGGGTTAATTGCGGTAATGCACTGGAAGTGGATTAGGAGATCAAAGCGGCCGCTGTCAGAACCCATCCGTGGGCTCCGTGTGCATCTCAGGAGCTTTCCCTCAGAGCAGCTCCAGAGTGGGCTCTGAACCATCCTGTGAGTGTAGTTCAGAGGATAATTATGCTCCAAACCTTTGTTTTCATGGACACGAGGCCCTGAGTGGAATTATTCTGGGAAGTGCCATTCAGCCCTCCTCTCCCACAGAGCAAACTGCTCGGTGTCATCTGTTTGGGGCCTCACAAATGTACCCAGACCTCAGCTCTGTTCCTGGCTTTGCTCCTGTTCTCTTTATTTCCATCCCTACGCAAAAAAAAAAAAACAAAACCAAAAAAAACCACAAAAAAACCCCCCAAAAAATAAAAAAAAAACCCAAAAAACGCCCAAAAAAACCCCCAAAACCCCAACAAATAATAAAAACAGCAATGAAGAGTGCTTGAAAGCAGAACATTCAGTATGTGCACTGAGAATCCTACTATACCAGTATGACTGAAAACAAATACTTTTTAAATAATAAAAATAATAATATAAATTATTAATATAAATATTATTTATATTTATATTTATAAATATAAATAAAATTAAATAATAAAATACTTTATTAGATTAAAAAAAAAAAAAAAGGCTTTTTAGGACATAAAGAATAGATTCCATGGGTTACCTGTATATTTGGAAATGCTTCTTAACCTGACAAAAATTAAATAAAGAATCAGTGCTGGGCAATATTCTCAAGTCTGGAGAAGCTCAGGTCACAGATATGAAGGATTACATAAAACTCACTTTATATCTGATGACAAAAAGAATCATTTATCCCACAGAAATTCCCTCAAGATCTGATGAAAAAAATAATTAAGTTGGGTAGTGACTTAATAATCCCAGTTACCACCACGTCCTCGCTATCCAGAAAATTCCAGAATTAAGACACTTCTAGGCCAATATGGAAAAAGAATGGTCTTTTCCAAGTTCTTCAGCTTGGCTTTCTTTTCCTCCAGAATGCAGAGGTAATTTGTTTTGGCTTGGTTTGTTTTTTTTCTGGAGAACTTTCTAACACTTCTCACATCCTCTTCCTCCTAAGGATTCCTGCCATCACTCTGCTCAGCTGGAGCAGCCAATCATTATCTTGTCCTTATTAGAATTTCCATCACATTTAAATTGTTTCGAAGAAATGCTGAATGTACAGTGAAATGTGTTTACTCACATTTGGTGGAGACATTATCTAGGATAAGAATTTTTCCTTTCAATCTACCTCAGCAATTTTATCCATGTCTTACCAACTAATATTTGAAGCAAAAAAAAAAAAATTATGTGGAAGTAACTGATCTTTTCAGTAGATGACCAGGTGGTAATTTGTCAAAACACCCACCCACATGCCAGACAGAAGAGAAGATGGAGAGGGATATTCAGGTAGCATTTCATGGCTAAAAATAATCTGGAATTTTCTATTTCTTGTCACTGGCCCCCAGTGCTCCACCAGTGAGACATGAGGGAACTTGAAAACAGACCTCAGCAAACCCCAGCAATTCACTGGAAGACACTCCAGGGAATTTACAGACAATGTATGGCAACAAATCTTGTTTTCTTGCTAAGAGCAAAGCTTAACTATTCCTTCCCAGCATTTTGTCCCCTAAAGTGTAACCATGCATGGCTACAGACACTGCTGCAAGCTAATCCAAAGCAGTTTGGAAAAATAAGGGAATAAATAAAAGGATAAGAGCAGTGATTTTTTGACTGCTTTCTTTTAACATCTGTTTTGCAGATTCTTTTTCTTGTCAGTGCTTTTAAATTTTGTTTGCTATGAAGAGGGTTTTATATAGGTGAAGTCAAATTCAATAGGAGAGCAGAAGGGAACACTGTGATGAGGAACTGGATATTACCTGACAGATATCAATAAATCAGGTCATCATCATTTTATAAAAGGTGCTCTTACCCTCAGTATTTGGAATTTAGATCTGTTTGCTTTGGTTATTGAAAATTGGCCCCTGACCAAACACATTTTAGAAGGAATTTCTTCTTTTTTTTTTCTACATAAGCATCAAGGTAAAGCAAAGGTCAGTCACCTGTTGGGGACAGCAGCATGGACATGGCCCTGGTGGCCACTTTTTCTCAATAAAAATTGTATTTTAGCAGGACAAGGCAGAAAATTGTCTGAAAGGTACTAGAATATTGTCTCACATGGCACTACATCCTAATAAAACCAATATAAATTCAGACAGTCTCTCTGCAATCACTGATCATCTGATGGTTTTTTTGGGGACTTAAATCTGTGTTATTATTCATATTCTCCTTGCAGAACCAGAAATTACTGCAGGTACATCAGGGCACAAGAATCCAACCACAGGAGGGACAGAAGTGTCTCAGGGACATGGCTTTGAGCAACAAATCTACCCAACAAAAATATAATTGTGAATGTCAATAGCTCTGCACTGAAGAGGTTTTCTATTCATTCCTTTCCTATTAAGCAAGACTCTTTCTGTTTCCAATGAAAACCAATTGTTACCACAGTTGTATAACCCAACAAGAGAATGCAGCTGGCCTTGCTCTTCTCCATTTACAAATTATTTGTTATGTTCATCTTTATTCCCAGCCAAGGATGATAGCACACCTGAAGGCAATAAGGGAAGGTAATCAGGGAGTGTAAATATCTATTTTACAAGAAAAGGGAAAAGGCAGAGGCACACAGTGACTCTCCTGCTAACATCAGATTTCCCAGGGAAGGCACCATGCTCCATCCCTGACTTTTGTCTCAAATTTTGCCCAGAATCCCACGCTCTGCCCCAGTTTCCACACCAGAGATTCCAGCAGAAGTGAGGATGAGGGAGTTGCACTCTGAGAGTACAGCTTAAGTCAGGGAAAAGCACAGAGAGGAAGGGAAGAATTCCAGGTGATGGATGTGCTGTAAACAAAGTTTATAGAAATCCTAACTCTGCGTAGACACAGGGGTGTAAAGAGCAGGCAAACAGGGAGATCTCTTTCATGACTCATTTTCTGCCTGCATTGCTGGCAAAGCTCTGTTGTGTTCTCAAAGATGCAAAGCATCCTCATGGATATGAGAAAAATATTTCCCATTGTTGAGGGGAAAATCCACAGATAAAAGATGACTTGTTTTTAAAATCCTAAAGATATTAGAATGTTGAGATTTAACTTCTTTTTTTATACTGGTAAAATGTAATAAAAAAGCAATGAATTGAAGACAGGGACAATATCCTACCTAGCTGGTGAAAGAAGTGCAACATATATATATATATTTTTTATATATTCCCTCCTTTTTATCCCAGTACAAGGGTCACACTGACAATTCAGTGCTTGAAAAATCTCTTTCATTCTCAACTCCTCAGCTTATAGTCAAATTCTAAAGCAAGACCAGACAAGGATTTAAAGAAAACCAAACGACATTTTTTTTTTTTAAGGATCAGAATCCCTAATTATTTTTCTATTACAATGCAGATAAAACTGTTGAAAGGAGCAAAGAAAGGAATGAGAGAAGAGGAAGAGGCAAAAGGGACACAGTCCCCCTACCATTTGGAAAACTGCCCTGAGAAGTTAGGATGCTGCACATGAATGCCAGAAGGTTTTTGGGACTATTTTATCACAGCACTTCCAGAAACAGCCCCTCAGATTGTGCATCTGCTTACAGACTGCAAAGCAGTGGTGGGTCAAGATGTCACAGGAGATCACAGCATTCATCTGGACTGAGGTGTTCAAGCTAGAAGCCAAGCAAATTGCAGCTCCCAGTTGCTCCACACCATGTTTTTGGGGCTTAACCCAAAGTTTTTTGCTCGAATTTGAATCCCTGTGTCACATTTGCTGAGAACTCCATCACCGTACTTCATTGTCATTAACAAGTAGCTGCCTCTCAGTGTTTTCTCTGTATTTTGGTGACTAATTCATTTTGAATGTTCTCTCCAATCTGAGTATTTCACAGAAAAGTCTGTTCCTGCAAACTTCCTGTGCGAGGTCCTCCAAGTCAAAACTCTCATGTCACAGCACCATGGCAGGAGCTCCTCTAAGGAATGTTTCAATGCCATTCTGTTTGGTCTTAATAAACATCTTGAAATCATTCAAATTCCCACAAAACATGCAGTTCCCAAGCAGTCCTCCCTGAAGTGTTCACACAGAGGAGCACTGCTGGCTGACACCGGGAGGTTCAGTTTATTATCTCCATCGTCAAAGCCGACGTTTCATCTGAAGGTAACAACATCCTTCAGTTTTACCTTCTGCTTAAAGAGAGATTTTGCTGCAAAACAAAATTAAGAAGCAGGAGGTCAAAAAGCAGAGTAAACAACAGCATCCTACACCCTGTGAGCTAAGCAGCAGCAGTACAGGAAAAATAAAGCAATGTTTTGTGCTTCTTATCACAGCAATTGCAAAAACAATTCTGGCCCGGTCTAAACCAGAGAGGTTTAACACAGACATTCAGCAGAGCTGAAGCACAAATTACAAAGGTGATGGTTCACATAAGACAATGAGCAAATCAATCTCTGTTCAGAATTTCTCTATTTACAGAGTGTAAGATAAACTGTGAGGATAACAGAGCAAAGGGACCCAGGGAGTACCTTGCCCAGAAATGTAATTTTTTTTCTCCCATTTGCTCCCCATCCCCAGAGCATAACAGCAACTTCTCTGTAAGCTTCGAGTTTTCTTTGCAGCTGCAGAGATGAGGAGGATAAAGATTCCATACCCTCTTCAGAAAAGAGAACAATTTTCTTTGAATTTTTCTTTTAGGAAAAATACAAGCATCCCCACACACATTGTAAATTGCATGTGAACTAAATAAAGAAACTGTTTGAATGGTTCTTGTTATGAAAGCCAAATATAACAACCCCTTTCATTATAAATTTTAAATGCTGAAAGCCTCTGTAGCTAGAGGAGCTAAAATGCAATGTAAACCATTGAGACAACAATAAGGAAGTCACAATATTTTGTATAAAATGGTGCTTAGAAACAACTTTCTCCATCTTATATAAGTAATCTACCAAGAAGGTAAAAAATGCCAGAAAATGGGAATTAAAAAATAAACAAACATGAAGGAAAAAAAAAAAGGAAAAAACAAAAACATGGAAGTACCAATAAACAACACACTATCAAGATGAGTGAATGGATTAGCAGCAGTAATCCTAAAGACTGGGAAAAGAAACTTATTTTTTTCCTCACAAACTCCTCTCCTGACATTTCACTTGTCCATCAGATAAACTGATTTGCAGCATTCTCTCTTTCATCTGGAGGCTGCTGAATGACCTATAGACAGAGTAATGCTCCCAAAGAGCAGACACCAAAGCAGGAGTGCTGAGCAATTCCCCAGATAAATGGCTTTTCATGAATTATAAGGTAACGATGTCACAACTCAGGCACCTTTGAGTAATGACCTTGAGCAATCAGAAGCTGCTGCAGCAAGGCAGGACCACAGAGATTGGATACTGGGAAAAACTTCTTCACAGAAAAATGCCATCAAACACTGGGACAGGCTGCCCAGGAAAGCAATGGATTCATCATCCCTGGAGGTAATTAAAAGATGTGTAGGTGTGGCATCTGGGGACACGGTTAGCAGTGGGCTTGACACTAAAAGCTGGACTCAATGACCTAAAATGGTCTTTTCAGCCTAGATGATTCCGTGGTTCTGTGGAAATAGAAGGAGCAGATTGCAAAGCGAAAGGCAAGATGAGAAACGCCTCACTCGGAGTTTCGCTACAAAAATAACTGCAATGTCATTTTTTGAGAGCAAAGGTGGCTAGCATCCCCATGGAATAAAGTGAGGAGATGAGTGTGAGGAAGAAAGAAAATGGATGTGGAAATTTCACCCTCAGGAGAACAAAGGCTGGTTGTAAAGATAAGTAAATGTATCTTCCGTGAATAACCTGGCTTTTTATGCGCTATAAACCACTCAACATATTTCTGGAATCCTGTAGCAGCATGAACTGCAGCTGAATCATGAATTGTAGCTTTTAAGCTCATCCTTGGTATTTTTGGAGCAAAGGACCAACAGAGGTCTGGCTAGGACCAGAGTGATCACTTTGTACAGGACATTTCCCCATTGTCATTGCAGTTTTGTCCTTTTTAAATTGCCAGTGAGAGCTCATTCTGCTGCAGAGTGGTTGCTTAGCATCACACCTGCAAGAACACTTTGGGCACATTCCTGGAAGGGCAGATGCAGAGTCTGGGATTGCCAAAAGTGCTTCTCTGTGGGGTATTCGCTTTTGTGGAGTAAGACAAGTTCTGCGTGGTTTTTCTCAGTTTTAGGTGTATTTTAGGTGTGTTTTAGGTGTGTTTGAAGGCTGCTTTGCTTGTAGTCGAGTTAATGCAGACAGGGAGTTGTAGGAAGTCCAGCAGAGATGGTTCTGGGCAGGTTTCTTTCAATACACACCCTTCTCTAGCACAGTTGTGAATGCTTAATGGATTTCCATACATGGACCAGAGGAAAATGGTGTTTGAGGGATGTGAGACTGCATAGACTTCATTCATACTGAAGTACTTCCTCACAAAGTCCAAGCAGTTTCCTCAAAAGCCTGCTTCTGCCTCTGGATAAGTACTCCTTAGGGGAAAAATCACCTTCAGAATAGAGTTTGATTACTCTCCTGCAGATGCAAGCATATCTGAGCCTCATCTATGACTTGATACCTCTCATTATGGTTGATGAATTTATTATCAGCTGTTGCACCAGCTACAATTCTTCTTTATAGGTAGATATCTATACTTACTCTTGACAAAAATCCCCATTCTGCAGCCCAGAGATGAGATCTGAGGTGCTCCTTTCTTCTTTAGGCTGAGGAAGAGGTTCCAGGGCATTGCAGCAAATTAATCCTTGCAGTTGTACCTCCAGTTTTAGAAGGGATTTAAAGTCAAAATGCCAGTGAGAGGTATACCCATGTGAAGGCAGAGAGAAGGGATTTCAAGAGAACCTGCAAGATTTTAAATCACTGGTTAGCTCAGTAACAGGCAAGTCTAAACCTTGCACACACTCCTGCAGAGTTCCAGGGAAAAACAACCTGGATATAAAAATATTTTCAAGAAACTGTAGTTTAGGAGTTTAATGCTATTGGTTTCTCATCTCAAAGGCTCACTGGCACAGGCATCATGCTGAGCTCCAAGCCTTGGTGTCTAAGTAGAAACAGCTACCAAAAGACAGATTTGAATCCTTTGTTTGGCTATAGAATCATTTTCAATAGCAGCATTCAATCTCAAAATCTATTATTAACAACTGAGCTAGGAGTAGACTTTGTTCCATAATTAAAGTGCATGAAGAGTTACACCCAACTGCCTCTTTTGGAAACCAGGACAGAGCTAGACCTGTCAGTGAAACTGCTCCAGCAATCACTACTATGTATTTGAGATTTAAATGTCATTCTGCTTCTAGCTCTAGATGAGCTGATTTCCAGGTTGCTCTCCTACAGTTAGCAAGAGTTACACAGAAACTGGGTCCCAGCTGCCAAGACCAAGTTGACTCTTCAAGCCAAGGTTGAACAGGGTTCAGTGAGGATGTGGATCCCATTAGCAAAAGCTTCTTTGTTTGCAAATTTAGAAAATTTGGTCCAAAGGAGAGGAAGTGCTCTTATACAGATATTAAGAGTTCAAGCTGTCATTTGTAGAATAAGAACTTACCTGACACCCATCAAACTGCAGTGCAGTGTCCACAATCCCCTTGTTGATATTTGCCAGTTATTAGTTCCAATTCCTGCTTCCTCCATGCTCCTAATCTTTGCTACCCTTCTGCTTATCAATACTGGAAGAAATCAGATGATAAAATATTCATTAAGACATCCCTCTGTAACACCAAAAACTTTATAGAACCAGACCATCTTGTGGTTGCAAATAGGCTGGTGGAAACAGATGAATAAAGAATTTGAATTTCAGGGTTGTCAGCATTGCCTATGATGTTAGATAGGTAAGTGAAAAGCTACCATGTTACATACTTGTCTAAATCTTCATATTTTTTTAAGAAAAACAACTATAAAACAGCTACAAGATTTTTATTTTTTTTTCTTTTTAACTCTAGCATTTCTCCCTTTCTGCCCATGGCTACTTCTCCTATTTCTGACTCTACAGTCCCCCTCATGCTGTCAATGATCAATTTGGTGGCCTTCCACTAAGATTTTTATCTTATATCTGACCTGGTCTTCCCCAAAACCTATCATTTTATGGCATGGAAAAAGCAACTAGCAGCAATGTCCCAGCACAGCAGACTTGGCCTATGGCTTTTCAGTAGTATCTCATCTTGCCACACAAAGGGAATTTTTCCTCCCCAAGGGTCCTCAGATATCACACCACCACCACCAAAGCCAGCCAGGTACACGAGCCCACAAGTATCACAAACACAACTTTGAGACAACTTTTCCATTTACAGTGTCTGACTTGCATTCATTGCCATCGACATGAGATGAAGGAAATTACCTTATCAGGCCTTTGTTGAAGAACTGGCAGATTCTCCTGCCTGCTTAACAAAAGCTAAACTGCGCTAGAACTCCTTAGTAACCACAGCAAACAAATATGCTCTGAAAGGGAGGGACAATCTACTACCATGGGATCAGGTTCAGTTTATATCTCCATTGTCGACACATTTTAATGCTAACCAAGTCCCAGCTGGGCAACAGCAGCTATAAATCTATTTCCATCTTTCTTCTTGGAGCTTAATATCTGTTCAGAAGAACTTCCACAGAGCATTGGAACCTATCTCTGCATCTCAGCTGGACATTTTCAGCCGAGTTTCCAAGCCAGCTGCCTCATCCATGCCATAACCAGGCCTTAGCCCTCCTCCAGCTCCAAAACTTGCTGTGGAAAGCATCTGCCACATCTGCCAAAACAGCTCTCTTACCTGAGACAGTGCTGCTGACCCCGCCCTTGGCACTGCAAATCTGAGGAGGGGTCCATCAGATCCACACTATGAACATTGTTCACTAAATGTGATATGTTCTATACTTTAGCCAGTGTAAAAAAAGAAAACAAGGACAAACAACAGCTGTGATCCATCAGATCCATGCTATGAACATTGTTTACTGAATGTGATATGTTCTATACTTCAGCCAGTGTAAAAATAAAACCAGCAACCAACAGCTATCAAATTAACAGCAGAGACTTGGGTGCAAAGCACTGTTTTTATGGACAGAGATTTCTTAGGATTATTTACATGCTCCATGGCCTGTGAGACTGGAAACTCCACAGCTCCTTGTGGAATTACTGTGAGACAGGTTTGAGATGTTCCTCTGACAACCCAAAACACAGCAGTGCTTTCCTGTGTAGAGAGGGACACATCAGAAATAAACACTGAGCAGGCTGTACCTGTGGCAAGAGGCATTCAAGCAACAGCGTTTCCCTGATGCATCTCTCCCCCATTTTCAGATGAAGGCCTGTGCATTTCTTTTCCAGTGTAGCTCCTCTGAAAAAGAAGCTGAAGTTGCAAAGTGCAGCCTTTCCTGAAAGGACTGGAATCACCCAGTCTGGGCACAAGCTTCTTTTCAGCATGTGCACACTTTGAGAAGTTATTTTTAAGGAAGCAGAATCAGTTTTATAACTTTTAAGTGGTGGTATTTTCCTCCAAGTGTTGGGTTCTTACCTCCCCTTTTCTTTTCACTTCTGCCATTGAAACATCTTTTCACAAGTTCAAGATAAATAAAGAAGCCAAGTCACATACAGAAGGTGACATTTTTCAAAAAACACCCACGCTCACATCCAGCTAAAAGCCAAGCTCTACCCCCAGCTAAAGGAAAAAAAAAAAAAATTTGAGAAAAGAACATTTCCCAAAGTTAGCAGGCATTGTTCTGGCTGAAGCTTTTCAGCATCACAACTACATCAGATAGTCCCAGACCGATACTCCACAGTCCACTGAGCAAAAGCTTTCTGAGAACACAGCTTAGAAACACAAACTATTCCCACAGCTTAAATGAAACTAACTCCAGACTCTTGATGCATCAGCCTGATGGTTTTATTTTGTTTCTAACTACTAGCTCAGTTTAAATACCCTTCCCAATGACTGACATTAGACTGACAGTTCAGTGAGGCAATAAGAATAAAGTCACCACTTGTTCTAAGCAAAAAGAGAAAGTAATTGGAATATTTTTGTAGACTTCATGGCTTAGAGAGAAGCATTTCACTGTGTCTGATTCTAATTAATACCTCTGATTCTTCAATTAGCAGCAACACATCAATCTGGTGACTTCACTTGGAAATCAACATTTTGATAGTTAACAATTGTGCAAGAAGGACTTTAAATCCAGGTGGTTACTCTTCATCCTTCATTTGAGCAGTTGAAAGAGGGGTAGGATAGACAGGAGAAAATAAAACTAACAAACAAATAACAAAGAAAACAAAAAATTAGGAACTCGAACAAATTTTAAGTCTAACTTGAGTATTCTTCTAGGAAAAACAACCCAACCTAGTAAGTCTGTCCTGCTTACTTGCAAAGGAGCCAAATCACAGCTTTATGTACCCTGGGGGAATTCTGCTGCCTTATTCTTCTGTTCCTCACTAAAAAAATGGATATAATAGTACTGATTTGATTCATGAGCTTAGAGTAAAGATGAAATTATTTCTAAATGTAGACAAGCTGTTCAACTTTGATCACAGACTTTAGGGCAAAATGTTAAAGCTTTTAGTTGGAGCCAGGAGCACTAGAAGCAGGCTGGTAAAGAAAAACAAAACACAAGACAAATCTCAAATGGTCAAACTTCTCCTCCCTCTCTGAAAGTGAGAGAAATTTTTTTTTTAAAATTCTTTTTATTTAGAAATGAAGAAACAAAGATGAGGAGGAGCAGACAGGGGAAGAGATGCTCTGGCACCCAGAGCATTCTTAGCACTCTTTTTAAGTGACATCTTCCCATCCTCCTTGTTGATTCAAGTGATTATAGACAATGATATGACACAGAAGAAAGCAGAGTTTTAAGAAGGAGCTGTGCACCACAGCTCAACAATCCAGCAGCCCACGCACCTGGAGCACAATTACGAATTAATCAGCCCAGTTAAATCTCCTGAGGAGAATAAAGACCCTCACAAGTGCACAGACACTTCCACACGCCTCTGGCTGCCCAGGATTAACATCCAAAACTAGAGGAGCACAAAAGTGTCTGTGCTGCTCCCTAAGCCAGAGCCTGCCATCCTGCAAGGTGCAGGTGCAGCCCAGCACAGACAGCAAGTGCTGTGTGTTGGAGTCTGAGACACAGACTGTGTGCCTTTGTTTCTGATACTTAGTTCTAAGATCCAGAAAAACACTGAATTTCATACAACATGAAATTCATGAGCATGTTTTCATGGTGATACATGAAAACAACTGTTGAAGGTAGATAGAAAAAGCTAAAAGTGTGAGTGTGTAGATTAGAGAGTTTTCTTAAGTCACTGGGTGAAAAAGTTAGTTTAGAAAGCAGATGACAAGATGGAGGATTTAGAATGTTGTTTCTTTTCCTTGTTCTTTCTTCTTCATGTTCTTCTTCTAGAGGTTTTTGGGTAAGAGTAAGTGATTGGTTAGAAAATGTCACAGTGCAGCACACAGGTGTTGGGTCATTGGGTCATTAAGAAAAATAATTTACGTGTCTATTGTTAATTGGATAAGAATGAGTATAAAGATAAAAGAACTGCATAGTTCAAGGCCATTTTGTTCTTTCAAAGCCCAAAGTGAGCCACAAGGCCTTGTTGTACCATCAGAAGAAAATGAACCAGATTGCAGTGAACTGAACTTGTGCAGATAGCCTAGAGAGACCCACCAAATTTTGTGATAACATCCTAATAAACACGAGAAACAAGATCCTAACAGGCTGTGGAGTTTTTGCCCTGACCCAGAGAACTGAGATAAACAGAACTCCCCATGAGGGAATATCCCCAAGGAGCTCAGCTCAAAGGAGACTGAGAAATCCAGGAGTGGAAAAAAAAAGTGCAGAAGAAGTGCAGCAGAATCAAGAGAAAGAAAAAAGAAATGAAAAAGATTTTTTAGAAGTTACAGCTGTGCTAGTGCAAATGAGGTGCTTACTTAAATATTCCCCTCTCTGCCTTTTCATCCAGGTTTTGGTGGGAGCAAATTGCTGTGCATGCAATGAGGGAGTTCAGATTCCCTGGTGCTCTCTCTGTATCCAAGCTTCTTAGCTGGATCTCACTCAGGTTCCTGGCCTCTGAAACACCTTCATTTGCCATGTTTTCCCCACGTGTGTCTAATGAAAATCACCACAGACCCATGAAAAGCTGGAAGTTCGTCTCTACCTGTCTCCATCCAGATAGTTTTTGACCCAAAGCACAGACACCTACGCCCCAAAGCCAAACCCACTGCTCAAGTCACACTGCCCGTCCCTGTGCATCCCCATTTGTTAAAAGGACCAGAATTTATGGCAACCTTCCAGTCTGGGCTGGATCAATGTGTCTGACTCACCCCAAATACACAAATCCTCCTCCTGCTCTGCTCCCACACCCAGAGATTTTGGACAATAGACCTAAATTCAGCAAGACATCCACAAAATAAAGGTGTTGCCAACTGCCAGGATGGGTTTTGGTGGCACTCTCTGCTCCCAGGGTCTGTTGAAGAGTGAGGGACCAGATACAGCTCCTGCAGAGGTTCCTTCCCTCCCCATTCCCACCTCTGATAGCCCCAAAACTCCACCATGGGTCACCACTGGTGGCAGGGTGCATCAGGAGAGAGGGCACTGTACAACAAAAACACATTCAGAAATATTTTGGGGAAAAAAAAAACAGAAAGCCTTTTACATGGGTCTTTCAAAATCTGGCATCAAACATAGCAAAAATCATCATTGTTACATTCAATATTATGTATAAGTTCAAGAGGCATATAATGTTAGAGAGAGATTTTTAGGGGATGCTTTAATGCTTCTCAATAATTTTTTTTTTTATTCTTGGTTAGAAAAGTGATCATTGGCCTTCAAAACAAATAAAAATATGCTTCTGGTCCTTGTTTGAATTGATATAATAGCTTGAAATCTGAGTGGTTCTGGGCAAAAGAGTCAACACCTCTGTGAAAAACAGCCTAAGTCTGAAGTCCTGTTTCCTATCTCCTGCCTGATTCCCTAGTAAATTACTTCAAAGAATAGGAGCTTAATTTCTGCTCATTCAAAGTCATGCCTATTCCTGAAGGAATGCCTTTATTCCCCTTGCCCACTTGAAAAGTCAGAATGTACTGCACTGCATAGAAATGATCTATACTTGCAGGCAAAGAAAACAGGTTTTGAAATAGATCTAAATTAGGCTTAACCATCTCTCACACATCCCAGCCTGAAGGAGCACCCTAGCAACAATCTTTAGCATTTTGCAAACATTTGCTACTAATTATGGGCCCTTAGAACAATAATACACGGCTCCATGCTTTACAGAAAGAGGCCCAAAGCAGCCTCAAAAGTAAGCCTTAGCCTTTAATTTAAACCAGTGCCATACAAATTCTCAAATATACATTGCAAAAGCTTCCCAAAACGCTGCTCTGATTAATGGCTCCAAAAACTTGTAAAAGCTCAGATGTCAAGCATTAAAATGTAGGCTGAGAAAAAGCTCATGTAGAGCAGTTAATAAGAATCTTTCCAAATAGCTTTTCCCTGCACCTTAAGCAAGGACAGCACAGCAGAGCAGCCCTCAGGAGAGCTCCCAGGAGCTGTAGGGTTTGCTCTGTGCTGGCTCAAGGGCTCCCATCCCTGCTCCCAGGGATTTAATCAGACCTTGGGACAGGCCAGGCTGCTCCATCAACCCCAGCTCTGATGTCTCAGCCTCCCATGGCTCATCCATTTGCACTCCCTAAAAGCTCCCCTGTTACTGACTGAGCTGCTTTCAGCCTTCAGGTGCTCTTCTCTTTCCCTGGAGCCTAAGCAGGAGACAGAAAGAAGCAGCATCATCCTTTCCAGGTCCCTCTTGTTTTTATTTTCAGATCATCTTGCCTCAAGCAGTGGCCGAGCAGTTCTCCAGCCCGTCTGCTCCAGGTGATGCTGCCTGGGCAAGATGATCTTCTGGGGGTTCTTCCCACCTCAACCCTCCTGGGGCTCACATTAGCTGTGCCTAAAAAAGGAATTTACCACAGAAAGCTCAGCCATAAGCAATGTGAAGATGCATTGACAAAAACCCCTTTAACAAGAGGCCCTGGAAGGTTCAACTTCTGCCCAGGATGATCCTGGGCCTTAAGGCAAAATATCTGATAGGGTTGCTCTTCACTGAGAAAATAAGGGGTTGAGTTTTGTGGCTATTTTTTATTTGTTCTCACTCTATTCAACATATTTTACATTCCCCATTTAACGATTCCTGGCTAATTTTTAGTGAAAAAAGAATTTGTGCCCACAGCCTCTGCGATGCATTTTCAATTCTCTTTATTAAGTAAGGAAGTAAGGAAGGTTTTACAAAACTGTTCTATTTGTCTTTAGTGAAAGAACTGCATTGGCTTAGAAACTTCAAAGGCAGAATGACAGGAGAGAGTAAACACAACAGATTACTGGCATTGACTACTACACATCCCAATGATTTAAATGATGACAGAATTACTTTTACTTGTAGAAACTGAGAAAAGTCAAGGGAGTAAAAAGAGCTTTATTGTTGGCTGAAGCTGGAGTTTCCTCCCGTGGGTTTAACAGTGGATTTCAGCATCACAGGCTTTCTGGTTCCCTGTGTGTGGAGAAGCAGAAAGGAAAAAGAAAACAGCAGGATGGTTTTAGAATGTGATAGGTTGGGAAAGGAATGCCCCTTTGGTGAACCAGCCTGTTCATACTCTGCAAACCCATTCCTACCCTGGCTGATTTACTGCCAAATACCCATCACATCTCACAGAATGCCAGTCTGTCCATGCTGCCTGACAAACCACTGGAAATCCACCTTCTGTGTGAAGGAGGAGAAGAAATGAGGAGCAAGAACTCCTAGAGACAAAGGTTTTGATATCCCTGTCAAGAAAAGGCGGGGGGCTTTTTCAATGTTTCATCAAAACACTGAACCTGCAGCTGCTTGATCATTGTCCTGCTGTGTCTTCTGATTTTATTTGGAGGATTTGGGTAACTACAGAGGTGAGGCAAAAAAACAAAAAAACAAAAAAACAAACATTGCTGTATCTGATCTTCCTCCAGATATAAAAAACCCAAACAACAATCCTTGGATCTGAGTCTTCTGGAAGTTTGGGAAAAGCTAAACTCCAAGTGCTGCAGTTCTGGACTTAAAACTTGCATTATATTGGATTCTCAGAGGTCTGGGTTATCATGAGGTCACCTAGATATCGAATTAAAAACTTCTGGATTTGAAAAACTTGATCATGATGGCAAAATAATGATTTTTTTTTTTTTTTCCCTTGTGCATCAGGGGAAAAAAAGCGCATTCTGACAAAAGCAGGCATCTCAAGATTCCACTAAATTATGGGCTTTGGTTTATGAAACAGAAGAGTGTGTTTTTAAATGGCAAAAATTTTTGCTTCCACAGTATGTCACAAAACCAGAATATACATTATACAACAAAAGTCTCTTGCTGAATTGTTTGGAGATGACTGGTATGTCTAACTCTCTGAAAAATGCTGGTGATAAACTTCTTGCATTATAACCCTTGTGACAGGCAGAAAAGTGACCTTTTTAATGAAAATTTTGATACATTTCAGCAGTAAGTGTACTGGGTACTATGATTTTGTCATTAGACAAAGGCTTAGATGACACAATCCAAATAGAAATATGAAAGGGGGCAAAGTTTGCCATCAGATCTGAAATTAATGATAAAAACACCTTTTGCCAGCGCCTTATTTAAAACATACCTGGTAGAGATAATTTTTGAAGAGACACTAAAAATTATTTTAAATTTGGGGCTTTAGGGCTTCTGTTACTCAGCCAGCTCTGTGTTCATGCACGTGGCAACTTGTGATTTAACAAAGAATTCTTTGTACATCCCTGACATCCCTCATCCTCTGTGTTTGAGAAGATGGTTTTCCCAAACAGCCCTGATCAATATTCAAGCTGTGAAGCTTCCTGTTGTTTGTGGCTCTTTGCATGCCTCTTCCAGTGCTTCCAGGGACTTTTCTTAATTAAGCCAGCCTCAATCCCAGCAGTAGGCACTAGCATGTGTTTTCCTGGTGTGATTCATGTCTGGCTGGTTTGCAGATGACATTAAGACTGGAACTACAGACCATAATACAACTGCAAAGCAGGCAGGTGCCATTAAAGTAGTATTTATTAGTTGTAGTAAATAATAATAATAATAATAATAAGAAGAAGAAGAAGAAGAAGAAGAAGAAGAAGAAGAAGAAGAAGAAGTAAATTTAATTCTATATATTTATATATTATATTTCTATATATAAATATATAAAAATATTTACATATTTATAATATATATTTATATTATCTATTAATATATAATTATATTTATCATTATCATTATCATTATCATTATCATTATATTTATATTTATATTTATTGTTCTTTATATTCATATTTATATTTATATTTATGCTTATGTTTATGTTTATGTTTATGTTTACATTTATGTTTATGTTTATCATTATCACTATATATTTATCACTATAATTATATTTATATTTATATATATATTTATATTTATATTTATATTTATATTTATATCTATATCTATGTTTATATTTATATCTATATCTATATCTATGTTTATATTTATATTTATATTTACATTTATATTTATATTTATATCTATATCTATATCTATATCTATATCTATATCTATATCTATAATTATAATTATAATTATAATTATAATTATAATTATAATTATATTTATTTATTATTAGCATGAGACAATAAAGAGGGATGGCACACTCCTGGCTGCATCATCCCCCTTGGAGGGAATAAAAATAAACAGCTCACAATGGACAGTAGATAAAAGCAAGTGAAGGCACTGAATTATTTAGAGGGAATAGTTTCCTATCTGCTTTCCTTCTTACTCTCCTAAGTTTTGAAGCTCTTCCCTCCCAGAGGCAATGGGCTCCTGTTACAGTAACGCAGAAGGTAAAGAGGAGAGGTTCTTCTGTTTGAAACAATGAATTGTGCTTTTCTCTTGCAAGCCAGCAAGCCAGGGCTGAGTGTGCAGATCTGGTGGGTTTTCTGGGTCAAGGACCAGCTTTCGGTCCCTCTCACGCTGTAGAAAAGGCTGCATTTCACCCCCTTGCACTAATGGAATTGTGTTAAGGAGGTGCACTGTTAGCAGCATGAGAAGAGTGTGAAACAGCAGCTCCTCTTACCTGTTGCTGGGTCTATTTACCACCCATTACCATGTTCTTTTTGCCTTCTTTTACAAAGAGTTTATACCCAAAAAGGGGCAGTGGGATCAGCAGATGACCCATGTGGATGCTCTATCATGGCATATATGACCCATCCCAAAGCTCCTAAACCTTCAAACTTCTACTGTTTTAATGATAAAGATGTTTTAATAATTATTTTACAACCCTGTGGGAGCTCAGGCCCTAAAGCAAGGCTCTTTCTCCTAGTTTTGATGTCCACATTCCTAAGAACTGCTTGGCATTCATGTGTGCATCAGAGTGAGGAAATAAAGCATGTTAATCCTACAGAAGCTCAATACCAGCAGTCAACAACTGAGGTAAGCAAGAAAAACTAAGCAAAATCTTTGGACTTTGGTAAAAAATTTCCAGAGGAGCACAATTTCTCTGCTTCCTTTGGAGAGTACATGCTATTCCATATTTTCCACTGGTTTTACATTGCTGGAAATACCTACCTGGCTTTGGTTGAATTCTGCAGGTAAAGATCCTTGATACTGTCAGCCCAATGCACCAAAGCTTACACTTTTTTATTTACTGGGAGAAATCCACCTGTAAATAAACATTTTTCTGGTCAGAATTTTTCCCTCAGTAACATATATTTGTTCAGAGGGAGGTCTTTAATAAAAATATATTTCTACACTGTTTTTTTCCCCTGGTTTAAGAAGAGAAATGTTTTTTCAGCATTCTTAAACACAGAAGCAAATGGCCTGGCTACAAAGTTTTGTGCAGCAAAGGTTTTAGTCTTACTAGTTGAAGTATTTTGAAACTTCTTTTACATAACAATGACATGATAAATGTCTCAATATTATGAATTTACCTGAAGTTATTGTAGCGTTTTACTGTGTGAAGTTATCTTAATGTTTTGCTTAAATTTAAAATCCTAAAAAAAAAGGAAAGTTTTTTTGAGGTTTTTTTCCTGCCTGTTGGAAAATTTAAGGTATCTGTACTTTGAGTGATTTATATGAAGTGGTTTTGTCAAGGCATGGAGGCCATGGAGCTCTGTATCTGTGGGGGATTTCCAGATTCCAGAAGCAGCCTGCTTTACCAAAACCAACTCACAGAATTTTACACCTACTTAGAAATCTTAGTTACAAGACAGAGTAAACAAGGCTTATAAATACTTACTTATTGTGATTCTGCTTCCATCTTTTTTGTGATACTATTTACCATGTATTTCCTCCTGTGGGACTCCTCAGCTCATTTAAAACATGCTTTTCCTCATACATCACAAATATTTCAACGATTTGCCATGTCAGATTCCTCAATAAACAATCCATCATCGGCACTTAGTGCTACTTCCATAGGTAAACTTCAAATAAATGGTGATATGAAAAACCAAAAATCAGGTAAAATCAATCTTGTGGAGATTCCCTCCCAGCTCCAGCTGTAGCTACAAAGCTGGATTTGCTCTCCTGTGAGGAACCATAAACCTGCAGCATTCCCAGGTGGGTCACAGGGGAACAGAAGAGGTTTGGTGATGTGAGCACGAGGTTTCCATGAGCCCCATCTTCAAGGAGATATCTCTGACAAATTTTACTGAGCTGTAGCAAAACACAAAGGAAAACTGAATATAGAACTAAAAGGTTTCCAAATATAAGTGAGGTGAACACGCTCGAGTGCTTCTTCCAAACAGGACAGGCAAACACAAAAAATGACCTTTTCAGTGCATCCCCTATGGAGGCCAGATTTTTCTTCTCTGCATTTTCCTTATATGCTGTACTGAGACTTGAAGAATAAGGCAAGATGGATTATACAAGAACTTTTCCTGTGTTGACTTTGTCTCCAGCGTGCAACAAACCCAGAGGTAACAGGACACCAGGGGGAGATTAAATAGCCATCAGTCTTGTGAAAATGCACCTAAAACACAAAGGGATGATGAAACATGGGAATGTCAAGGGGGATTCAGGGTTTGGTGCTTAGGCAATGGAGTGGGGGAGCAGAAGGGGTCATGGCTCACTCCTTGGCCACTGTTCTGCCAGGAGCTCCAGGAAAATGGGCTGCTCTGTGGGGACTCTTGAGGGATCAGTAGGACTGCAGGCACACCAAAGGCCTGACCCCAGAGACCTCATTGTAAGGGAGAGCTCTTGGAGACACGGTTTGTCACAGCCACCCTCTGAGTGCAAAAGCATCAAATTCCAAGAGCCCCAACTCCCAGGCAGAAACCACCCAGCTGAAGGGATTCCAGAGGAAATAACAGTGACCAGATACTGAGATATATATAAAGGATGTAGTGGCAAAAATAAAAGTAAGTAAAATCTAAGAACAGATTGCCAGACCTTCACAGAGGCAATAGAGCTAAGAGAAGTCATGCAAAATAAATCTCTCTCCTGACAGAATAGCAAAGGACTTCAAAGCAGAACTGGCAACACACAGAGTGGGTACAAAAGGAGCTGAAAAACAAAAGAAAGGTTGAAAGTGGCACAAAAGTTTGACATTTAAAAAGGGGAGAATGCGCTGAACAACAATGCAATCCTGGAAAAAACAGTCAAATTGGGGTCTCTGAATGGTGTGGATGAAGAATTCTCTTACAAAGCCCTGTAGCACAAACTAGATGAAAAATAAGGTTCCATCTTCGTATTTTCTCAGGATCCCTCTGGGTTTGGGAAATAAAGTTGATCTGTGACAGGTGTGAAAAAAAGAAAGCACAATCTTCCTGAAAGTCACAAAAAGAGCCATTAGACAGGAGGACCTGCTACACATCATGGTCCCTATTTAATGTGAGGAACTGTTAGTAGGTTTGGGGCTTGTATTGTGTTGAGTGTGGGTTTTGTTGTTTTGGTTTTTTAAAAGGTGACTTTTTACCAAAAAAAACCCAAATCCATATATTTTAATAGCCAAAGGGAAGTACATAAATTTAAATAAGGTTAAATAGAGGAATTGGGCTTGACAGATTCCACAAAAAATCAAACTCATGTGATCTTCCTGTGAAAAGGAAAACCTGTTTAATGGCTTTATAGACTTTAGCAAATTAGAAATTTGCTGAGCTAGGCCTCTCTCAAGCCAGCACTTCCCTTCTCTCACCCCTTGCTCACTAATGGCAAAATGTTTAAAACCGTGGTAAACTGAGACACTTTTGAGCAGAATGCTGTCATTCCTGCAAAACACAACAATCAATTTGAATTCTCTTTAAACAAGTCATAACAGAGCCACTGACACAAAGTCTAAATCATAAAACGAGCGAGGATAAAAACATCTGCAAATGCATTTTTGTGCTGCAATGCCATTCCAAGGCATGTGGATACGAATTTCAGGATTTCAGCAATGTGCCTAAAAGCTGTGGATGTTTGAAGCAAAGCTGATGCATCCTGGGAAGGACATCTAACAGTATTTACATGATCAACAGGTGCATATATAGAACAATTTACCTAAAAACCATAAAGACTCCTAAACACAAGATAAAGATTTTTGTGGGAGTTTCAAACTGAAATTTCACCTTGTTTATCCATTGCTTTTTCCAAGAGAAAGGAGACTCTAACTACTCTAGCATTCTTTTGTTCTCCTCTAGTATGGATCCATCATCATGCACATCCTTTCCCCCATCCCTGTTCCATGTTTCCTCTGGGGCTTAAGCATCTGAAATGCTTTCATAAATCCATCTGTAGTCTGATTTTTAGTTGTGGAGTTCATTGTTTAGAAACAACCACCAAAATCCATTTTTTGATGACCAAGTTTTTTTTTGTTTGTTTGGGGTTTTGTTTGGTTTGTTTGGGATTTTTTTTGATGGGTTTGTTGTTGTTTGGGTTTTTTGTTTGTTTTGTTTTGGGGGTTTTGTTTGGGGTTTTTTTGGTAATGCATCTAATTCACCTTTTTGCTTAGGAGACTCAAAAAAGTCCAAATGTCTTTCTTGGAATCATGGCTATATTTTCCAAAATAAAACATATTCCAGAGCACCAAAGATGATTCCCTGTGACACCTGTAAAGGGTTGGGGTACCAAGTACTGATTTGGAGATGAGAACTCTGTGGACCTTCTCCTACTTTGGCTGTCTCATTTCTTTGCTTTACTTTTTCATTTTTCTCACCTGTAAGAGGAGACAACCCAGTCCCAGCCTCAGGGCTGATGTGATTAGGAATGTTAATAGTGTTCGGCCTACAAAGGTAAATCCTGAGTTTGTATGGCGTGCTGAGGATGTCAGGCATCAGTTTTACACTCAGGACAAATGTATTCACACCTGCAGCCACTAAAAAGGAATATCCTGAGCCATTTGCCCCAGTGAACATAGCACAAATTAATTTCATTACTCAGCTAATGCCTCGTGCCTTCAGAACAAGGTAAACTGTAATCCATGACTGCAAAACACATGGTGGTGGTGGTGGGGCTTGGAGGGGAAGCTCATTGGTTTGCTTTATTATTATAGGAGCTGCATTATTAAATCAGAATCCTTAGCAATGTGTGAGGAGCATTCCAGTGCACTGGGCAGACTTGTAAACCATTTTACTGCATTTGAAACTTCGTCCTCACATCTGCTTCGTTCACTGTGA
The DNA here is from genome assembly GCF_049639895.1 of Pseudopodoces humilis. Lineage (NCBI taxonomy): Eukaryota > Metazoa > Chordata > Aves > Passeriformes > Paridae > Pseudopodoces > Pseudopodoces humilis. The sequence goes on along the minus strand of NC_142204.1, from coordinate 2,527,793 downwards.
GATAAAGCACGGGGACGGTGATTATGGACAGCTCATGCCAAAAGCAGGTTCTGCTGCCTGCAGGTATCATAAAACCACAAACCTGCTCCTTTCCCTCTGGAAAGCTCATCCTGCACTCAGGGGTGCAGTTTCCAGATGTCATTACCACCAGTTGTTATTCCCTCTGCTCCTCCACCCTGGCCCTGCCTGAACGGCGATTTTTTAAACATTGTCAGAGAGAGGATTTCTAAAGGATTCCTTCCAAAGGATGCACACCTCACAGGCTCCCTGCAGCTGCTGCCACACAGCAGGTGTTCCCAGAGATGTTCAGTATAGGAACACATGAATCTTCACTCTGCCCAGCACTGGCCTGCTCAATTCACTCAGAAATGTCAATTCAGCTTAATTCACACCACTTTCCTCTGCAGCCGTGGGTGATGGGATGGGGAGGCACCTGTGGCAGTGCAGCACAGAAACCCACTGTGTTCCACTGAGGGGAAGGTCAGCTTTCAGCCTTGCAGGGCCTCCTGAGAGCAGCAGCAGAGTTAAAACAAAGTCCTGTGGTTTTTAACAAGAAAGCTCAGTGAAAATGTGCATTTGAGTAGAATTTGGGGTGACCATCCATAAGCAGGGTCAGACACACAACTGCAGCAATCCCCAAGTGTGTGTGCAGCTCCCAGAGTTATCAAATGGTGACATTCCATCTCTCCTCACCCTCCTTTTGACTGGCAATTCCCACTCCCAGAGGGGCACAGCCAAAAAGTTGCTTCAGGTCCTAAGAGTGCATTGAAAAGTCAGGTTTTTATGTACCAGAATAACTCTCTAAACACTTGGGACAGACTCAAGTCAAAGAAGGCTGCTGCCTTATTTACCTCACCCCTGTGGAATTCTGAAGTCTACCAAGGTTATTTATAGACAAATATCCATTTTTCTATTATTCAGCATTTTTGCAATCCAAGCATTCTCTGGAACTTCCAAATTCCCAAGTGCCATACTCAAAGTTACATTTCTTGACAAAGACAACCATGTAATTTTGTTGTGGCAGTTATTCCAAAGTATTTTAAGTACCAGGAAATGTGGGAACAACGTAAAATAAATAGCATAGCACAGAATAACAATACCATGAATCACAAAAATATGGATTTTTATTTCTTTTTTCTGTTAGCTATGTGTAAATGATTCAGTTTAAAGTTTAGCTGAGGCTGCTGCAATCTCTTCATTTTAACAGATTTGGAGTGCCACCAAGAATAATATGTCCTGACCATAAGCCAAGGTGAGACAACTTGCATCAAGCCTTAGATGTTATTCCTGTCATGATTATCCTTTTCTGCTTTCCATCCCCTGCCCTTTTGGATCCTAGGGGTTTGCTCTGGCCAAGGAAAAGTTTTTTTCTGATGAGACACTTGTGGCTGGGTTCTTTTTCCCCCCTTGGACTGAGATTGATGAGAGAGAGGCAGTTTTATCTTGTTGTTTATTCCTCTCTAATCTATATTACATATATACAAGGCACAAGGAGCTACATGCACTAAGATAGAAAGGTGCAAAATGGCCAGAAAATATCTTCTCCAAGGTTTTTTATATGTCCATTTATCCAATTAACAAATGCCAAGTTAATTATTTTTCTTAGTGACCCAATGACCCAACACCTGTGAGCTGCACTGTGGCATTTTCTATCCAATCACTCATTACTACCCAAAAACCTCTGGAAGAAGAAGATGAAGAAGAAAGAAGAAGGAAGAAGAAGGAAGAGGTACCAGAGTCTGCCTGCCTGTCTTTTTCTTCTGACTTCTTACAGTGCTGGAAAATAAATCCTGGCTGCTGCTGAGCTCCAGCTCCATTCATCAGCTCCCCTCATGTCTGCAGAAGGACCAGGGATAATTCCTGCAGCATGGATTGTGTGCCTTGCTGTCAGAGGAAGCTCCTCCACTCCCTTTGGGTGTCTCTGAGCAGTCTGGAATATGCAGAAGCTGCTGTTTTGACTGGCATTTCTCTCCCTTTCTTCCACAGCTGAGATCCTGACACAAGCTCTTCTTTTGCATTTCTCTGCTGGTAAAAGCTTACTAGTAAAACATTATCACAGCAACGAGAGGAAGAGAGAATAAAATAGAGAATTCTTGTCTTTTTTTGTTCAATCTCCTGATAGCTGATATTTTCTTCAGCTTGTGGCATCTATTTGCAAGTAATTAGGTGAAAGAAAGCCAAGTGCTCATAGTAACGGAGACCAAGGACATGAACAAGGTCAGCATTAAGGCTGAAGATTTAACTAAAAATGGCAGGGTTAACTTTTAAAAAGTCTATGATTTCAAGAATCTCTGCCTTCTTTCTTGAGCATCATTTAAGATATATTATGGCTGGTATCAGACTTGCCAGTGAGGTGAATTAGCTGAATTATTCACCCTAAATCTTCCATCTTGTCTTTAGTTTTCTAAACTAGCTTAAACCTTTAACTTTTTCACCCAGTGACTTAAGAAAATTCTTTAATTTATACACTCACACTCCTAGTTTTTCTATTTTACAGTTGTTTCCATGGTGTTATATGAAATTCAGTGTTTTCTTGGATGTCAGAGTTAGGCATCAGAGATAAAGGCACACTCTCTGTTCCTCTGACTCCAACAAAAGTTGTCTTTTCCCACAGCCTGCTCTACTTGGGTGGGGACTGCAGTGTCCTTGCCAAGTAATCTGAGCTCTGGGGGTTTGCTCCAAGGACACCAAGGCTTTCTAAGAGAGCATCACCTCACCACGAAGCTGTTTCCAGAACCCCGCAACAGCAGAAGATGAAGGATTCTCACACAACTTCTTCATCTTCTAAACAATTAGTGATTTGAACAATTGTGATTTGAAACGAGCTGATTTCATTCCAGAAGCCAAACCATCTCAATTGAGAATATTCTCAGCAATTATAAGTTTGGTCACTTGCTTTAAATTTAAGCTTGTTGGAAAACAAGGCAACTTAAAATATCAGTAACTGCATTTGGAGTTGGTGGATGAGCAAATACTTCAAGAAAACAGGAAATTATCTTAACTCTTGCTTGAAGAACATTTGTCTTTGCACCATGGGTAGAAACACAATGCAGAACTGTAATCTTTAATGATAAAAAAAAAGGTTAAAGTCTTGCAAGATGCTCTTCCATACTTTTGATTTTGTGAAAGCCCAGTTCTAAGGCTCACCTGCACACAGCACTGCTGGACAGGGATTGATGTCTCCCTACTTCATCTTCACTGCTTCCTCACATGTGCTGCAGATCAAAACCAAACCCTGGCTCCTGGCAGCCCTGAGAGATATAATCTTCTGAGCATTTTGAAAATTAGAACACCAAAAAAAGTTAACTTGAATCATGAGACAAGGAGGTGAAAGAAATCTTCAGCTAATTCACCTCACTGGCAAGTCTGATACCAGCCATAATATATCTTAAATGATGTTCAAGAAAGAAGGCAGAGATGCTTGAAATCATAGACTTTTTAAAAGTTAACCCTGCCATTTTTAGTTAAATCTTCAGCCTTAATGCTGACCTTGTTCATGTCCTTGGTCTCCGTTACTATGAGCACTTGGCTTTCTTTCACCTAATTACTTGCAAATAGATGCCACAAGCTGAAGAAAATATCAGCTATCAGGAGATTGAACAAAAAAAGACAAGAATTCTCTGTTTTATTCTCTCTTCCTCTCGTTGCTGTGATAATGTTTTACTAGTAAGCTTTTACCAGCAGAGAAATGCAAAAGAAGAGCTTGTGTCAGGATCTCAGCTGTGGAAGAAAGGGAGAGAAATGCCAGTCAAAACAGCAGCTTCTGCATATTCCAAACTACTCAGAGACACCCAAAGGGAGTGGAGGAGCTTCCTCTGACAGAGAGGCACACAATCCATGCTGCAGGAATTATCCCTGGTCCTTCTGCAGACATGAGGGGAGCTGATGAATGGAGCTGGAGCTCAGCAGCAGCCAGGATTTATTTTCCAGCACTGTAAGAAGTCAGAAGAAAAAGACAGGCAGGCAGACTCTGGTACCTCTTACAGTGCCAAATGTCACAGACAAGCTGAGTAAACAGGGTCAGACTCAGCATTTCTGGAGGTAAAGACTCCTCTCCCTCAACTTGTATACAGTGCAAGAGTGGAGTTGATCCAGAGCTGCCTTAGGGCTGCAAAACCTCCCACATCTGCTATCCCAACACCCTTAATGAATCCAACAGGCTGCTTCACAAAATTCCCATCACAAAATCAGACTTCTCAGCAAAACACAAACAAAACTCCCAAGTACTCCCAGAATCTGTGACGTATCTTCATTTTTTCCTGCCTCCAGTTTTAGGACAACTTATTTTTTTCTAAACTCTTCACTTTTTTAAAGAAATAATTAAAATTAAAAAAGAATTATAAAGATTTTTTTTTTAATAAAGAATTAAAAATATTACAGAGATGTTTTATTTGCTCCTTGAGGTTCCACAGGATTTTTGTACAAGATAAAGATACAGGAAAACATGCTAAATTTGCTCAGATGTTTATTCTAATTAGTGAACATAGTGGGATAAATAGCACATGTGACAAATATCTGAACATCATCAAATGGCAAAACTAAAATATATAGGAAAAATACCTTAACTGTTGACTTTAGAATTTTACCTCATTTTCTGGATATATTTCCAACATGAACAGCTCTGAGTTACTTATACAAGCCAGTCTTACATTACTAAAGTATCCCTTGTTATGCTTTTTACTGTTTTGCCAAACCTAAAGCATGAAAATTTTTATGTTCCAGCTGAGATCTGCATTTTTACTTTTCACAGCTGAGCATAATGTCACGGGCACATATTTCTCCAGATCCAAAAACAGGATCTAGTAACACCTGCAGCTCCTCACGGAGCAAATCCAAACACACAGAGCACAGATGGAGATGCTTCTCTGTATATCCATAGCACCAAACAAATTCGAGCCTGTTTTGGTTTGCTCAGTGCTCTTGAAATAAAAAGCAGCTCTAAATTCAGATCTCAAGTTACAGACAAGCCTTCAAAGATGCTCAGACTGTTTAATTTTTAAACTAATTAAATTAATTAACTCAGAAGTTTAATCTTCTGCAGGGAAGGCAAGATGAGAAATGGGGTTTCTTGAAAGAAAGGAAGCCATGAACGCTGAATTAAAGTGTTCTGAGCTGGGGAGAGCAAGAAAGGAACCTTAAACACCAGCATCAGTATGGAATGCCAGCCTGGATCACACATCCAGAGTATCTGAAATGCTGCACAGAATCAGGGACATGGGGAAAGAAGTAAACCAAAAGGTTGGGAGATGAGCCCTGCTGCAATCTGAGCGTGGAGAAACTGGAAAACAGGATCCCAGGAAGGTGTGGGGTCATTTTGAACATCACAAAGAACCTAAGTACTCCAATCCTGTTAGTGCAGGTGGCTTCCTGATAAGAATGAATACCCCACCATGTTTTTGGAAGGATTTATCCCTTTGCCAAGTGAGAGGCAGGAAGGGAATTCACATGATCAAACTAGAGCTGTGTAGCCTTAGTTAACAAGACCTCACCTGAAGACCTGAAAGCAGCCAGGTTTTTATCTACAGGACAGGGCTCAACCAGCTGCCCTAGGGTGAGGTGAATCAGCATGTGGGAGGGATTTCTCAGGACTCTTTTGCCTGCCAGAGCAGGCTGTGTGAGATGGAGATGTCCCAGAGCGCTTGCACCGTCACGTCCCGTTAATCCCAGCAGTAATTGAGTGGCACCAGCAGCATCGGGAGCCAGGGTGTGCAGGACCTTTTGTTTTCCTCTGCAGGGACAGGAGCCAGCTCCCACCCCAGTCAGTGTAGCTGTCAGCTGCAGAAAGCCAGAATTAGAGCTGGCTTAAAATAACCCCCCTCCTCTCAGGAGCTCCTGCAGCATCATTCCCCACTCAAAAGCTGTTCAGCAGCTTCGGGAAAAGAGCAAAGCCTATTTGCATCAACTTTCAGAATGCAGTTTATATAATGCTTTACCAGCCTTTTTGAGAGAAAGGACAGCAGCTGTGGAAGTTCTGGGAGTGTTTTGCAGCGTGCATCAGGTTGGGAACAAGCATAAAGGAAAGCTCCTCTTTCAAGAACGCTCTCCCTCCTTTCTGCCACGGTAACCATGTCAGCTGAAATCAAATTAGAAATGTGTGATACAGCTCCCACAGATGGGGATGTTCAGATCTCAGCTGATGATTGGCAGTTGCAGAGCTGAAGTGCACCTACAAAACCAGAAAGAAGGTTGATGCAGCAGCATCCATCCATTTGGCTCACTCTGATCCTGGCTGCTGTCTTGGGATATCTCTAATTTATAATCCTCACCATAGATTGCAATGAAAAAATAAATAAACAAAAAGAGACAAGGCAAACTTCCCCCAAAGAAGCATAGAAACAATTCAACCCACCGCTTCCATCCTTTCTTCACAACTTACAGACTGCAAGTCTGAACTTCTTTGGGGTTTAAATAAAAAAAAATAAATAAAAAAGAAAGAAAAGGAAGGAAGAAAAAGAATCAATATGTTTCCATATAGCTGCTGTCTCCATTCTGTTCTCCACTGAAAGGCATGGAAGATGTGCCAAAATAACACAAAATTACTGTTCTTCCTCCCATGCTCCCAGCAAGACAGGAAACACTATGGCCTCATGAGAATATTTTTAAAAAAAACAACTGTGGCTGATCCTGCACTGAGCTCCATGGAAACAACAATGGAACTCATTGCTGGACTGTAGCCTAAATCTGGGGTTTAGCTCCATTTTTTAAAGTTTTGTCCAAAACAGCCTACACATCTCTGGTACAGCTCTGCTGATCTGTCAGGAGCTAAGCTGAGCTCTCCAGCTTCTTTTTAAACAAGATACCAAGCAGCCATGAAATGGTAATGACTTTCAGTATTCAGCCCAGTAACCCACAGGAGGAATGCAGGTAAAACTTTGTTGACTAATGCTGCATTATGTAAAGCCAGGATCAGATAAGTGCTGATATTTTTTTTTTTTCTATGCTTGCCATGACGAATAAAAGCACACAAAGCTTTATTTCAAAACATAAATGAGGTTGGGCTGAACAATTCCTGTAGCTCTTTTAAAAATTACACAGTTGAAAAAGAATTGTCAATCAATTTTATAGGGAACAATGAATACTAAACCTCATTCAAGACTGTTTCTGTACTGGTCTTATTTTCCTAGCATAGAGTGCATTATTTTGATCCACATATCAGATGGTATCTTTATGCCCTGTTCTTTGAATGATTTCATCTTTCGTGCACAAAGCCACAAGAGAATCCCTGAAAGACCTTTTCAATTTGTTGATCTGAAAGAGTGTTTGAATACTGGAGAAGCCCATCTATTTTATATCCTTGACTTCATTATTTTTACAAAGTACAGCTACATGTGTTCCACTTTAGCCAATAAGGATGCCACTGAAAAGTATAAATATGCCACTCATTATGCAGGGCTTTCTTCCCTGGCTGCAACAAGATGTTCTGCCAACTAATTCACATTTGCATGGCATTGTAATATTTCCATTAGTGTGGTTGATAAAAGTTTTGAAAGTCTGGACATGCTGGCAACCTTCAACATTTTTTCAGAAACTTCTGCCCTATCTCTTCTTGAAGAAAGGCAACAACAGAAGAGCCAAACTAAAGAACTAAACCAAATTATCATGGCTTTGAAAAATGATGGGTTTAGTTCAATTTTTATTTTTGTTTTAGGTAGGAAAGCAATTCCGTTTATTTAACGCTCTGCTGTTTTAAATTTTTTGAAGAAATTGGCATCACAAGCGAAACAGACATTGAGAAATGTTGGGCATAAAGCCAGAACTGGTCACACTTGTGAGTCAACGCAGTCCAGAATTCTCCCATGCACATGTTTGACATGAGTCAAACACTGAAAGCAGCCAAAGGCCAGAAGGATGAGAGAGATAAAGGATAGCAAGGAGATAACTTCCAGCAGTTCCTATTTTATAAATCCTAGGAGTAGTTGGCAGACCTTGTCCAGAGAAACCAATCCTTGGGTGAACAAACAGGGCCCACAAAAAGAAGATGACTCCCTCAAACAGCAAGAGGCGGAAGCACCAGAAATTCATGCAAGACAGGAAACAATAAATAAGGAAATAGATATTTCTCATGGTAAGCAAGCAGCTAATCAGGATGCTAAAGCCTCTGCTGCTCTAATAGGGGTCAAAGAAATCAAACAGGGGCACAGGGATTAGAGAGAAACATTGTTTTGTTTGCAGCCTCAGACTCAGGTGAAATGCAAGTCCCCCTCATCTCACCTGAGATAGGCTCACAAATCCTGGAAGAGGGGAGTTACTTTTTCTTCTTTCCATAAATAAAGCCAACTAAAACACAAAGCTTGAATAAGTATGGAAAAAGTAATAAATTTAGATCAAGAATATCGGACAAAAATCCAAGCAAAAAACACCAAAAGCTCCTTTATCCCCACTCAGATCTTCAGATCCTGCTTCAGGGGAAAGAATACAACCCCTAACAACCTCACAGGTTTCCTGTTGTGAGGCAACATTAACTACCTACTTTAATACACTGAATAGCCACAGATTGAGACACTCAACTCCACCATTAATTAGCTCATCAACATCTTGCAATCAGTAGTGTGCAGCATAAACAATTCCAGCCCTGCTCCGCTCGAAGCTAACTTAATTCTGATGAGTATTTTGTGCATCACTGATTGTAAGTGTGAGCTGTTCTCAGAACTGATAACAGAAGTCTCACTAAGTGAGAGAGCTGTGTCTTGGTTTGAAAAGACAGGTGTCTGCTCCCTTGAAATGGAAAAATATAAACGCCCCTGCTCTGAATTATTATAATCTTGAAATTAAGAGGCTCTCAAGCAAAGATATGGGAATAGGAATAACAGTTCTTTACTAGGAAAATTAAAATACATATGTAGTACAAACCAACCCACTGACAGAGTCAGGGTACAACCTGACACGCTGTTGGTAGCAGTCCCATTAAATGGTGGCTGCAGCTCTCCTGCAGTGACAGATGTGGTTCTGCTGAAGCACAGATCCTGTAGAAGGGTGCAGTTCTCCTCTGAAGCTCCAGGGCTGTAGATGGCTCCTGTTTTCCTCTGGCATCCAGTGCAGAAAGGCTGCTGTGCTGTTCCAAATCTCAGATTATATCCTGGTAGGAATGCTTGGTTCCTGCCCCTGGGTGGAGCATCTCCCAATGGATGATGGAATTTTATCAGTCCTGCAGTGAGACTCAATGGCCCATGAACAGCAGATTTCCCCTTGGAGGGAGGATGGGTGGTGGGAGAGATAAAGAACAGTGCCCCAGCTGGTTTTAACAGCTGGTGATAGAACACATCCTTCTGGTTCCATCTTGCATTGCCACCCAAGACAAGCTGGAGCGTTTCTTTTTCTGGAGTGTTTCACAGGGGTAATATTTGTGGCTTCTAGAAACATCATACAGATGAGGAGTTCAACCCATCCTCTCATAACGGTATTTCTTTTAGCATGGTAAGAATTACACATTCATAAAGCCTTTACCTAAAGTCCAAGCACACAGTGCTGCAGGGCATTCATTAATAAATAATAATCATAAATTCTTGTGCCCATCTACTGCCCCACATGACACAGCAGAGTCTCACACCACAGCAACTCAACCTTCCACTCAGCTGGGCTCTTTGTAAGGCAATATCTTAGAGCCTGAAGTCATGTTTCAACTTCAGAATTTCAATGCTCTGCAAAGCTCCCTGGCCAGTGGAAGAAAGCTGCTTTTGCCTCTTTTGCCCTCAGTCTACAAGACAGACCTTACATCCATTGGAAGTCCTCAGTTTTCACCAGGATCATCCCAGGGATTGGCTGCTGTGGCAGGAATAAATCCTTTCTTAAGGAGCAGGAATAAAGGTCATGACTTCACTTGGTTAAAAACAGCACTCACAGAACAGACTCCAGCAGATCTCTAATTTGTGGCCATGCACAAGCTCTGGTAGGAAGCAGTTTAGAGGCCCACGTTCCTCTCCCCGCTGTAGCACAATGCTCCTGTTAATTTGAGTCAATTTAACCTTTGGGTTTACACTTCCTCATGATTTTGCCACTAATTTGTTCACACTGTTCTTATGAATTGAAAACAAGCCTTTGAGGGACCTTTTCAAATGTCTTCACATGTCCATACCATTAACTCAGACCAAGAATAGTTCCAACCTAACTAAATACAGCCTTTAACATCTCTAACATAGCAGTGAGAAAGAGCTGTGCCTAATGAGCCTCAGCCCACCAGAGCATGTGTTTGTCAGTGCTGCAGATTGATGCCAGGATTTATTATGTAAATTATTACACAACCATTTCTTGAGTCTCCAGTACTAATGACTCGCTGTGAAAATAGATCACAAGCAGAAAAAGAAAATCAAGAAAGAAACCACATTATTCATATCTGAGTGTTTTTACTTCTGCCATCCCTTCCCCAGCCAGAGCATTTCTTGAGATAACTCCTTTAATCCACTAGTGACTGCCAATGAGTTTCTGTGTTTGTGTCTGCAAAGGGGCCTAATAATAGTACAGACAGTGTGGTACACGCTGAGAACCAGAAAGGGAAATAAAAGAACCTCTGACTCAAAAGATCCTCTCACTTTTTACCCTTTGGATTCCATAGGGAAGTACGTTCACGCAGCTCATTAAAGATCTAATATTTTTTTACAGATGATGGTGACATCCCTTCAGCACCCCAGTGGGACCCTGAGACATGGCCTGGTGTTTCAAAGGCTGCTGTGCAGAAACCTCCCATTTAGAGGTACAAATTCCATGTTGTGTTGAAGTTATTTGCCAGAAATAAAGGGTTAAAAATGTATGCTCACAGCAGCACTCTTTCCACAGGTGTGCAAAGGCAGGGAACACAAACCATGGAAAGAATGCTTTATGCTGCCTCAGCTCCTCGGTGTGGAGCCCACCCTTTCCAAAGCACAGTCAAAATTCCACATAAGTGAGTATTTACAACCAAAATTATCCTTTCTATAGTTTTGATTTTTAAATCTGCTTTAAGTCCCTCCTGCTTTTCCTTAGTAAAAAAAAAAAAAAAGAAAAAAAAGAAAAAAATTCATTCTGACCCCTGTCAGAAAGCAACATATTTCCATTTAACAAGCTACCTTTCAAAAACATCTATGCAGCAGTCTTAAAAGTGATTGACAGACAAGTAGTTCCCAGCCCTCTGCTAGCTAATTTTAGGCACTTAGCTGTTGTCACCCTAAGTACCCTAGGAAACAGCAAAGCCCCTCCTGACACCATGAGATCATGGTGCTACGAGCTGCTCATTTCTCTCTCTGACTACAGGGGAGACAGCACAATTATTTTCCCAGCTGAAGTGAATTAATTCTGCACCTAAAGTTATCCAGGCTTATGCAGACATGATGCTTACAGAGAATCACTGCACCTGAAGTACTTCTGTGGAGAGGTCGTTCTTTTTTTAAAAAAGTTTTTAAAACCCCTGTTAAATTTTTAGGTACCTCATTCCCACTGAATTAACTGGGAGCTGGTGAATGACTGCTCAATGAAGGCCTTCCCCCAAAGCACATGTGAAAACAGCATCTCTGTTTTGAAAAACAGGTTTTTCACCTGTTTGGGGAGTCTGGGCACAGCAACAGATCTACTGAGCACCTAAGGAGAACAGGCAGCAGCTTACGGGAGGAGGAACAGCTGGGGGAGGGAGAAAATGGAATTACCACCTTATTGGTACTTCCAGCATCTCAGAGGCTCCTGGAGAATCCTGCTGGCTTTGTGATGGATGTGATTCCTGAAGGTCAAGAAACCCAAGGTGGATGTCACAGCTGACAGTGCTGCTCTTCAGTGGGGGACGCAGTGACAGCTTGCAGAGTCTCCCTCCGTGGGATGCACCACTTAAACCCTTCATAAAATCACACTGAGCTAGGGCTTGTGTATTTGTTTGAAAGTTAAAAACACCTTTTTTTGGCAAAAAGCAACTGTTACAGTCCAAACAAAACTTTTGTTGAAGGTGAAACAGAGGCTCAGAGGAGAAAAGCAGCACACACATGTGGAATTGGCCAGGCTTATTTAAGCCTGCAAAAAGTCTGAAGAGAGTTGAGGATTTACCAGAGCAGATCTGATAACATCCCATATGTAATTAGAAAAAGGAAAATAAATGCATCCCAATGTATCTAGCAGATCTCACACAGATTGCTGTGTGTTATGGGAAAAAGTGAAATCTCCTTCTCTCTGCTGAGATGGGCCATTCAAACCAATTAAAATCTGGGTTTTAATATGTATTTTCACATTAATAAGAGGCCTAATACTGAGAGGTGTAGGTAAACAAAATTAGGAACATCCAGCTCCACACTTCCTACAGCTTCCAGCATGAAAAGAATAAAATGCAATACCAACCTATTCATGCAACACCAACCCATCCTTCCTTACTGATGACTTAGGAAAAAGTGTTACCCCACTGGTGTGGTTTTTAGCTACATCTCCATGTGATCTGATCCTTAGCTCTAAAATTCCCAGTTTTCCAAATGCCAGACTCCTCACTTCAGACACAGCTGACAGAATTGAATGTTTTGCTTTAACACTAGGATACACTACAAAGCAATGTGCAACGTAATGTGAAAGGCTGACTTAAGCACCCTGGATCACTGCTGCCAATATTTACTTGTGAAAGTGATAGATAGACGTTTTCCATGGAGAAAAGCCAATTTTTTAAGAAATTATTTGTCACAAAGTGTAACATAATCCATTTAATTTTTCTAAGACACAGCAAAATATGTTGCATTGGGCACGCTCCTAAATGGGGTGAAAGGTGGAACGGCTATACCCTACCAATTTAAATTTGATTTAATTATGATCTTTACTCTGGCTGAGCCAAATGTCTGAATTCAGCCATGAAAAATGCTACATCAGGGTTCCTGATCCTGCAGCTGCAGGTGAATGTGGTTCATAGAAGCTGAGGTAATACTGGAAACTGGTGTCAGCACTTGAGTGCAAGGCTGTTCATTGTATTAAATAAAGGTTGGATTTTAAGAAAGCTGTGTTCCATTTTTCTCATTAAAACCTATGTGATAGCTCGGCCTAGCAAATAAAAAAGCTTTAAACAATCTCTGGCCCAGAGCAGGTTATGCTTCTACAGCAAGAATTAATCACAATATCTAATAATTTCTGCAAGTCTCTTAAACACTCTGGACCTAAATTTCCCCTCCATGAAACAGATATGACATGTATTACCCTCACAAAAATCACCATGATGATGAAAAATATTTCTTCCATCTAAACCTTCTTTCAAAGAAAAAAAAAGTTTCTTAAAAAAGATTAAAAACCTGATGGATACATGAGCTCGATGTAAGCTCAGCCACATTTTCCTTCAGTACAGAAGACACAAAACATATGCTTGTATGGGACACTGACATTCTGGATCCTCGTTGTAAATTCGTTCTCTGATGGAAATTAGAGGCTTTTTAGTTCTTTGTCGAGGTTTGCGGTGGCCTCTAGTGGTGTCAGTGGGAATGGGACACTTCCCTCTCCCGGCTGCTGGGATATCCAGAGGAAATCCATGAACCCAAAACATCCCTGCTCTGAGTTCTCCCATTCTCTCAGATGGGAAAGGTGTGAAAGAGCTGCTCAATAAAGCTCTTCCATAGTCTGGGATGACAAACGTGGGCTCTTTGAATGTGAAGAAATAACTTGATTTGTTCTCTATTCCTTCGCAGCAAGCTAGTTAAATTCTTACTTGATATTTCTAAATCTTTTATCCTGGTGCCTCGAATTAGTCCTCTTCCCTAGAGTTTCCCTCAAAGTCTCCAGGGCCTGTGGTCCTTAACATGCACCTGATTTCACTCTCAGTCCAGTGCCACAGAAATCTGAGGATGGTTTTTCCTGACAGAGACACACAGGCGAACTTCCAAAACTATGGGTTCACGGTCTGACCGTGCTGCGATACTGAGCAGTGGTAAGGATAGTTTTAGGGTCTGATTTTCTCACAGGAGAAATGGTTTTCAACTTCATTCCTTAAGCTGTCTTCTAATTACTCCTCAAGTTCATTTTAGAAGCAAAGCACTACTCTGTGCTGAGTGAAGTATGCACATTTTCCCTCACACCATGTGAGGAAACATTTCTGCATACAGGCCTTAATGACTTCTTCACCAGATGTAATTTATCATTTCTCTCTTATCTGTCTTGAAATAATTCTCTTTAAAAGACTTAATCATCCAAACCTGAGTCTCTGCTGTAGCACTGTAAAAATCTTTTCATGGTTGTGCTGTTTCTTTCTCCTGTTGTATTGCTACTACTACTTGTTGCTGTGGGATTTTGGTTTTTTCAGGGCTGTGTTCTTTTGGGATACTCTTTCACAAGGAGTCTCCTTTATCTAAGTTCTGTTTTAGGAAAGATTCTCTAAAGGTTTATTTGCTTCTTGTTTCTCGTGTTTATTTATATATAATTAAAAGACTTGGTAGGTCTTCCTGAGACCTTTTTGCACAAGTTCAACTCACCATTGCATAGCTCAAGTTGGCTTTAATAGCACAAAATGTCTCTGAACTGTGCAGCCTTTTTATCTTTATATTGATTCTTACCCAATTAACTATAGATACATAAATTATTTTTCTTAATGACCTAATGACTTATCACTTGTGTGTTGCATTGTGCTATTCTCAATCTAATCACTTATTATTACTCAAAAACTTCTAGAAGAGGAAGATGAAGAAGAAAGAAAAGAGACAACACCCTAAACTCTCCATCTTGTCTTCTGCTTTCTAAACTAGCATATACTCTAAACTGACTTTTTCACTCGGTGACTTAAGAAAACTCTCTAATCTACACACACTTTTAGCTTTTCTATTTAACTTTAACAGTTGTTTTCATGGTGTTATATGAAATTCAGTGTTTTCTTGGATGTCAGAGTCAGGTATCAGAGACAAGGGCACACACTCTGTGCCTCTGATTCCAACACCTCCTGGCCTCAGACCCAAAGGCCAGACTGCAGTAGTGTGAGAGGCTCCAAAACCAGCAATGACAGCATTCACTTCAGCCACCACATTATTTCACGGCTCTGGGACTCATTCCCAAGGCACTTGCTAGCAGGAATCAGGATCACAGAATGCTTGTCAGAGATGTTTGAGCTTCATGTGCTGAGGGAGAGCCTAATGAAAGGTGAACCTGTTCAAAACACATAGAGCTTCTGGTGGGTTTTTTTTAAAGCTCTCATTTCTTCTGTTGTACAGAACTCATTCTATTTTGCTTTTCATTTTATCTGAAATATAAAACATTGAACAGTCAATTTAATAATGACAATGAATTTAATAATCTTTCAGCAGCTCAGCTGGGCTCCCAAAAGAGGCCAGGAGCCCACAGAGCAGCTTTGAAGTGAGGACTTCTGTGGGCTGGGAAACTGAGTCACAGGTAGAAGAGCACACAGATAGGATGTGACAATGTCAGAAATAAACCCCAATTTTCCCAGTTCCTAGGATCCCATCTTAATCCCCAAACACATTCCTTTTCTTGGGAGGGTTATTTCATAATGAGCCATTAAATCCCATCACCATTCTCGTCTTCCTCCGGCCAAATGATGCCACATCTTGATTTCATTATTGGTTTGTGCTATCCTTCGGCTCTCCTGCTCCCCTCCAGCTCACTTGGCTTGGCCCACCACCTTCTCAAAAGCACAGTGCAAGTATTATTTCTGCTTTATGCAAAAAGCTCGCCTAAATTTGTGGCAAGGAAAAGGCCGCAGAAGAGCTGTATCGTGTGACTCCCAAATGAAACCAGCTGCCTATTATTTCCATGTCTGTAACTTTAGACCAAACTATGTGAGCTGGAAAGCCAATCTTTGGCCACCCTTTGACAAAGAGAGCGTGTATAATTATTTTTATTTACTTTTTGCGCCGTTAGCGTGGAAATTTGATCGCAAATGTGACCTTGCTGTCGTCTCGCCTCGCTCAGCCAATTTTGCTGCTAAACTAATTACAACAGGGTGGAAAATTTGTGTTAATGGGTTGTTACACTGTAGCTGTCAGGACTACTAATAAGAGACCAAAAATGAGCAGCACCACCTCCCAAAGGTCACTGAGAACAATTGCAAAATTCTCCTGCAGATATTGCCCTGTGAACACTTCCACCAAACTCCATGATGCCACAGGCCACCCCTGCCTGGTCACCACAATCTACAATTAATTTGGGGTTCTTAGGTGTAATATTAGACCAGAGAAGGACGTTGGCACCGTGGGCTCTCTGAGAGTAGCTGGGAGTCACTGTTGTTACAAGCTTCTCTACAAATATTGTGTATCTTTCAAAAAGCAGCTCTCACTCTCAGTTAATACAGGAGCTGACCCATGAAGTGTTATGGCCAGATGTCTGTAAGGTGTAAATTAATTTCTTAATTATCTCTTTGGTTATTAAAGCATTATTGTTTCCTCTTGAGCCTGTATGTTAGTTAGCTCTCTTTCATCTGCTAGAGAGGAGTGCCTTACTTCACCTCAAGCATTTTAAAACTTCCTTCTCCAAGCTGCTTCATTCTTGTGGGGAGGCAGAGACGAGAAGAAATGGACCTTTTCCTCTTTTTTTTCCCCACTTTACTTCCTATACTGTGTTCTTACTCATTTGTCTGCCTGAGGCCTTGCAAGGCCTACACCTGGAAGTGAAATGACACAGCTAAGTCCTTATTTCCCAAAGTCGGCCTCTGGCAGTGTGAGGGTGCAAAACAGCTGCAACAGAGAACTACCTAGTGGCTTTAACCAAAATTAAAATTTCAGTACATAGGAGCTGTGTTTCTTTAGGCCTTGAGTAGCAAAACCAAGCTGTGATTCACGTCTCTTACCGCCTGCACCCTCACGTGCAAGTGGTCTGTGTCTACGGGTCATCTAGTTATTTATCATTTTTATTAGTCCCTGCACGGGACTTCTATGTTTTGTACTTTTTCACTTCTCACTTTTTCAAATGCCAGAGTTCCAAGACCCACAGAGTCAATGCTCATAATGGCTTCAGTGAGGGACAGGTAACAATTTTCCTGAATGAGGCAGCAGATCTGTAGCAGTCAGAAGTAATACACGACACGAGATCCCTTCTTCCTTCTTTGGAACTTCGCTGTGCAGTAAAGTATCTGATATTGTGGGAAATGTGAACATCCAAAAATAGAAGGTGGTGGAAGCAGGATGATGCCTCAGTGCCAGGTCTCAGTTGCTGTGGTCTGTTCACAGCCAGCATCTTGAGGCTCAGGGTAAATCCTGCAATATATTTTCTCCTAAGAGGAATTTATGGACAGGAAGAAAGCTGGCTAGTGGTATGGGCAGATTGCAAAACAAACACATGCACAAATCCTGGTACTCTTTGAAGGGTAATAGATTCAAATCTGCTTCCATCCAGTTATTTCTTCATTTTCAGAGGGCACAGTGGAATGAAAGTTTTCAGAGGAATGAAAGTATTGAAGCTTTATCTTAACCCTGACAGATCTGCATAATAGAATGTGGTTTATAGCTTAAGGCAAAAACACAGTTATTTGTGGAACCTTTGGCTTCCTGGCTGTATATCCCATCGACTGTGAGCATCCCAGACCCTTATCCAGCTCTAAGGCTCCACTTCAGCAGATCTTCAGCAGAACATACCTAGTGAATGTGAAAAACTCTCAGTCACACAGCAATCCAGGCATGCAACGTGCTCACCATCTCCTATGACAACATGGAAGGGCAGAAGATGTCCTTGGCATTCCCAGAATAATTGCTATTTTTTAATTTCCAGAAAAATAAATCCAGAAATAAAAACATCTAAGTTGAGGACAACAGCAACCAAACCCAGATGTGAAAATCCTACATCCTATGCCCACAGTTGCCTTTCAGAGATAGCTCAGAAGAAAGCTCCCAGCTCTTCATGGTTGTACAGATTTCATTTCCCTGCATAGCTTTGCCAAGGTTTTAGGGTTTGAATGCCAGCACATGACTCTCTGGGATATGCTATGTTATGAAAGTCACCCTCGTAGATCTAAATTAATATATGCACATATTTCTTTATATGTATGTTCATATATATATTTACCTAAGTATCAAGCTGATAAATAAGCTAATAAACACGTAAACAAGTCCTGGAGAGTGTAAATTACAGCATGCTCCTGGCAGTCAGTAATCATTGGGTTTGCCAATTGATTTTCAACTCCTTGCCCTTTCTTATGTACTCACTGGTCTGAAATCTTGCTTGTGTTATTATTAGCACTGATGGCTGTTACAGAAGCACTTGCAGACTAAAGCCTTTTAGGCTGTGTGTGCAAGAGACAGAAATGCCCTGTGACTGGATTTAAAAGTGTCCCTGATCTCTTGATGTGACCCATAATCCAACTGAGCCACGTGGGCTCAGCCAAGCCCCAGCCAACCTTTCCCACTGACTGTGTGACCCTTGCAAGGGACAGGAGCAAAATCTTGGCAGGATTTTACTCCTAGAATATACACACTCCTGCAGGGCTCACAGATTATTGTTAAGGCAACTTCCTATATGCTTCTACTGTGATTTCTTCCAGATACAACATTTTCAATCATTTAAGCTTGCTTACACTTATGTATATATATTTTTTTTTTTATTATTTTTTTTTTTTTGTCTCGAAAAAAAATCATAGCAAGTCCTTTGGTTAAACAATGAACACTAACGTGGCTGAAGCAAAGGTATTTTTTATGGAAATTCTGCAATAAACAATTTGAAAACACCTCCCCACCATCACCACTCCCCTGCCTGCCAATTTTTCACCTGGAATTGTTTTCTGCTGTGGAGCCACCTCCACCTTATCCCATTGGATATGTCAGGTCTGACCCAAAACAACCAGGGAGGCTTTTGCAAAGATGAAATAAAAGGAATAGAGGCAGGCACAGAACAGGTAATTAATTGCTGGTGCAATCCAACAGGCAGTGCTTCAGGAGCAAAATGTAGCCTGCAAATATTTCTGGTCCTTCTGCTTTCCCACTAAACTTCCAGAGCATAGCTAAACCCTCCAAAGTGGCAGTGCTGGATTTGCACCCACTTTGGGATGCCCAGCCTGAAGCTCCAGCTTGCACAGACAGGGTTTACAGCCAGGAATTGCTGTAATTTTCATCACAGCAGATGAAATCCAACCTCTTCTTGGAGGACACAGCCATTACAGTGCTCCTAGCATTGTTACAACATTTCATGGAGGAGAAAAAGTTCCCAAGAGAACTGCAGAAATCACTCATATGTCTAATCCTAGACACCACTCTTGAATTCTCTTGAAAACATCTTGCTCCTCAGAGCCTGCAGTTGTTTTCAGTCTTGCATTTTTATTACTCCCATTTTATTCTTTCAATGAAGTTAATAAATAGTAAAGTGTAACAGTACAATAAAATTTTCCTTCACAGCTTCAGTTAGTCTCTATTTAGCCAATCTCAATATACAAACTTACTATAACCAATGCAACATGAAGGGAAGCATTAATTCATTCAGCGTGCCCAGCAGAAATTTTAAACCCTGTAAGACTCTTTATAAAAAGTTTGGGATCTTTTCCTCTTTTGAAACAAATGCAGAAGCTTGCACCATTGTTTTCAGAGTCCCTATGACTAGGCTCAATATTTGTGGTTTGTCAGGCTGCAGGAACTGATCCAGTTACTAAGTTTACTCTGTTAATAGACCTAATTTCTAAGCCTTAATTCACCTTTGACATAGCAGATTAAGTGCTGGCAAGTGCCAAGCCACTTGGTGTTGTGCTTTGCTGCTCCTCACAGCAGAAGCATTTATTTTAACTTGTACAACAATCAGACTGGTGATTATAGGAGGAAGCTTCTTATTATACGGAATTACAGGCTGATGATCCAGATCTCTCCACCTTGAAAAGAAATCAAGTTCAGCTTGTACTGAGTGGCACTGCAAGCACTCAGAGGCAGCATTTGACCACAAAAATACTCAGTCTGCAACCTCTGCCCTTGCCCCTGGCATCCCAGCCCTGGCAACATTTCAGAAGAGACAAAATTTCAGTCTGCTCATTTCATCTGTTAGTGAGAAGAAAGCAATCTGCTGAAAATCATTTTAACACTCTCAAGCTTCAGTGAGGCTGAGAGCATGCAGGCTTTAGAACATTTTATTGCCCTGCATCCAGATCCATGTTGGTTGTACTTAAAAAGACTCATTTAATTTGAAAATGAAGGTATTTATGAATTATATGCTGCCTCATTAAAATGATAAATAAGATGGACAAAGTAAGCTTCTTTTACAGCTCTTGTCTCTAAATGAAATAAGCTGGAAAAAGGGTGAGGCTCTGGTTGAAACTTCAAGACACCTGAAGGCCTCCACTGACTTAATAAGGCCAAGTATTTTCTCATTTCCAATTTCTTCTTTTATCATTTTTTTTCCTACTTCCCTCTGAGCACACAAAACTAATAAGTATGTTTTTATCACAGAGAAATAAAGTAGCACTGCTGAAATCTGCAAGAGCAAGTGGGCACGGAAATCACAGAAATGCCTTTTTTTACTTTTCTTTTTTTTTTTTTTTTAATAAAAGCTCTAATAAAGATGCATGTATAAGCCTTGCAGCTCTTCAGTAAGAACCTGTAAGATGCTACAGACCTCAACTTCCCCTGAAGTCGGCAAACTATTTCACAGGAAGCAATCTTGTGCTGGTCCCCAAGGCAATGAACAATATTATCTAATATATCTTTTCTCTCTTGAACCTCTCTGATTAAGTTGTTAATTACATCAACTGGAGAACATTAGGAGCACAGGAGGGTGGATATGCAGATCCCAACTATTTTTTTTTCTCCTGGTGCAAGAGGAGGGGACACACTCCCAGTCTTTCACAGAGAGTGCTGAGGGAAGAGAAAGCTCCACTCTGCCATGCCCAGCCAGAGCCCCTGTGCTGCAGCAAAAATGCTTCAGCTGCAGGCTCTGGAATGGGAATGTGGCAGCCAAGGCCTTGGTGGCCAACAGGTCTTGCTGCTACCAGTGGTGTTAGGACCCAGAAGTCATGGATTCATTAAATCATTTAGGTTGGAGAAGACCGCTGAGATCTCTGGGTCTGATTTATCCCAGCAGTGCCAAGCCCACCGCTAAGCCAGGTCCCCAGGTGCCACGTGTACTCTTCTTTTAAACCCCTCCAGGGCTGGGGACTTGTGCACATGATTTTCTGAGCCTGAGAGAGTTTTCAGCCTCTCAGTAGCTGATCTGTTTCCCAAGGGAAAGTCTTTTGGGAAACTTTTCTCTCTCAAGGACTGTTTTGTAAATAGGGTTTTGGTTCCCAAAACAGTGGTGTACAGATGTTCTGGATGTGTTTTTGTCTTGTCCCACCGATGGGATGAGAGAGGTGTTGTTCCTTTGACCAGTCATGTTAAACCTGTATCAGAACACCTTATAAAAGGAGCTGAAAACCCCAAAATAAAGGCTTCTGCCTCCTTGGGATGAGAAACCTCAGCTGTTTTGATTAAATCCATGCTTCTATTTCATGTCCTCTAACCACAGGAGCTCCACCACTTCCCTGGGCAGCCTGTTTCCAGTGCCTGACTACGGTTCCTGTGAAGAAATTTTTCCTAATATCCAACCTAAACCTCCACTGCTGCTACTCCAGGCCATTTCCCTTTATCCTGTTTCTTTTTACTTGGGAAAAGAAACCAACTCTTAGTTGCAGTAAGCATAGAATATGGTCTAGGAGAAGTATCTCAAAAATAATGTTGGAGCCGGTCATTCATATTTTTTCAAAGTAAATGAATCAACACTGGTAGCAAGAGATTTCTGTTTCAAAAGGGGAGATTTGATAAATTGGAAGTACCAGTTCATAAAATGAACTGGGCTAGTCAACCAGACAGAGAAACCTGGGGATCTGAATGCCTGCTTGCAATTTCTGCAAGTTCATAAAAGGCACATAAACCCATAAATTCAAAGCAAGCTCATAAAAGGCTTTAGGACACACTGTGAGAGCAAGAAAGAGAGCTGCTGTGCAATCCCAGCAGACTTTTCCTGCTCCTCTTCCCAAATTATCCTTCATGGTCCAGCCTCCCAAAGGCTTCTCTCAGACCCCACTGGTGCCCAAGCAGCTCAAGCACAGGTATCCTCAGCACCAGGAGCAATTCTGGCTTCAGACCAGAGGAAAAGCTGCAGTAAAATTTTGTCTCTATTGTTTATGGCTTTGACACCCTCTGCTCAAAATGGAACGCCAGAAAATTCAACTTTAGGGTTTTTTAGAAACATCTTATTTTGTGTTTGTATTCAAAATTGTGCTCAGAGTTGATTTACACCGTAATAAAGAAGTAATATTCCTCTGGCAAGTATTGCAGCTATTTAGATATTCCAGCGAGAGCATTGCTTTAATGAAAGCAGAAACGGTAAGAAAAACACAAACAAACAATTTTCTCTGCCTGTTGAACTGTGACAACTGTTTTACCTCCTATCAACCTTCATTAACAGGGAAAAGGTTTTATCCAACAAGTATTTACAATAAAAACTGTAGGCAGTTCCAAGTTTGTGCAGATCAGCACTTTGAATTTAACTGCAGAGGCTTTTAATACAAAATAAAAAAAAAAAAATAAAAAAAATAAACAATTAAAAGTTGTGTGCTGCAAGACATCCAATTAAGGAATAACCAGATCAGTTATTTACAAGAACTGATTTTGTTTTAAGGCTAAGTGACATTTAACACCAGTATAAGCAGTACAGCACACAGATTTAGAGATGTAGGAATGGAATAGAACCAGCTGAAAGGGTGTCTCCTTTCATGAATCACTCTGACAGGACAGAGAGCTCTACTGTCTTCTCCTGACATTTTTTTTATCAGCTTGCAGGACCCTGGAAGGTTGCAGGGAATATGAAACTGAGACAATGATGAGAATGGATTTTAGTAGCAACCAGCCCAGACAAGTGCTGCTGTGTCACAAACAGCCACACTTGGGTTCAGGTACAACCAGAAATCTCCAATTCAGTCCCTGAATAAGAGTTCAAGATAACTCTCGTGGGACATAGAACAAGAAGAAAGAGCCACACACAGCTGTGGGAGCTACAGGCAGAACCCTACACGAGGTCACCAGACTGCAGTCTGGTATTTAGGTGGAATTATCAAGCCCACAAGACACAGAAATGTTCTGTACCTTGCCATTAGCAAACCAAACACTTTGTTCAGCATTGGGCACGGTTCTTCCTCAGAGCAGTTCCAGGCTGCACCTCCCACAGAACACTGATGCTCAATAAAAATCACAGGTAACAAGTCATCCTGTTTGCTTGTAATCTTCACAACAGTTTGTAATTCAGAGCATTAAGTAAAAGAAGAAATCAACAGGAAAACATGATGCTATAACACAGAGGGAAAGTTTTAAGTGGCAAGGAAAAGGTTTGTGTTCCTAGCCAAACATCCCTGCTCATCTAAAGTCAACCCTCCCCTGAAACTCAATTTGAATATTTTTGAGGGGGACTCTCCTGTGTAAAAGGAAAATGTTTTGAGTGGAAGCTAGAGGCAGAGCTGTAGTATCATGGATCTCAAGGTCAAGAAAGACTTCAGCTAGTCAAGAATCATTTTCTTCCTCATCTTCCTTATCCACCTACCACACCAAAAGTCATCACCTCTGCAAATAGCTGATAGTTGTGTGGGGTAGGACAACAAAGGTTGCAATGAAAATGTGCAGATTTTTCTCTGCTTTCTGTGGATCTGATTGCAGGCAGTAAAGATCTGGATGAGAGAAAAAAAATAAAATAATCACATTTTGGCACAAATTATGAGTTCTTACAGGAGTGCTGGAGAAACCTGACATGATTTTCAATAGAGAGGTGTTAGCATTAGAGAAACTATTCTGAAGCTGACAATTGTAAGGAGGAATAAATAAATATCACAAGACCACTTTATGCCATTGGCTAAAAGAAATATGAGTTAGCCAAGAGAGAAGATTTGTGATTTGTAGTGATATGGCAAGGATTTAAAAATCCACCAGAAAGATGGGAGAGGAAGAGAAAAAACAGCAACTTCACAAGTTCCTATAAATAAAAAATCAAAAATCCTCCTTTGTGCATGTATGTCCATGTGACTGTGAGTAGGGGTCAGCTGTCAAAGTCTGTGACATGGCAAATGCAATAATGAATTCTGCAGCTAAGGTACAGCAGCAGAATAACAGGTACAGCTGTGATGGTGGGGCCAGAGCCACATTAAAAGGGACCCCATGCCCAAAATGACACATCAGTCTCTAACAAGACTGCATGGATGTCTTCCAGCATTTTTTACACTTGGAAGCAGTCAAGCATTTTATCTCAGCACAGTTTCCTGTCTTCTTCAATGGGTCAGATTAGCAACCAGCTCTGTTTGCAAATCAGCAGCATAGAAAAAATGAATTCCACACATAAACCCAACAAGTGTGAAATGAAAAAAAAATTATAACAAATTACATATAAAATATGTACAATATAAAAAAAATATAATATAAATACAATATAAAAATTATAACAAATAACAAAGTATAACAAAGCTTTAATGAAACTGAATCCAGCATGTGGGACATTAATTATTTGTGGAAAAGATAGAGGAGCTTCTTCTCAAGAAGTCAGCAAAATAACATTTGTAACACTCTGATAAAACACCAAGAACCGTGTAATCTTCTATCAGCCTGCTGGAGTGTAAAAGAGCAACATTTTCAAAAGTCATTAGAATTTCAGAAGTGGATGGTGAGGAGACTTCTAAATGATTTTTTAAAATTTTTTTCCCCAATTGGTGTAAGATATTAATAACAAAATGGAAGTTTTGTGAAGTTTCTGTCTCCACTACCGAGACAGAATCATACAAGGGGAAACATCAGAGAGTTTTGTGATGCCAACCTACAGCAGCAGCTCAGTAGACACAAACTCTTCTCAGCCCTTCCAGAGCACACAGATCACTGAGGTCTCCCATTCAGGTGGATCTTCTGAGCATCAAGGAAATCAGCAAGACACCAAGAAAACCCAAATATTCAGATCATTTGCAGTAGATATATTCTGCTTATTCCTTGTGTTTTGCTATTCTGGGGTTTGGCATTTTTCCCCTGCTGCACAGTAAGTGACCAAGCAAATGGCTTCTCTTTCACATGGTATTTAACTTTGGAATTCCTAGAGTGAAAGGGAGAAAGAAAATTGCTCTTTTAGTAACAGAAATCTATTTTTAAGATGCAGTGAGTGTTCAAAGCCCAACAGCCATGAACTTCTGTTATTCAGAGAGGACACAAAGTACCTGCACAGGTAATGGGGGCTGCCTCCAATAGCTCATTAGAAAAATGGTTTTCTTGTTGTTTTTTAAGAAAACATCTTAGTGGGTACCAGGACTACTTGTGCTGGGGGAAAGAAAAAAAAATCAATCTGTGTGGCACTTAGAAGTAAACATGCCAAATGTCCTTAATTAAAGGCAACACAACGAGTTTATCTTCACGAAGAGATAACATATATTTCATGCTAGAAAGCTAACTCTGTGTAAAAATCAGCAAAAATTAAAGCCTGTGTTGTTTTTATGTGAGCTGTTTAGTTAGGATAACATCTATAAAGGATGTGAGAACTTATCCTGACTCTGCCTGAAGTGAAAACTACCATCTGCTCTGCATTAGGATCTTACCACCCAGTCATTCTGAAGTTGCTTTTTTTCATTAACAGATCCAGCACCAAAGGATTTTTCTCTCTCCCTGCTCTAATCCAGTTTACTTCCTCCCTGTCAAATCTGTCAAGAAGTGAATGGTTGGTCCATTTCTGTGCATGTTCTAATTCAGCTGGACACGGAGACTGAACTGACACCTGCCCTCTTCTGGGCTGCTCCCTTTTTCAAAGAGCTGCTGGGAAAAAAACACAAAACAAAAAAAACCCAAACAAACAAAAAACCAAAACAAAAAAATTTACTTTGTTCAAAAGCTGTCCTCACATCAACTTTGAATTAGTAGCTCTTCCTCCCTCCCTGGCATCAATAGCTCAATTGGTTTTGTTGCTTTTTGGATTATTTTTGTCCTTTGGTGACACAAGCCATGCTTGTCCCCCTCCAGTTTAATTCCACTTGGACCCCACCTTTCTGAGCACAGTTGACTGTGCATGTAATATTTCAGATAAGGACTTGCTGCACTTTGTAAAGGCAGTATAATCCCTCAAACTTTAATGAAAACACCACACCCAACACATCACAGCTTTTATTTAAAGCCAAAATGTACCAGTGAGCACAGATCATACAGCAAAACTCTAATGAGAGGCTTCCAAATCAGCAGAGACTTGAGATTGTGCAGCCTAAAATTCTACTTTGAAGAATTTCACAGTTTTGCATTTAGGGAAAAGGAACTGAAACCTAATATAATGGGGTTTTTGTTTGTTTGGGATTTTTTGTTGTTGTTGTTTTGTTGGTTTTTTTGGGTTTGGTTGATTGGTTTTGGGTTTTGGGTGGTTTTTGGTTTGGAGGTTTTTGTTTGGGATTTTTTTTTGTATTTCAGAATATTCATTTCCCCCCAGAAATTTTCCTAGGGAAAATTCAAATTGCACCAGGGGGTTGGCACATTGTGGACATCAACCCCTGTGATAAAACACTTGTTTGTGTGCATTAAGAAGTGTCAGAGGCACAGAGAGAATCCTAAAGGACCAAATTGCCACAGGAATGGGCAGATTTGAACCATTTTGGATGCTACAATCAATGAGTGAGTGAAATCTCTGGGTGTGTTCCAATGCATACTCACACAGTGGAAATAGCAGATATTTCCTGATTTTCACAGGCTTTCAGTCAGGCCCAGGGAAAGCTAAAACTCAGCCTCAGGTAAGCCTGACAACAAATGTGATGCAGGTGTTTCAGTTTCAAATACCTGTGAGTGTTTTTCAGTATTTCACACAACATCTGGATTCTAAAGTTAAGCAAAAATGAAAGTTTTGGAAACTTATTGTTGCTCTGATGAGAAACCCCCTTAAACCCTTTTTTTATATAGTGAAGATTTGAATATCCCAATATTATTAAAGTTCATGGATTTCTTGTGTGTGAGAAACACCTTGCAAGGGTTTCAGCTTCTCTTTATAAGAAGTTATTAATTCACTTTTAAAATAGCCAGAAAAGGTATCTGTATTTAGAAAAGACAAAACCTTCGTTTTTCTCTCTCCCTGCCTGTCTCCAAAAATAAATCAGGAATTTGGTTCTCCTCTATACTCAGTTACTTTCTGCAGAAATAATCATAATATTTCAATTTAAGATGATGCTTTCTTGGGTGAGAATTTGACAAAAGTTCTCATCTGTGTCTGCAAAGAACTGCAAAAAGATAATGCCTGGATGTTTTTCACCCAAAGAGCAAAAAAAACGTTTCCAAAAAATGTTTAATTTTATCCCATGTGTGTTGAATTCCCAAACCACACTGGGGAATGCACTTATCTCTGCTTAGTCAGGTCATTGTGGCAATCCTCTTAAATCAGATTTAACTGGAAGCTCACACTGGGGATGGCTCAATGTACCTAATCTGAAGGTGATGAAAGGGTTTCAGGTTCTTAGGGCTTTTGATGAATTTTTTTTCATAAGCAATGAAAGCTATTTAGAAAAAAGGAAAAAAAAAAAGAAAAATAAAAAAGAAAAAAGAGAAAAAAAGAAAAAAGAAAAATAAAAATAAGATAAGAAAAAAGAAAAAGAGAAAAAAGAAAAAAAGGAAAAAAGAAAAATATAAAATAAAAAATAAAAAAGGAAAAAAGGAAAAAATAAGAAAAGAAAAAAGAAGTAAGAGAGGAGAGGAAGAGGAAGAAAAAAGGAGTTTAACAATCCACACTGCTACAAACCTGTGGCTACAGCTGCCATTAAGAACTCCAGTGGCAGCAGCACCTGCCTTTCCATAAAGTTCTCCCTTCCCATCCATATAAAAAAATCCCCTCACAAACACAAGTACACATTAAATTTGCATTTTCAAATGGTAAATTCATTGCAGAAACACCACTTGAAGTACCAGAAACCTTCCAGGTTTTATAAATAATTTTTTGCAATAAGAGATTTGTTGCTTAATTAAGTCTCTTGGAGGCAGCGTGCTTGGAATGGATTGCAAATTAAGACCTTTATTTTCCTCTGCCTTTCTCCAGCAATCCCTCACACATTTAGTTTTGATTTTAGAATTCTTATCTATCCCTGTAACAAATTCCACTTTTGATGGGTGTCAAATTGCCAAATTCATATGAACTCCTATCAGTTTCTTTAGTAAAGTAAGTTTTTAATACAAAGATTAAAGACTCAAAGACATCAGCAAAAAGGACTAAAATTAATGTTTTTTTTGTTCTCTTAGCAAAGCTCTCTCAATTTATGCCCTAGGATACATGGAAAATAAAACCAACACTGCAGCCAGATTTCTAAAAGTGTCAGCTGATAATAAAGAATGTAATAACAATATTTGGAGACAATAAATTGTCCTATGTGCAGAGAATATTACCCAAGGGCGCAGATAATCCCTTTGTCTTCCATCTTACCACTCAGAGCTTAAGAAAATATTAGTTACAGCACTGTGGAAATAATTGCACATTAAACTTCTCCACTAAGGCCAGGCTGGCCCTAAAATTCTGGCCTGGAGCTGTATCCAGAGGTCTCAGCATCCCACCACCCCACAGAGCAGCTGGATAGGAATAAAGTGGATATTTATTTATTAAAAGGCCTTCAAAGGATGCACCTTGGGCAGTGCAAGAGCCTGGCTGTGGCTCCACCCAAGATGGACCCTGGGTCAGGAGTTTTCACACTTTTATAAGTTTTGGGCCATTTCCATATTGGGGTTAATTGTCCAATTACAGCTTCAGGTGATGAAATCCCATCCTCTCAGTTTGCTCTCTTCAGTTTAGTGTTTACACTTTTTGGGCCTGAAGCTGCAGTGGTTGGTTCTGGAAAAGGATTGTTTTGTCTGCCTGAGCTGTGAGGAGAACTTGCTCACACTTAATGTGAAGTTTGTTGGAGTCTGAGACACAGAGTGTGTGCCCTTGTCTCTGATACCTGACTCTGAGATCCAGGAGAACACTGAATTTCATATAACATGAAATTCATGAGCATGTTTTCATGGTGATACATGAAAACAGATGTTAAAGTCAGATAGAAAAGTTAAAAGTGTGAGCGTGTAGATTAGAGAGTTTTCTTAAATCACTGAGTGAAAAAATTAGTTTAGAGTTTAAACTAGTT
Organism: Pseudopodoces humilis; assembly: GCF_049639895.1. Taxonomy (NCBI): domain Eukaryota; kingdom Metazoa; phylum Chordata; class Aves; order Passeriformes; family Paridae; genus Pseudopodoces; species Pseudopodoces humilis. Next base: position 2,498,842 of record NC_142204.1, on the reverse strand, counting down.
TAGAAAATAGAAGACAAGATGGAGGATTTAGGGTGTTGTCTCTTTTCCTTCTTTCTTCTTCATGTTCTTCCAGAGCTTTTTGGGTTGTAATGAGTGATTGGATAGAAAATACCACAGTGCAGCTCACAGGTGATGGGTCATTGGGTCATTAAGCAAAATAATAGATGTGTCTATTGTTAATTGGGTGAAAATAGATATAATAATGAGACAGCCACATGGTTTGAGGCCATTTTGTGCCTGCAAGGCCAAAGTGAGCCAAAAAGAGCAAGATGATTTGAACTTGTGCAGAAAGCCTGGAAAAACCTGCCAAGTTTTGTGATAGCATCCTAATAAACACGAGAAAGAAGATCCTGATGAGTTTTCTTCCTGACCCAGAGAACTGAGATAAACACAACTCCCTGTAAGGAGTATCCTGAAGGAGCTCAACTGAGAAATCCAGGAGTGAAGAAAAGTGAAGAAGCACAACAGAATCACAGAAAGAAAAAACAAATTCAAAAAGTTATAAAGTTCAGAGTCACACACTAAGGCAGTGCAGAGTATGGAAAACCTGAAAGCTGAAAGTTAAGGCATCACATCCATGCACATAAATAAATCTAAAGGCATCATTCATCATTCATCAGGTGCAGCTTTGGGCTGTACAGAGGCTCTCTCATGCTCTCCTGTGTATTTTTGATTAATTAACAAGGAAGCCTGTAAAATAATTCCCTGATCCTGAGGTCTCCACCACCTAAATGTGCCATGGATTGCAATAACCTCCATCACCAGTGTTTCCTCTGCTCCACGCCTTGTCCTGCGTGCCCCTGTGAAAAACTGAACATTTTAAACATCTTACTGAACATTTTTACATTTTTACACATTTCCCACCCTGGAAGGACCACCCTGCTGCACAAAGAGCAGGCAGCTCCTCACACACCTCTCTCTAAGTTATTAAAATATAAATATCACTGCTTTATTACAGAGCTGCAGATGGGTACATAATAGGCCTCGAGCCCTTAATCTTTCATTTTTGAAGAGTGGTACTTCACTTCCCTACCAAATTACATAATGATGCTGTGTTCCTTGCTTAAAAAACCTTGCAGTTCTTGGCCTCAAAGACAACAAAATTATCATTATGCTGTTAATAGAGCTACTGCAATACTATCCTATCTTCAAATCAAACAACATATTTACAATTAATCACTTTCATCTTAGAAAACCACATGCTCAGACTTAATCAGAGTTATTAAAAATCTCCAAATGCAAATTAGACTATCTAAGCAAGTGATTTTGAAACTCCTGACCAAAAGCCTTGCACTGGGTAGGTGTCAGAGGAAAGATGAAATTTTCCTGCTGTTTTTCAGCAGGATCAGGACAAGCCTCAAGGAAGGTTTTCTGCTCTCTCCAGTATCACCATCTGTCGTAATGGGACACTTGTGGCTGGGTTTTTTTTTCCCCTTGGACTGAGATTGGTGAGAGAGAGGCAGTTTTCTCTTGTTGTTTATTCTTCTCTAATCTATATTACATATATACAAGGCACAAGGAGCTACATGCACTAAGATAGAAAGGTGCAAAATGGCCAACAAAGAACTTCTTCAAGGTCTTTTATATGTCCATTTACCCAATTAACAAATGCCAAGTTAATTATTTTTCTTAATGACCCAATGACCCAACACCTGTGAGCTGCACTGAGGCATTTTCTATCCAATCACTCATTACTACCCAAAAACCTCTGGAAGAAGAAGATGAAGAAGAAAGAAGAAGGAAGAAGAGACAGCACCCTAAACCCTCCAGCTTGTCTTTTGTTTTCTAACTAGTTTAAACCTTTAACTTTTTCAGCTGTTGACTTAAGAAAATTTTTTAATTTATACACTCACACTCTTAGTTTTTCCATTTAACAGTTGTTTTCATGTTGTTATATGAAATTCAGTGTTTTCTTGGATGTCAGAGCCAGGTATCAGAGATAAGGGCAAATTCTCTGTGCCTCTGACTCCATCACCTGCAGCCACTGAGAACATGAGGGTCTGTGCTGGGCCTTGGCACAAGCACAGTTTTGCCTCTTGACATCCTTGGTTGATTTTATTTATTTTTAGTTGATTATTTTTTGATTGGTTTTTTTTTTCCCCATCAACCCAAAGATGAGCTATAAGCAGGTCAACACAGAAGACATTTTTTACATATAGAGAGACCTAAATTTAAGTGCCCTTTCATTCCTCCACAAAGGCTAATCACATAAATCCTGCCAATCTCAAAAGCTGCTCTACCTCCAACAACATTGCAACCCAGTCCTTTCACAGCTGGTGTGGAGACTATGAATTCAAAACAAAACAAAACTGAACAAAAAGAAACCAAACCAAACAAATCCTTGTTATGAAACATGGGAAGTTAGACAAGTTTTATCACCACACACTAAAAACTTTCTAGCCCCTCCCTTGACAGGTATTTTAAGTTTGAGGGATTATTTCCCTAATAACTGCTCGAATTGAGTGGTAGTGAACCATTTGTTTTGATTTGCAGAACAGAATGGTTTCCTTTGAAAGCAGAAAATCTTTATCCCAGAACCCCAACACTTCAAAATCAGTTTTTTCACCTAAACATTGCTGTCACACCTTCTCCTATTGAAGGCCTCTGCTAAATCAGTGATAATAAATGAAGTGAAATCATAATCATGTCTCAGATATTTTATTCTGTTATTCTAGATACAGCTGAAATCGTGTGAAAATAAAATGTGTAACCAAAGCCATGTAGTTTGTCATTTACCTCCACAGTTTCAATGATATGAAAGAAACCACTCAAAGCAGGAAGCAAGAATTCTGCCAGAAACTCTAAGTCAGAAGAAATACCCAGATTAAAATCAAACAGAAAGCAGAAAAGCAGAGATGATGAAGAGGAAAGGACACTATTAAGGAAAGAAAGAAGATGGCAAGGGTGACCAAACTGCACTGGGCTAGAGAGAATTGCTGAGCACTGAGTTCAGATATCAGAGTAAAACATTTCTGCAAATCAAATGGCAACTGCCCTAACTGCAGTAATAAATGCTTTTATCTCCATTTTTGTTACAATAACATTTCTAGTGAGGATCTTGGTGCTGGTGAAATATTGGTACAAGTTACTAGAGAAGCAAATATATACCAGGAGAATGAAATAATTCTGCTCCTTCTAAGCAATGTGGAGATTTTGCACCCTCTGCAGGTCCAGGAAGATATCCAGAACATAGAAAATTACCCACCCTGCAATAAAATACATTTCATATTTATTTATCTGTGCTGCATTGCTGTGGCACTGTCTGTTTTCCCCCTTTGAGACTTTCCTGAGTGCTGTCCTTCCCAAACCAAGCCACTTGGGATATTTCCTTTTCCCTTTCTGTTTGGACTCCAGCCCAGAGGAGCAGCCTGCCAGCTGTACTCCACTATATATTTTTTTTAATTTTTAATTCATGTACTAGTTCAGATTCTTTGTGCTTCTCTGCATGAGATACTTTTGACCACATACAGACTGAAAAAACAGCAGCCATCAAACAATTCCTTGTAGAAAAAAGACAATTTCAGGTAAAGCACGCTTTTCCCAGTGTCACTCAAGGAAGGGAAGAAAAAAAAAAAAACAAATAAAAAAATTGCAAATTTTTTTAAAATAAAAAAAGAGGGGCCAATTTTTAAAGTTATTATATATCAATTTATTCATGCCATGAAATTTCACGGTGTAAAAATCATCTGACCGAATACACTGTCACAAAATATCAATATAAATAGACCTAAGAAATTAAATCAACAGGCTTTGAACTTTATTTCCTCAAAGTAAAGCAATCCTCCAAAAATATTAAAAGAGAAAAATCTTGACAGTGCCTTAGGAAAAAAATAAAAATAAAATAAAATAAAATAAAATAAAATAAAATAAAATAAAATAAATAATAAAATAAAATAAAATAAAATATAAAAAAAATAAAATAAAATAAAATAAAATAATAAAATAAAATTAAATTAAATTAAATTAAATTAAATTAAAATAAAATAAAAATAAAATAAAAATTAAAAAATAAAATAAAATAAAATATAAAAAAAATAAAATAAAATAAAATATAAAATAAAAAATTAAAATAAAATAAAATAAAATAAAATAAAATAAAATAAAATAAAATAAAACCAAAAAATGTTGTATTTAAGATGAAAGTGAGTTGGATGGATTTGGTAAAGCCAGTGATATATTACTGTGCACCCTTATCTGATACAGCTGCTCTAGGGCGTGTTCCAATGCAGCAAACACAAACAAAGCCAGCAATTGATGATTAAAATTTGTGATGAAAAGACACACTGGACTAGTCTCAAAGTATATTCCAGGGAAAGACTCTCCACCACTTTTCCTGATGGCTTCAATGTGTATTTGAGGCAGACAGCTGCTTCCAATTGCTCTTGAAACCTCCTCTGACGTCAATAAGAAAACAATGTCAGCAAAAGATCTACGATAAAATGAGCTTTAAGAGCAACTGTGCTTTTGGTTATTTATTTTTAAATTACTTTGTTGCTTCCAGTGGGACTCAGATGAAAAACACATTTACATTTAAGAGCATGACTTCCCTATTTTTTCCTGTCTCTCTCTTTTCTGGATCAATCATTTCTTATTCCTAAGTCTTCCCCTGGTTTCCCCACCAGTTACAATTCCACTTTTCTTCCAATTTACTAAAGATCAGCAAGAAAGGAAAGGAAAGGAAAGGAAAGGAAAGGAAAGGAAAGGAAAGGAAAGGAAAGGAAAGGAAAGGAAAGGAAAGGAAAGGAAAGGAAAGGAAAGGAAAGGAAAGGAAAGGAAAGGAAAGGAAAGGAAAGGAAAGGAAAGGAAAGGAAAGGAAAGGAAAGGAAAGGAAAGGAAAGGAAAGGAAAGGAAAGGAAAGGAAAGGAAAGGAAAGGAAAGGAAAGGAAAGGAAAGGAAAGGAAAGGAAAGGAAAGGAAAGGAAAGGAAAGGAAAGGAAAGGAAAGGAAAGGAAAGGAAAGGAAAGGAAAGGAAAGGAAAGGAAAGGAAAGGAAAGGAAAGGAAAGGAAAGGAAAGGAAAGGAAAGGAAAGGAAAGGAAAGGAAAGGAAAGGAAAGGAAAGGAAAGGAAAGGAAAGGAAAGGAAAGGAAAGGAAAGGAAAGGAAAGGAAAGGAAAGGAAAGGAAAGGAAAGGAAAGGAAAGGAAAGGAAAGGAAAGGAAAGGAAAGGAAAGGAAAGGAAAGGAAAGGAAAGGAAAGGAAAGGAAAGGAAAGGAAAGGAAAGGAAAGGAAAGGAAAGGAAAGGAAAGGAAAGGAAAGGAAAGGAAAGGAAAGGAAAGGAAAGGAAATTTTCATTCTCCTACAGCACTGTTATCAGGCTTTATAGATAAAGGAAGAACTAAGAAAATTTTGAAAAGAATATGCACTAGGTTTCAACACTGCAATTTAAATTTCACAATCAAAAGACCTGCAATTATAATACTTTGTTATTAAAAGTCCACAGCTGACATCCAGGTAAAGCTAATATTCAATGGGGGGATCACATAAATACATTAGGAAGGTTGGAACATATCTCCAGCTAAAGAAATTTCTTTAAGATCAAGTACAAATTATTCTAAAGTTCTAGATCCCTGCCCACAATCTAAGAAAGCTGGGCCCTGGCATCTTCATTCTTTTGTAACAGCAGACAGTTTTTCAAGCTTTCTTATACTTCTAACAGTGACAAGAAGGGAAAAAAAATCCCTTTTTTCTCTCTCTTTTTATTTAAAACATGGTTAAATTGGCTGGTTTTCCTAGAGATATTTAAAAGGTGCATTCTTTGTAACAGGATTGTTAGCATAGTCCAGCTTTGTTAAGAATTTGATTTTCTGAATTAAAAAAAAATAAATTAAATTGTCATTTTACCTGCCCTGAACTGCTTTCAGCACATGGTTGCCTTCTCTTGCCAAAGAAGGTTGTAAAATTCCATTTGGAAACTGATCTGCAGAACCCCTCCTTCTTACCCATATGCACCAACCATACTGAAAACTCTGCTGAAAGGTACAAGCCTGCAGATAAATGAGGGAAAAAAAGTAAAAATTGAACTTGGAGTGCAACAGTGTAAGAAAAACAAACAATTCTGTTACATAAATGTGGTTTCTACACCTGTGGGTCAGCCCAGGCAGCTGGGACAGCCACAAACTCAGAGCTAAAACTCAAAGAGAACATTCATTTCTGTCATTTCAGCCATCAGGGGATGCCCAAAAGGCAGAGGCACGAGACAAAAAGGCAAATCTGTGGAATTCTGTCCATGCTGGAGGATCACTGATTTATCAAGAGTTATTCCCAGCTGCAGGGTCACCTGAGCATATTTACAATCTCCAGCCTTTTATCTCACCCCTCCCAACATTAATACACCTCATTCTCGGCACAAGAGCACCTATTTTAATATTAATAATTTTTAAATTAAATATTTTAATATTTATTTAATAAATAAAAGACTGGCAATTCTCTTGTAGCAGCAAGGAAAACATTGTGAGCCATTGTCCACCCCATTCAAAAACCAACTATTCCCAGTTACTAAATGCAAATATCTTCTCAGTAATTTGCTGGACACCACCCTGGTGTTTCTGTTTGCTCATATTCAGAAGCAAGGGCCTCCATCAACACTTCAGAGAGCAAAGAGCAGGATTGCTGCCAGGACATTTCTTCATCCATCACAACTTTCCTACATTCTTTTCCATCCCTGTTTCCTTTGTATGGCTAATCTCAGGTGATCTGAGATGTCAAGGCTCTTACCTGGATCTAAGGTGTTGTCTCAGCTCTTTTCAAAGTATTGCTCCAAAATTCAGAGGAGAAAAGCCCTAAAAGCAAGGAATAAGCAGCAATCAGACTGCACAACTGGTGAGCTGAGGAAAGCCCTTACAGGAGTTAACTCAAGGCTCTTCTCAACACAGTTTGAAGTGTTATGTGCTTATGGATGTGACAAATGAGTGTGTTAGGCTGCTTAAAGAATCACTGGCAAAGGTATTAGTGAGAGCAGGTTTTAACATAAATTTGTAAAGATGTAATTTAACAGAGTTCAGTGGCAAGACTGACTCCATTACTTATTACATGGGTGAAGCACACAAAGGAAAATCAAATTAGAAATCAGTCCAGAATGATTTACATGGAGGCCAGGCATGCAAAATAGTAAAGGTGCAAAGGGTAAGGGTGCTAAAGGGTTTAGCAGCACTTAACCATTGACTAATTTAACATTTATAAAGTGATTTGATAGGATTTATTACAATTACCAGAGAGACCTAACTGCAGATTCAAGATAGCACCATCACTGCTGTGCTTGTGAGGGTATTTGAATCAATTCACACACAAGCACACAGATATCTACCTGAACCTGTTAAAAATTCCCCTTGAGTGCAGTGAAATGCTCACACTGGCTGCCTTTGCATCTCTCAGAGGGTACAGGAGTGGAGTTATCACCCTGCCATCAACTTTTGGCGACAGCTCTCCAAGGATCACAAACTTGAGGGCTCATGAGCTCTTAGAGGAGTCCCACTCACAGGGAGGGGCTGGCACAGCCCACTGTGGTCCAGGAGAGCTCAAAAAGCCTCACTTAGGACCTAACAGGAATCTCTAAGGTTGCAGAGCAGCCCCAAAGAGAGGGGAGCAAGTTCCCCACCATGCTGGAGAAGCAGGACATAGCTTGGGATTGACTGGACATAGCTCTGGTCATTCTCTCCAATGGATTTCTAACCCTGCTCTCAGAGTTTTGATGAAAGGTTTCACCTCAGTGTTACCAAAATTGGTGTCTTGCAACCACTCCAAAGGCAGCTGCTGCAGGGAAATGCTTTCAGTAAGCACTGAAAACCCAGGGCTTGCTGATAAATTTGGGTACTGTGCATTGCACTCAAGGAGGGGGGAATCAATCAAAACATTCTACAAATGTCTTTCTCACATAAAAACTTCCTTCACTGCTGATTCACCACTTCCTACAGGCATTGTCAGATCCATGAACACGATATTGTGCAAATAAGACCGGCAGAAGTAGTTCTGTCTCAGGAAGAGCAGACCTTCCCTGCTCTAAGCTGCTGGGGCTCCTTTACTTTTGTTTTCAGAGACGGGCTGAGAGCACAGAACAATTCAGAAACAGACTGAAGACAGGGTATAGCATAAAAGGGACAGATTTGGGTGAGCTGAGTGCTCACCCTGTGAGGAGACCCCCTGTGAAGTGGTCACCTCCTGCACGGTGCCAGCTGAGCAGCACTGAGAGAGAGACTGAGAGAGATGAGGATCCTTAGGCTGGAGAAGAGAAGGTTCAAGGAGGGAGTCTTGTCAATGTAAATATAGAATCCTTTCAAGTTGTTTTCAAATTCCTGAAGGGAAGGTGCAAAGAGGACAGAGCCAGGCTCTTTTCAGAGGTGCCCAGTGCCAGGACAAGTCAGTGGGCACAAAGTGACACAGAAGAAGGTCCCTCCACCATTACCAAACACTTTTCCACTGCAAAGGTGGCTGAGCCTTGGCACAGCTTGCCCAGAGATGCTGTGGTGGCTCCCATCTGGACACAGCTCTGAGCAACCTGCCTGAGCAGGGAAGAGGTCCAAGATGAATTCCAGACATCCCTTCCCACCTCACCTCTCTGATTCTGTGCTATGTCTCAATCTTCACCCACTGCATATCCTGAAAATGTGCCCAGTGTGCCTTTAGACTCACAGGAAAAAAATAAACCAAGTTTTACTAAAACATAAATAGCTTAAGGTAGTCACAGGTTTCTTCTTCACATTGCAATATAGAACATTTTGGTCCAATAGACAGTTAACACTTATTATTGTTAAACTTGTTTTTATTTTAATAATTTAATATTTAATTTTGCTGCACTGTGTCTGTCTCTCAGCCACTGAGCTGGCAGGTCATGTACTCATACACACACCTCTCTTACAGCTTCTAAATCCCTAACCTGCCCTATAAATCACATTATTACACTTAAACCTCAAATTATTTTACCTAATATAATTTCTTACCTACTGAAGACATATTCTTACTTATAAGTATAGCATAAGTTTATAATTTTTCTACCTAATGTTTGTGTACATTTATCATTACATTAACCCAAGCTCTTTCCAAGGCTGCAGAGGCGTTCAGCATCTGTGGAATTTTCCATTTTTCCATTTCCCACACGATCCTTACCCTTTTAGCAGTTCCAAAAAATCACATTTGTTGTTTCACTATGGTTGCAATCAATACATTGCAATGTTTTCTCAGCTGGGCAGGAGCAGACACCTGTGACTTAGTTCAGGAAAACAACACACATTGTTCCCCCAAGGAGCCCTAACAGCTGGGTTGACTCATGTTGGGCCTTTCTACCAAAAAACTTCCATCTCTGAAGGTTGGACCTGATGGTCTTGGAGATCTTTTCCACCCTTCATGGTTCCATGAGACAAAACATAGCATTGGACCACCCACATAAGAGATTCGCATTTCTGCATTTCAGCAAAATATGATCACAAGGAGCACAATTACTCTCTAGAAAAGTCACTCCAAAGGAGGGACAGCTCCAAATCACACACTAGTAAACTTCCAGCTGGGTTTTAGGGACCCATGGGCATCATTAACAAGGTTCTGGACATGTCACTACCTGTATCTGCAGGCTCTGGTTCATGAAACAGCACGACAGGGTGCCCAAGGGAGTTGCCAGGCTCTGCAAGGAGTGAAATCACCATGACTCAGTTAAAAAGTTGAGGTGAACGAGCCCCAGTCACCAACCCATTCAGCAAATAATTTACTTATTTATTTAATAAAGAATTTATTTATTCAATATTATATTATTTGCATCCAGTAAGTAATAACAGTTTAAAAAAAAATAATTAAAGCCTTTTTAAACCTTCATAAAGTCGGGTTTTATATGGCTTTGAATGATGAGTTACCTTCCTCCACGCAGAAATCAGAACAAAAATGTTTGAACAGAAAAGCCTGTACACAAAACAGAGTCCTTCCAGCAGTTCTCTTCTGCCAGCCCATTCTGTGGCTGAGTAGCCAAAACCTCTCCCTGCTCCTCCCTGGCCTGCAGGAAGTTCACTCCAAAGTCATGACTGTCTTTGAATTAAGATCTACAGGGAGGAAAATTGTTGATGGCTCTGTTAAACAAATGGGTGAAAAAATAAAGGCAATTGTGTGAGGTTTATACCTTCCAGACCAAGATTTGTTGCAAGTAAAGGTTAGTTTAATAGCTCAATCTCAGCATTTCCCAGTCTTTTCTCTACATAATTTTAGTAATCTCCCATTGCTATACCACCCAAGTGCCTTTAATAGAAAATTAAGTAATATGGATATGGCATAGGCTTGCTATAAAATATTTCCAGTATTTTGAAATAGAGATCAGTGTAAGAAGAATAGCATGGTCTTTTCTGGCCTTAAAAACAATGGACCATTACTAAATGTATAAAATCTCAACAGACTTTTCTCTTTTCTTTATTTTTTTGGTAGGTCTTTCTTTTCTGTCAAATTCATCACATTTCTCACAGTAACTTTGTTCTTTTCTTTTTTTGGGTGGGTTTTTTCATATTTGTTTTCAATAGAAGGCACTTTCCCTTGCTGCTCTAGTTTGACCATGCTGGAGTTATCAGCCACTTGGAAAAATTTGATTCCCTGCTTCCCTGTCTCTGCTTCATATCAATTTGGGGATTTTTCCTCATTCTAGAATGTGTGATGACATCCAAGACAACTGAAAGATGACAATAAAACTTGGTTAAGCCAATGGCTTAGAAACCAGGCCAAGGAGAGCAGGAAGAGATTTTGTTTATATTTAAACCCAGAACATGCATTTGCTAGCCAACTGAAAATGCTGTCCCATAAAAGCAGTTTAAACAATGTAAATGCACATAACTTTTAACAAATCACAATCAAACATCACGGTTAGTGGCTCAATAATTCGTGGTTGCTTCTATATTTTGATAGGCAAACATAAAAAGTCTAAGCATAAGATATTTAACTCTGGCTTACACTGTACAAGCCACAAGATGACACCAGTGGAACTTCCACAGCATTTAAATTGGTGGTCAGGGATCAGCAACGAGCAAGAAGGAATAGCAATATAAGGATAAGAAAATAGCAATATAAGGAAAAGAAGAAAAGTGTAGACTCAAACAGCACAGCATCCCTACTGTGATAACACAAAGTCTCTGTGACTGAGGTAGGGTGCTGAACTTACATCAGCTTCATGGTGTGAAGCATCTTTTCTTCCAGGCAGCTGCAGCAAAGCAGAGCCCAGTCCCTGCAGGCTCTGCCTCTTGATTTCGGAGGCACTGCACTCCTCCAGAGCCTCCTGCCACCTCTAAATATCACTTTTCACCCTGTGCAAAGAGCAGGGGGGTTATTCGGACTAAAGCTCTCTGTGTTGACAAGCTGTGATCACCAATCCCCTTGTGCAGTGTCTGACAGCCTCCCAGTGCTGGCTGAAATTTTAATTGGAGGCCAGGGAAGAGATTCCTTCCCACAGACTGGGTCCAGCAGGGAGCCCACCCCTCTGCAAAGACAGGGCACTCAGAAATCAGCTAAAACACAATAATTTCATTAATTTCCCCTTGAACAACAGGTGAACCTAATGCTTTTGAGGGAAAAAATATGAAAAAAAATAATTTTCCACTTTTCACAGACACGAGAAATCCATTTGGCGAAGAGGCAGAAATTCTCCTGGCTCTCTCTCAGCACCACGGAATCACAAAAGACTCCAAAGTCATCGAGTCCAGCCTGTCCCCAGCCCTTGTCCCCAAGTGCCACCTCCTTTCGAGGGCTGGCGATGCCACCGGGACGCTTTCAAAGCACAACAACAGCGACATCAGCCCCGAGGCTTTCCGGCATCATCCCCTGCGAGCCGCCGGGGACCGGGCGAGGCGGGGCCGGGGCAGCTCCGCTCCTTTATAGCGGCCTCGGGCGGGCGGACGGACAGACGGGCAGACAGACAGACAGACGGGCAGACAGACAGACAGACGGGCAGACAGACAGACAGACGGGCAGACAGACAGACAGACGGGCAGACAGACGGACAGACAGCGCCATGGCCATCCCCTGCGTGGAGCTCAGCAACAAGATGAAGATACCCGCCCTGGGGCTGGGCACCTGGCAGGTACCCAGGGCAGGGAGGGAGATGCCGGGATGCGGGATGAAGTTAAAGCACCGGCAAAATAGAAAAGGGAAATGATTTAAAAAAGTAATGGAAAAGGATAAAAAAATCATAGAAAAGGATACAAAATAGAAAAGGAAACGGATACAAAAATAATAGAAAAGGATACAAAATAATAGAAAAGGATACAAAATAATAGAAATAGAAAAGGATACAAAATAGAAAAGGAAGCGCCGCTCTAAAATCCGGGTCCGTGCCCTGCCTGGCGCTCGCAGCGCCCGGTGGCGGCCGCTTATGCAACCGGGCGGGGGGGCCGCGGGGAGCCGAGGGGGAAAAAGCCAAAAAAAATATAAATTAGGGGCTGGAGGAGGTGGGAGGAGGCGCAAAAAACTAGAGGGGAAGAGAAGGAAACCCACCCAAAAGAGCGAGCGGCAGCGGCTCGCAGCCGCGGGATGGGGTCGGGGTCTGCGGGGGGAGGATTTGGGGAAGGGGAGGATTTGGGGAAGATTTGGGGAAGGGGAGGATTTGGGGGAGGAGAAGTGGCGAAACTCCTTGGGCAACACAGGGAGCAAAGAGGGGAAATGGCAGGGGATATGCTGCTGGCATAAAGATGATGGCTTGCAGAAACAAACTCCTTTCTGCTCTGTGCCCGCTCCCCGCTGGAAACTCCGTCGGGTTTCACTTTAGTGCCGGTGAGGAGGAAACTCCAGCAAAGGGGGGATGTGTGGAGCTGTCACTGAGCCCTGGCAAGGGGACGAGGAAAAACTCGTGGTTGGCTTCTGTTTGCTTTTCAGGCTCCCCCGGGAAAGGTGGAGGAGGTGGTGAAGTTTGCTATTGATGCCGGCTACCGCCACTTCGACTGTGCCTATTTCTACCAGAATGAGAATGAAATAGGGAATGCAGTCCAGCAGAAGATCAAGGAGGGAGCTGTGAAACGGGAAGACCTCTTCATTGTCACTAAGGTACAAGGATGCAAACTTATTGGGGCATTTAGCTTTTCTTGCAGAGAAATCTTTGTTGTACCTGTAAAGTAACACAGTTCCCTTCTCTGATATTCACTTCGTGGTTTTCTTGTTCTGTCTTAAAAGTCCCACCCTGTATTTGGACTTGGCTTTATCAGGGACTGCTGACAACTCAGGAAAGATATCACAGCTACTACTGATCTGATAATTTCCTCACATCGATTAAGTCAATTATTCTGGGTGTTCAATTGGACACACCCAAGGAAGATAAGGGGAAGAAAACCACAAAAAAAACCCACAAACCAAACAAAACCACCAAAAAAACCCCAAAAAACCGCACAACCCCCCCCCCCCTCCCCACAGTTGTCTGGATTCATCAGTGTTAAGCAAGACATTTGCAAACTGTGTCACATACAAATCCTGAAAGGGAACAGAAATCAAAGCATTTTATATGTGTTTTCTTCATTCCTTTATCTCACCCACTTGTTCCAGAAGTTCTCCTCACCTAAAAGGATTTTACTAACTAATAAATTTATCACTTGGGGTTTTTACCAGCAAAACCAGAAAACTTTGAGTATAACTAAGATTTTCCACATTAAGCCTTGTTTTTGTTAAATAGCATGGTTTCATTTAATAATACTCATTCTTCTATTTAAACAACTTCAGTTTTGATTTCAAAAATGAAGTAAAATTGACAACTCTTCTCAGTGTGGACATTTAAAAGGAACAGAAAGAGCTACTCAGTAGTCAAAATTTAGGCTGAAAAAAATAATTGCTAACAGCTTTGCTGTGTCCCATGCACTTGACAGAGTGTTACATTTATATCTGAGAATATCTTCTCATAAGTGGGAATCCTGACTCCACCTTCATGACAGCTGGATTTGTGGAGTGTTTGTCCTGCTTTAACAGTGAAATGTTCCATCCTCATCTTCAGCATCTGCTGACTTAAGTAGGCAGAGGCACAGAGTGAGTGCCCTTATCTCTGATACCTGGCTCTGACATCCAAGAAAACACTGAATTTCATATAACAACATGAAAACAACTGTTAAATGGAAAAACTAAGAGTGTGAGTGTATAAATTAAAGAATTTTCTTAAGTCACCAGCTGAAAAAGTTAAAGGTTTAAACTAGTTAGAAAACAAAAGACAAGCTGGAGGATTTAGGGTGCTGTCTCTTCTTCCTTCTTCTTTCTTCTTCATCTTCTTCTTCCAGAGGTTTTTGGGTAGTAATGAGTGATTGAATAGAAAATGCCACAGTGCAGCTCACAGGAGTTGGGTCATTGGGTCACTAAGAAAAATAATTAACTTGGCATTTGTTAATTGGGTAAATGGACATATAAAAAACCTTGAAGAAGTTCTTTGTTGGCCATTTTGCACCTTTCTATCTTAGTGCATGTAGCTCCTTGTGCCTTGTATATATGTCATATAGATTAGAGAAGAATAAACAACAAGAGAAAACTGCCTCTCTCTCATCAATCTCAGTCCAAGGGGGAAAAGAACCCAACCACAAATGTCCTATCAAGACAGAGAGGGAGTTTTCCTCCCAGACCCCCAAGTGTGTGTCTCTGTGGGAGCTGTGCGGTGACAGCTGGGCTCGGTCTCTTCCCACAGCTGTGGAACACGTTCCATGAGAAGCCCATGGTTAAGGTGGGGTTCAAGAAGAGCCTTGCTGCCCTCCAACTGGACTACCTCGACCTCTACCTGATGCACTTCCCCATGGGATTCAAGGTAGTGCTGCTCTCCACCCCTTTCCTCCCTCAGCCCCCCAGGAACACGCTGCATTCTCTCATCTTTGCTGTGACCATCTTCATTACCCAGCTGGGTTATGGGGTTCCTTTGGCTCTTCCCTGATCCTGGTGGTAGCAAGAATTTGGTCATTAAAAAAGTGATGTTTTAGCATGGGAGTTTGGCTTTTCATGCCTTTTGGATTGAAATGTAAGTGTGAGCACCCCTGGGTCTTCTGGTAACCAGCACAGGTGGTTACAGCATGGACATCAAGGTTTTTGGGGATGTTGGCTTGGTCTGAAGCAAGCAGCAGTGAAAAATTAAGCACAGCACAGAAGGAATGTATTTTTTCCCCCAATCTGCATCTGTGTAAAATAAATAAGAAACTAGAACAAAGGGGCTGGGGGGTGTCTGTTCCCTTCTCTCCAGATCTGCCAAAGTTACATAATTATTACTAATCCCACACCCTTTGCATGCAGGCACTGATATTGTGAAATGTGGCCCCCACCCAAAAGAGAATACTAACAGACATGCATCACTTTTAGTTATGCAATATGTTTAAACAACTTGCTGCCAGTAAATGCAGTCCAAAGTGCTGGTACACCATAGGAAATTCAACACTTAAAAAGTCAGTGTATTATTTTTAATTTAACAGGCTGGTGAAGAGCTGCATCCTCTGGATGACAAGGGTCACAGCATTCCCAGTGATGCAGATTTTCTGGACACATGGGAGGTGAGTCAATATTTGCTCTTCAGAGCAGAAAAGGTGGAGCAGAGATCTGTGTGCAAAATGAAATTGAGGGGTATGTTTGGGCATGAAGGACAGCCACACAAAATTGTATTTCAGCCAGAGAGTTGCTTGTATCTCATGTTTTGGGGAGCAAGAAGGGGATGTTTTTAGTAAGGCTAAAGGGAAAGAAGCTGTCAGCACTGTAGGTGCTGTCTTTGAAATACTTGGATACACAGAAAAGGTAGAACCAACCCTTTAGATTAATCTAGGTGTGGCTGTTAATTTACTGGGTGTTAGTGCAGTTAGGAGTCTGTTTTCTTTTATTAACTGAGGTACTTTTATGTCATCTAATCTAGCATGAATTGTTCATTCATTTGCCAGGAGCTTGAGGGAAATAAAATAATGTAGTTTGACAGTAATACCAAACTCATCCCTTCCCCTTGGTTGTCCTTTCTCATTAGGCCATGGAAGAGCTGGTGGATGCTGGTCTGGTAAAAGCCATTGGTGTCTCCAACTTCAACCACGAGCAGATTGAAAGAATCTTGAACAAGCCAGGACTGAAGCACAAACCTGTAATGAACCAGGTGAGCATTTTGTTTCCATTCCTCAGCTAACCTTGCAGTCCAGAACCATAGAATGGATTAGGATTGGAAAGTACTTTAAGGATTATTTAGATCCAGCCCCTTTCCATGAGGCTGGAGCCTTCCATTTAGAAGTATTCAATATATTTAGAGAGTGTGTGTGTGTATATATATAATTAGAGGACACCTAAATTCATACAAAATATAAACACACTATACATGTCCTATATAAATAATTTATGCAATATATACTT
The DNA here is from genome assembly GCF_049639895.1 of Pseudopodoces humilis. Classification (NCBI taxonomy): domain Eukaryota; kingdom Metazoa; phylum Chordata; class Aves; order Passeriformes; family Paridae; genus Pseudopodoces; species Pseudopodoces humilis. The sequence continues at coordinate 2,482,564 of NC_142204.1, read as the reverse complement.
AGAGTAATCCTAAATATATCCAGCAAAATCCCTACTGTGAGTTCCTGCACCAGCATGGGACTTACTAATTTATTATTGATTCATTATTATTACTAGACTTACTAATTTTTCAACATAAAATAAACCACTCCATTATAGGAAGGAGGTTGAAGAGTACAATTGCATAACAAATTATGTGATTATGTAACATATGATGGCAGCACAGCAGCAGCTTAGGGGACCTTCTGATTTTCTTCCAGCTTCTTTGCACTCAGCTGAGGGTGCTGAATGTAATTCCCACTCTTCCAGGTGGGGAATGCCCAGGGAAGTCCCCACAGCAGCTCAGGTGTGAGATAACCACGGTACAGGTTCTTTGAGGAAAGGAGAGGTTGAGTGCATGAGAGCAGGAAATGAACTTGAGGCATTCTGAGCTGCCCCTCTGAGGGTGCAATCCTGCCCTGCAGCGGTCCAGGGAGGCTCATTTCCCTGATTCCACAAATAAAACACTTCCATTCTTGTCTGTTTTTTGCTTTCTGTGGGTAATATGTAGCATGAGAAGGCTGTTCTCTGCTAGGCCTCTAGATGCTGCTGTGACATTAATAACTTTTTCATGAGATACATTTGAATCATGGTACTGGAAGTGAAGTCTTCACATTTTCTGTGATCCAAGAGGATTTAAAATGTAAAGCTCTGCAGCTCAGCAAAGTCTTCCTCTTTATCAGCCATCTTCCTGTGCCTGCAGGTGGAATGTCATCCATACCTGACCCAGGAGAAGTTGGTCAAGTACTGTAAATCCAAAGGGCTGGCTGTGACTGCATACAGCCCCCTGGGCTCTCCTAACCGCCCCTGGTAAGACAGCACTGCAGCTTTTCTGCACACAAAACACTGCACTTCAACCGGGAAAAATTATTATTATTACTATTATCATTATTATTATTATTGTTATTATTATTATTATTATTGTCATTGTCATTATCATGATTATTATTAATTGTATCATTATCACTATTATTATTAATTGTTATTATTATCATAATTATCATTATTATCATTATAATAATACTTTTTATATATTATATATAATTCGAATTATTAACTATATAATAATCATTATTAGCATTATCATTATTAGCATTATCATTATAATAATACTTCTATATATTATATATTATTTGTATTATTAATTATATAATAATAATCATTATTAGCATTATCATAATGATAATAATGATGATAAAATGATAATAATGATAAAACGATAATGATAATGATAATAGTAATAATAATAATCATCATAATCATAATAATGATAATGATAATAATGATAATAATGATGATAATAATAATAACAACAACAATAATAATAATAATAATAATAATAATAATAATAATAATAATAATAGTAAGTAAATGATAGAGGTGAAATGACAAGAATTCTGTTGCCTTGATGCAGATTATGTCCCATGATGTCAGGCTCCTACAGGGCAGCTATCACCTTTCTACTGCCACCATCTCTATTTTTTAACAGGGCTAAGCCAGGGGATCCCACCCTTCTGGATGATCCCAAGATTAAAGACATTGCAGCTAGACATCAGAAAAGCCCTGCCCAGGTAAATTGCCAGAACAAACTATTCCTCCTGCTCAGATGTCTTGCAGGCCACTCCTGGCAGATGTTATTTTCTCTAAATTCTAATGGGGCTGAACTTGACTCTTCCTTCTGCCCAAGTTCTTAATAGTCTTCAAAAAATCATCAGCTGTTTTCAAGGAGGTCTTGAGTGCCAAGTTTTGGGGTGGACTGGTCAGAAATGGTTACCTCAGGTGTTCACCTTCCTAAATTTATATTCCTTTCTCCAGCTAAGTCATTCTTCAGAACAGTCCTGTAATTTGATTGGCTCTAACCTGCTCATGTTCACAAAGAATTATTGAAAGCTGCTTGATTATTTAAGATTTCTTTTTTCTCTATTAGTTTGCTAGTCACACAAATGAGTTGGTGCCTGGGGTGTGCAGAAGCAGCACCTGAAACAAAGCCACATGTTCACATGCCATCAAAGACAATCATATTCTAAGACAGGCAGAGCAGGATGAAAACATTCAATAGTTGGTTTTTTTTTGGAGGGGAGGGGAAACTTTTAAATTCTGTAAATGTTTTTCTTTTTATGGGCTTTCAAAGGCTGAACCTTGGTGAGATACTTACCTGTGAGCCCAAATTAATCTGTAGCATCATTATGCTCACTGAGTCTGAGCACTCACATAATACAAACCAGAGCATCATAATTTTTCTCCCCTTGTTACCACCCTAAACAAAACCAAAACAAGTCCTGCAAAAGCCACAATGTAGAAACAACGTGGGCTTGAAGAAATTACAGTTTGCCAGTTTGCTGGCAAATGTGTGAGCAAACTCCTGTGTGCAAACCTGTGATCTTCCAAAGAGTGAATATGGTTGTAGAAAAAGAAACTGTAGATTAAAAGGAAAAAAAAATAAATCCACAAAATGTGTTTGAATAGATTTCTCAGGACACTGTTTGTGCTCCTCCTTGTTCTTTCCTAGGTCCTGATCCGCTTTCTGGTCCAAAGAGACATCATTGTCATTCCCAAGTCTGACAAGCCACACCGTGTTGAGGAAAACATGAAGGTGAAGTTCCCTTTGGAGATGCTGCTGCCTGGTTTGATGCACCCACAGCCCCTCTGTGTTTCCAAGCAGCACCAAGTCACTGGAAGGGGGGTACAGAGATTTGAAGACTGGGGCTCAGCACTACCAAACCACCTGGGGAAAAGCATTTTGTTCCTGCTGGGAGAGAAATGAGTTACACCAGGGTGGTCTGAGCTCTGCTGCTGCAGAAAGAGACCCCCAGGTTTGGGCTTGCCCTTGGGGGAAAGCTTAGCAAGTCCTCAGGGTGTAAAGGAACAAGCTGTGACCACCAGAGCTGTTAGTTTGTCTCACTTTGAGGCTGTGGCTGCCCTGGGCAGTGCAGTTTAGCTGGATGTTTGCTCATCAGGTGTGGCATCTTACATAACACCTCTGTGCTGCTTTCAATCCATGGTGAGAGGGTTTGGAGTCATTTCTCCTATGAACCCCTAGCAAGAGCTCTTACATGATTAACCGAGATTATTTAACAGTTACTTGCAGCTGATACCCAGCAGTCCTCTCTTAGAGCAGAACATCTACCTCCAGTATTTGTGACACACCCTGAGCACCTAAAAACTTCTCTGTGTGCATTACAACACAAAGTGCAGTGGTGTTGGCATTCAGCCACCCAGAAATGTGAGACCTTGCCATGAACAGCACCTCAGAAAGAAAAGAACTATTTTGATGGCTTCAAGGGTTGTTATTTGCCTGAGAAATAAGAGAATTGATCAACTCTGCTTAATGCATGATTAATTAATCCAATTAGGACTCAAGTCCTAAGTGCATGAAGCACACTTAGTAGCTGACTACTCATGAATCTAACTAAAAAGAGTTTTGTTTTGTTTCTTTTTTATCTTTCCCTGCTAGGTGTTTGACTTTGAACTGTCTAAAAAGGAGATGGATGTCATCCTCAGCTTTAACAGGAACTGGAGGGCAGTTCCAGTGGTCCAGTACGTTCCTTATTATCCTTCCTATCAATTTGTCCTGTTTCTGTCTGTATTTTCATCCCCCCTGTCTTGAAAACATACATGACCAAGACCAGGGAGAGCTCATATTTTAAACTTTGAGGCATGTCCTGGAAATTCAGGAGGGAGATCCCTTTGGAGAGTGTTCCCTCCAGCATATTGGTGTTGGAGGGGCTTTTCCACAAGGCTGTGTTTAATATTATTTAATGACAGCTGCAGGACTCGAGCACCTTGGCAGTGGGGCAGGGAAATGCTGTTCAGAACACTTTCTGCACTACTTGAATAACAAAATCCTTCTCTTTTCAGAGCTGTCAACCACAAGGACTACCCGTTCAAAGCAGAGTATTAAATGCTGGTGGTTCCTGCAAGACCTCCATTTAACTCCTTCCAGATCAGGTGTTCTCTCCAGCTCGACCTTCATTTCTTCTCTACTTGATAATCATTATGGGCAGCACCTTTTTCCTCCTTTTTTTTTAAGGAGGAGAGCACTGACTGATGTAAGAAAGCAGCAAAAAGGGTGGGATTTTTGTAAAGATGCTTGGCAGAAATCTGGCTTTGATTAATAGTAAAAAGAAGGTGTCTTTTCATTTCCTTTTTATCTGGTCTTCCTTAATTAGAGACGTGTTTAACAAAAAACTAGCTACTTACATGGAGTTTTTTATATGTTACCTCCATTGTGGTCAGTCATACAGTGACTCATGAGTCACTGCCAAAGAACAGTTGCTTTTTATATATTTGTGATTTTTACAGAGTGTATTTCTAATGCTTTAAAATTTTATATGAATAAAGTTTTATCAACAACAAAAATAGATCAGTGTAGTCCTTAAATTGTTTTATATAGTTTGGCATGTTTTTCTAAATTTTAATACAGATACAAATAGGTTTCCATAATTTCTGTACAAGGACAGGAGATACAGATCACTTTGTGGTTTATTGTTCAAAACAGGATTGTGCTGTAGCTGGGATCTAAAGAACAAAGTTGTCACTGTTGCCCCACACAGCCCTTCCTCTGAATACCTAAAAAACTGAATTCCTGTGTGATTAGTGGGGAAGGGTGAAGACAGCAACATGGGCAAGGATAATTCACAGTAAAATCCAGCCAGATGAATGTAAGGGCTGCCTCCAACATCAGACTGGGAGTCTCAAATATAAACTTAGATTTTTTGCAACTCTGCTGGCAGCATCCAGAATATTACACTCAGACACAGGCTGAGGAAAGCACGGAAAAAAACCCTTCTTCAAAATCACCAGAGCAAACCCTGAGACAGGCTGACAGTAAATTGCTGTAAAATATTTTCAGATTGATTTTTGCTAGGCCAAAGCCAAGCTGGTTTGTGGCATTCAGGAGAGACATCCTTAGGGGTTCTTTACCTTATTTCACAGGGAATTAGCACAATTCCTGTCCCACTTACAGCAACTGGTCCATCCCTACTCATTGACAAACAGGGGGCTGCTGATGGGAATACTCCATTTATTGCAGATGCAGTTTCAGAATACATTTCTTTGAACAAATTGTTTTTATTGCAGCCATCAGATGTTTTTTGAAAGACTCCTAGGAGAGCTCACAAACCCCCCCCCAAACAAAAAAACCATGACAACTCACAGACAATGCCAGGCACAGTTTCACCCCCTACAGAAAACTTCGTGCATCTCCACATGTAAACAAGATGTTTCAGCTGAGCAGGGAGCCCAGCTTTGGGTTGGAACAGAATATTACACTTCTTTAGGAAGAATCCAGATGCTGCAGGAGATGGAAGTGGTGATAAGGGAGGTCCTGGGGGGCTCTGATGCAAAGCTGTTCACAATTTGCTCAGGGGCTACTTGAGTTGCTCAGTTTATGCCCCCATCTTCTGTAGGATGTCAATGCTAAACTGTATGGCATGTAAATCCAAACCAAGCTGATGTCTTACAGCCAAGTATTTACTATGTACAAACAAAAACATCTGTAAATAAGGTATTCAGGAGAGAGAGGTAAAAAGAAGCATCATAGAGGTTTACTTCATTTTGGTGTACGGCACTGATGGATGGCAAGATTTAGTGTACAGTCATTTGAAACAAGCTCCAACTCTCTTTACATCTTTTTCTTTTTAATTATGGTGGTTTTATATAAATTAAACTACAACGTTTTTATACAAGTGACCTATTTTTGACCCTCTATACCCTTACCTTTTCCTCTTTTAAAAACTATACTTTCTTTTTAATCACCCATTTCTGGGCAACTGACATTTAAATTTTTTTTAATACTTATCTCACCATACCTCTACTGACAATTATGAAATCTTACTATAGAAAAGTGTGTGATTTTGTCTTTATTTTTTTTTTTTAAGCTGTGATATTGGCTAATTATGTATGTTTATTGCTAAATATAATACTCTAGCACATATTAAAGCATTCTACCATTAGTAGTGCCTTTAGGCTAAACTTTGTAAAGCTATGTGTGTATATATATTCTAGATTGCATTCCATTACTAGTCACTAACAACAAAAAGAAGTATCAGTACCGCTGTCAGCTAACATAATCATCCAAATTTAGGTATTAACTTAAACTAGAATGGAAAAATTGATACTTTAAAAAAAAAAAAGTATAAAACAAAAAAAAAAAATTAAAACACGTTATTGATGCAGTATTTCTCATGACATGGGCAACTTACAGAAAATATTACATTGTCAACTAAAGATATTTCTTCCATGCCTTAGTTTAAAGTGCAGAAAGAAAAAAAGACTTCTGTTTTACAAAAGTAACCATTGTTTTTATAGGTTTACTGCACACCTTTCCCAAGCAACTTTACTTTACATGCTTTTTGGGTTGACCAAATGCCAGCTGAAATCACTGTTCAGATACATATTTATGAGTGTCAGTAGGAGAGTTTATATATTTCACAGCATGGGTTTCTTTAGGAATAAAGGCTCTTGTGCAAAGGCAGTACTATTCTGATGAATGTCTAGACTGATTATTAAATACAGTGCTAATATACATGGTTTTAACTGGGATAATGCAAAAAGACATTTTGGTAAATAAACATAAATATAAAAAGAACAATTTAGCACTTTTTCCTTTTTTTTTTTTCTTTTTTTTTTTCTTTTTTTTCTTCTCCCAAACTGATTGGTCCAGCATCTTTAAGGGCCTTCTATGGTTCTTTCTCAAATTGTCTCAAACCTGCTGAGAAAGAGACAGATTAAATATGGCTTGAAAGAACCCAAACACATCTCCAGAACAGAAAAGGCACAGCTCTCAAGGTTAACAGGTAAGGATACGGGGTGGGAGTGTTCTGCTCATGCACTGGGTTGCTCTGAGGTGGGTCCCAAGAGGACAAAAATCAGATTTCAGCCTCTGAGGAGAGGCTCAGCAGTGCCCAAACCCCTGGGACAGCTCCTGTGGGTGGAGAACACTTTCCATGGGGACACAGCTGCACTAACCCTGAGCCAGCCCAAAATCCTCTCCCCTGACACTTTGGTTTAAAAAAGGACAAGAGGAGCAAAACAATTCTGCTTTGCACCACTCTAAACCAAAAAGAAGAGTTCACAGGTATACCATACCTCTGGCTTCACATAAAAACACTAAAAATGTTTGTGCACACATTAAAGTGTAGAAAACCAAGAGTTTCTCTATATTTGATCATTTCCCTCAGTAAAGAATCGATGTTGCAAAACATCCTTAAAGCTGTTAAACCGGTCAGCAAACTTCCATTCTCCCCAACTGGTTCTCAGCCATAAAATGAGTTTAATTGGCTGTATTTGGAGTGCTTTAGGTTAAAATAAAAAAAAAAAGCTAAGAGGGCAATTTTGCTGATTTCTTTCTGTAAAACTAGGTTGTGTTTCACCAACCAGTGCTTTAAAAATGACAATAAAAAAAATATTTTTGCCTTGAAAAGAACATTAGTGCACAGCTCCAGCAAAAGCAGTTTCTCAGCCATTCGTGTTCCAATGACATTGCAATGGAATTTGTGAAAGGCAAAGGGAAAAAGGAGTTCTGGGCATCAACATGAGCAGCTGCAGAATTTTAAAACACAGGTACACCTGTGCAAAAATGTGGCAATGGTACTATATAATAATAGGTATTAAAATATCTGCATTGTATTATTATATGCATATCATCAAATATTGTATGTAGTATTTTATTATTTATGTATGCTAACATTATATGTATAATATTTATATTATATGTATAATATGCATTAATAGATATTATACTATGTATTATATCATATCATATTACATAATATACATTATTATTTTATATATTAATATATAAATGTATTTATATTTTTTATCTTTATATATTATATTATATTATATTATATTATATTATATTATATTAATTATATTATATTATATTATATTATATTATATTTTATTATATTATGTTATAATAATATAATATAATATAATATAATATAATATAATATAATATAATATAATATAATATTATTCTATATGATATAAATAATTATTAGTATATATTATATGTATTTTATATATTTGTATATTTATATATTATAGAAAATGTATATTAATATATATTTTTATATATTTGTATATTTATATATGATGTAAATATATATATGAATATATGTGAATATATAATTGCATAATTATATATAATTAATATAATATATTAATATATTATATTATATATACTAGAATAGAGTATATAATATTATGTATAATATAATATAATATAATATAGAAATATAATATAGAAATTTAATATAGAAATATAATATAAAATATAATATAAAAATATAATAAAGATATATAAAAAATATATGATATTCAACTATAGAAACAGGTGCAATGTGTGTATTATGGGCATTACTTACCATTAGTCTCTGATTTTTTCCCCATAGCTGATACCTGTTTGAAAAAGCAAAAAAGCCATTATTAAAATCCCATGTAGGAGAACATTGCTATTTATAACAGGAAGAGAAAATCAACCCCATACAAAGGATGGATGTCCACACATAACACAGCTCTGCCAAACAGGAATAGAAAAGCCAGACACTGCTTTCTGAACCTCATTGTGCTTTTTTCTCTAGATAAAAAGGTGGGTGAGGAACAGAATATTTTCCTCTCAAGGCTGCCCAGAAGTGTTTTTACCTTAGAAGAAGCAGCTGGCTTCTCCACTGACTGCTTCTCCCAGAGATTGCGTTTGCCAGATACATCTCCTGGTCTTAAATCCTGTATTTTAAATGTCAGAGAACAGAAACCAACATTAGCTCAGGTTTATATTCCTTTGTTACAGAAAAGGTTACAATGCAACTTCCTCACAAGAGAATTTGAGGAACATCCACTAGAGGTAAATATTACATTGTTTATCAGTTATAAAGAATTATATTTCACAAAATAACTCCAAACACATCCATGTTTTAAGACAAAAAACAATTCTGTTGCATCTATTTCATGTGGCACAGACTGGCCTTTACTCAGTATGCACAACTTAGGGAGTGTAGTGAAGAATTACTGCACCATCAGTTTTTTACAAAAAAAACAAAAAAATCCAATTTCTGCAGAAAAAACCCCCACATTTTCTCAGGGACAATGTTTCTGCTAGGGAGGAATTCAAAAGTAGCTTGTCTTGGTTATTTTAGATCAAAATCAAAATATTTTATTTGGAAAAATAATTACTTATTTATTTAAAATTGTGCAAAAAAAATTGAGTTAGACTTTTAATACAACAGAAAAGCAGATCCTACATCCTTAAATACAGATTTCAGCACTTATCACTGTAGTCCTTCATATCCATTTTAATTTCCCTTGCATCCCTTGTAACCTTAGGATGTGCCCATCACAAGCCTGACAGGAAAAAAACATACCAAAACAGAGGTAAAGTCATTAAAGAATAGTAGTATTCTCTGAAAATGAGTGTATTATGGAGACTTTAACCAAAACTCTATAAAAATGTCAATTATTTTTTGGGGAAAAGGAGGGCTGCAAATGAAAATGACATCTGCTGGGGAGATGGATTGATATCTACCTCTGTGCATGGCAAATAAGAGACTCAAACAATTTTGGACATCAGTGCTCTCCTTTTCAGCAAGTATTCCAGTCCTGCACGGCCTCCAGCATTTCCTACTGGCCATCCAGGGATGTAGGCAGGGAAGTTTTCTGCACATGAGAATTTCTACCTGTAAAATGCTCAGTGATGAATGGAAATGAGGTTCCTGCAAGGGGTATTTTGCAGAGAACTGGTGAGAATTTGCAGCCACACAGGGTTGCTGATGATCAGAACTTGCAGCCAATTCTGCACTTTAAAAAGGGAGGTCATTAACAAAAGAAGGAGGAAAGCAGCCAACTTTGACCTGATCACAAAGCCACTTGCAGGGGACACCACCACAAACCCATTTCCACAGTCCTGAAATGATTTGTGATCTGTGATTTAGGTTCATGGTAGAACTGAAATATTTGCTCTGCCCTGAATTCAAATATTCAAACTCCAGAAGAATCTTGATGGTCACAAAAACTTTGAATGTTTCTTTACTCTGGCACAATGTGATGGGGGTGAGAAGTTATTTGCTAAATAAGAAATTCTGGGCTTCCCTTCGGTTTATCCTGACTAAGAAAAAGTAAAAATCACACATTATAGATGTATATAAACCTTCATAGCCAATTATAAACAGATTTACCTGACCAACTTAGCAAACAGACCCCCAAAGAAGAAGAATAGGAGGAGGGCGTGATCCTTCAAGCAGAGACATTGAAAGAAGAAAGAGCAATCTATTGAGAAAGAAGGAAATTAAGACATAGATAGAAACAGTTGGTTGAGGGAAAAACAAGAGATTAGTTTTACATTGTCTAAAAGATTCAACTTAAAAGAAAGAGAGAAAAATCTGGAGGCAGGGTCTATACTGGACAACGCTGCAAATTTCAAACTCCTCTTTAGGACAAACAGGAGTGTGAATTGAGAAAGTGTTTGCACTTTTTATAAAGGGCAGGTGAACTGGCAGAAAAACAATGCACAAGGATACGAGAATAAATCAGTTCTTGAACAAAATCCTGAAGCTGAATCATCAACATCACAAACAATTCTCCAATATGGACACCCACATTCTGGTTCCTCATCCTTACCCTTCCCCACCCCACAGTTACCTCCTGCTGCTCCTTCCCACGTTCTGAGTGATAATAATGAAATAATGAGTTTATTATAAATACCTCAACAGTATTTTCTGCTCTGATTCTGGCTGAATTAATGGGCAGGCTAAAGGGCCTTCATTTGGAGGTACATTTAGGCTCAGAAAGAACTAAATTATTCCAGTTGTGTTTTAAAACATACTTGGAAGATTTTTTTTACAGGGCAAGGGCCAAACTCCAAGTGTGAGCAAGTGTGCAGCCTGGGGTCTGTGGCTGGTCATTTCTAAATTGTAAATGTAAATTCTAAATGTAAAGCCTTTCACAGGTGGTGAATTAAAGTCATCCTCTGCTTCCCTGAGCTTTAAGGTGAGAACTTCCCTGTTTCCTGTCCCCGTTTTCTGACTGCCAAGGAGTCTCTGTGAGCTTCCAAGAGGACACAGAGTTCCTCCCAAGGCCATCAGCTGGTGGAGGAAGCTCCCTCTGCCCCAGGAAAGAAGAGAAGGCTGTTCCAAGTTCACTTACAGAAGGTTTTGGAGCAGGGGATTTGTTGCTCTCTGGGGTCTTGGTCAACCACTCGTTGATACGACTGGAGACACCAACCTTCAGTCCAGCAGTTTCCTGCAAAATGATAAAATCCAGTCATAAGACCTTGAATGGCTTTTGCTCTGTTTACCATGGTTTAGATTTAAAGCAAAGCCAAGTTTAGCAGAGAGGTCCTCACTGAGCCTGTGGCTTGCTCAGAGACATTGTCCCTATGAATTACACAGTGCTGCTGCCCTCTAGGTCTCAAAAATCCTACAAAACCATCTTCACTTTACTGCTGCCCCAGTAATAAATGTCAGACTAATAAATAAAATAAAATAAATAAATGTGTTGTTTCTACCACAACCCCAAACTCCAAAAACCTTTAGCTTAAAGAGAAGACATCAGCTCAAATCTACTTTTTTTCTCTTGTTAAACTAATTTTTTTTAAAAAGCATACAGTGGTACTTTTAAGAAATGGCCTAGAATTTAAAACATTAAATCTTTAAAAGGCGAGAACAAATTAATAAAATGTAATTACTGGCTGTAATAACCCACTTCAATCCATGGCTCATCAATTTGCCATTTGATAAATGCTCAGCAACTCACATCAATTTACAGAATGAAAATGTTGCCTTAAGGGTTTACATAGAAAAGATAAAGGCCTCACAAATACTTCTATGAATTATCTAGAAAATATCATCCTTATCCTGCTTATTCAAATCTCTTCTGCTCCCCAGAAGAATTTTGCCCTACTCAAAGAATTTCTTTGTACTCTGCTTGAATGCCCCAGATGTATTTTTCTAAGATATCCGATGTGGCTCTGGAATGTCTCATAACTGAGCTCAGTAGGTCACTAAATTCTTCCATTATATTTAATATTGCAGCCACACCATCTTGTGGATTTCTGAGGTCTTCAGGATCCTTTGGGATATTCTTCAGCAGTGATGTCAACAGGAGCAGGCTGGCTCACTCAGAGGAACACAAACAGCAAGGTCAGATCCAGAGCATAATCCTTTATAATCACTAGGTTTAATTAAACACATACCTTATTTGGTGTTCCTGTCCCAGAAGGTGATGAAAAAACATTCCCTTTCTCCCACATGCTCTTGATATTGCGGACACCCTCAGCTGGAACGTGAAGGTCAGAAGCTTTAGCTGGTCTTGAAGCCTTTGTGCCCTGGGGAAGAATTGCCAGTTGGTGTTCACCCAGCTGTGAAAGTGGCTTTTTTTTTTTTTACAATTTTTTTCTTTTTTTAAAAAATTAATTTTTAAAAATTAAATATTTATTTAAACATTTTATTTTTGGCTCTCTTATTTTTTGCGTTTATTGCCTTCCTAAAACCCGTGGCAAAACTTAGCTCTGCACACAACTGCTCCAAGGCTTTAAAATCATAGTTGGCACCTGGATCCTGGAAAATTGGCTCTTTTAGGGACTGAGCTAGGGAAATCCTTCTGCAGAGGCAGGGGGAAAGGCTGCTCTGTCACTCAGCATCACACTGCTCCATCTGCCCCAGAAAACTGAACCTCAGCATTGCAGGGGTAAATCTCAGCAATTACAGTGTGTTTGAAACAAGGTGTTCTTTCAGAGTGGAGAGTTGGGTGGGAGTTTTGGGGTGTGTTTTGGGAGAAATGTGTCTTTTGCATGGTTACTAAAAACACCAGGCCAAATTCACCCTCCTCCTTCTTTTCAAAATTCTTGCACATTTTACATATCATAGGTTTGATGAGAATAAGGACCTGTATGAGTCATGCTTTGCCTCTCTAATTGCAAAGCAAGTCAGATTTGGCAACTTGTGGATGTATCAGAAGCTCAGCAAAGGAAATATTTCAGGTCAGATGGCAGCTGGCTATAGTGACATCAATCTCCTATTTGACCATGGACAGAAAAAGCCCTCAGTTCTGGCTCTTAGGCACAGTTGCCAAAAACACCTGGGGTCAAATTCTGCGTTTTGATGTGATTTTGACATCCCTTTTGTCAGTTCTCTGCAGAGTATGTCTTTGCCAAGGAATTTCACTGTGAGGTGGCAGCCAGCAGCACAGAGCCAGGTCCTTCTTCTTCTAAATAAGCTGCCAGGCCAGCTTTGCTCAACATGACCACCAGCTCTGTGCTGACAGAGCACATCTCTGTCATGAGATGAGAGATTGCCTCTCATCAAGCAGAGGATGTGACTGACTCAAGGTGCTGATTGAACCCTCCAAAGCTACTGCAAGCTTACAGAACAGCATGAAAGGGAAGACACAAACCTGAGGTTTTGTTTAGATACACCTCTAGGTGTTGGTTACAGATGTGCCTCAAGCATTTTGTTCTTGAAGTCACATTAAGGAAGAGTTTGTGATCAAAAAAAACCCTGCAATTCTTGAACAGCAAAACAAAGGCTGATTAAAGGCCACAAAGCAATTAATAACCAGATTCATTTACTGGAATTAACTTACCTCAATTGCACTGGTGTACTGCTCAAGTCTACTGTCAATCTTTGAGACAACTGCTGTTGTCTGGGTGGGTTTCATACCACTATAGGAAGTGGGGAAAAAAAAATAAATGCAAGAATTATTTTCTCTCCACTTAAACACTACTGTTTGCAATAAACTTATTGTTTCTTTAATTTACCTCTTTTGAGCGGATTTGTTCAAGAATTCCGTTCGCTCCTCTATCTAGAAAAGAGAGGAACAAAAGCTTTAAGTTTCAAGTTAATAAAGAGCCAGCCTGTGCAAGGCCAGCCTGAAACGTCATTTCAAATGTCAAAAAAGTCAGTCTGAAAGAGATACATTCCAACAGAAATGTCACAGACACACACAAACAAAGGTTTTATAGATAGGAGCCTCTTATGCTGCAGATTCATAAAAATGGATATATTTTCTCCATGAATGTTTGCACCCTACAGATTTCTTCAGTGCCTCACATGTAACAGGAGAATAAATGAACAACACAGAAAGAGGAAATGGGAAGGAGTCTGTCTTGTGGAAGGGACTGAGATCCACTAAAACCTGTGTCGTCCTCACATCTCCCACACAAGAGCAAGGACGTATCTCTTGATATAGACAGCAAATTAAATCAAGTTTTTCTGAGATGAGACATCAGACTAGGCCAGGTTTGGAGCTCAGCCACAAAGCCTCCCTTACTCATGTTTTTGGAGGACACTAACAATTTAAATTTGAGCTCCAAAACACCCATCAGTGTAAACCCTGCTCACGTTCAGGCAGGGTCACTGCTGAATCAGTATCTACCAGCTGTTATTATACAACCTGGTATCTGACATTTCATCATTATTTTCTACTCTATAAATAGGAAAATATTGTGACATTTCCAGGGAGGAAGACTCATGAAGGTCTCATATGACTTCTGTCAAATCTCTCAATACTTTGAAAACAAAAAACTCCATCCCTGAATAAAGTTTTAAAACATTTCACAGTGGGGAAATGGGGAGCATGTGCATCTATTTGTATTCTGGGTCAAGAAATATTTTCATCAAACTTCCTCAAGTCTTATCTACATTGCATTGTCCCACTTATCACTCCAGGCTCTACAGTTTCACTTAGAAGTAAAATACATGCAAGCAGCTCCAGGGGATTGAAATGATTAATAATCATCCTTGGCTGGATTCCTGGGGATTCCCCAGTCCCAGCAGGGTCTGTCCATGTTCAATTTACTTTAACTGAAGTAAAACTGCTCTGGCATTCGTGCCTTCAACACGAGGCAGTGACAGCCTTTCCTTTAAATGGTTCTCTTCAGTGCCTTTAGCATCCAAGGCTATCCCAGAACACCAAATCCCACAGCAATCCCATCAAAGGGCATGCAGGGTTTATTTCTCAAGCCCTTGCAAGCAAAAGCTCAGTTCACTTGAGTGCAGAATTTGCCAAACCAGCTCCCTGGAGGAACTCCAGCTACCACCCATCCTGCTCAAAGGCACCTCTGAAGCTCTAAAACGCACACACAATTTACAGAGCAGTTTCCATTAGCACTTTTAGCTGCCAAAACACGAGCTGAAAGCAGTCCTGAGTGCGAAGATGGGATTTGCTAGGACAAATCCTGTTTCAGTGGAGAGATGTCACAAGGTGGCAGCAAAAGAACGGCAGGAGCTCTGCACACCCACAGGAAGAGGTTACAGCTCTTTCACCCACAGGAGTGCAGCAATGCCACAAAAAGAGCAAGGAAATGGTTCAAAAGTGACCAAACAGACCAAGGATGGTCACCTCAAACACGCTGCCTCACGCCTGCTGTGGTATAGTAGAAGTTTTCCCCTGATTTTCTGTGTCAATGTATCAAAATGATGGGTTATTCCAGCAAGAGCCCCCAGTTTGTCCCCAGTTTGTCCCCAGTTTGTCCCCAGTTTGTCCCCAGCTGCATCAGTGAAACCCTGGTGGGAAGCAGGGACAAATAACATGGACTATCCCAAAGAACCAGGACTCAAGGATATTGCCCAATAATTCATTTACAGGATCTTCACTCTCTTTCATGTGCAGGTAGGAGAGATGCTTCTGCACAGAGGGGAAAACCAGACTTGAGTGGGCACTGGTGGAAGAGGTGGGAAGGAAGAGGAATATTATCCTTGTAAAGTAAAAGGACAAAAGTGGGTTCATTCTTTACCCACTAGTAACAGAGGCTCTCAGAGGACCAGCTGTGGGATCAGGAAAAGGTCAGGGGTTGTTCAGAAGAAAAAAGTGGAAAAGCAAAACCAGAAAATAAACTGGAAGGAGTCAGGAAGAAACCCTAAGAACTGGGCAAGGCCTTCTGCCTTGCACAGAGGGATAAAATATCTTCTGCACTTTTGTGTGAGGATTTATTGTGGAATATCCTCCCCAAAACATAGCAGAAACAGATATCAAATACACCCAGAGGAAACAAACCCATGCACAGGTGTACTCAACAAAAAAGTCAAATACATTTACACTGCACAGCAACACCTAAAGATCATTTACTCACTGCACATCACACAAACTCCATGCAAAGAACTTAAAACATTTCGCACATACAGTGAACAGTATGACAAAATAGATCTGTAAAAAAAACAGGCAAAGCAAAGTGGTTAACAAAAGATGTTTTCTCAGTTTCAGACCAGGAAATAAAAATAATCTTTTTACTGTATTCATCTTAACAGGATCTTGTTCAATAGCTTGGGCTGTGTTTTGTCACCATGGAATACTTTCAGAACACACACTCAAAAAAGTCAACCTGCCAGCCTCTAATTAAATTATGACCAGAAAGAATGAGTTAACACACAATATGAGATCATGACTCAGGAAACAAAAACTATTGGATATTCCCAGTAAAACACTCTTCACAGAAAGGTATTACACCATTTTTAGGAGTTTTAAACTGGGTATTGGATATTACACAACAGAAACTCGCAAATGGATCCATAGAAAACTCCTCTCAAAAAATGTGTCAAGGAGGAAGGGGAATAAAAAATGAACAGAGGGAGAAATGAAACCCTGTATTTTGATTTTACCTCATATCCAACATGTGGAAGGACCTAGTGGGAATCCATTGGAGGAGTAGTCCCTGGGAGAGGCTTCTCCTTATCCTCCCTGAGTGGCTAACACAGTCTCTTGCTTCATTAAGCACAGTTATGCTTTTTCCTGCTGTCAGCAGCATCTCAGCAGAGTGTGCCAATTTAGAATTTAGCTCAATTTACCTTCCAGACTCAAGTGCTGCCATCAGCATCAAAGATGGGGAAAAACAAATGTCACACATCCTGCTCCTAGCATTCTGTTTTCCCTCTGCCACAAGAATAGATTGTGTGCAAATTCTTTCCAGTCACTGCCCCAGCTGTCAGGTATTGAGAGCAATCATCAGATAGGACAAGACAGGTCTTTAAAGAAAAGAATGTCTCTGAAAAGTCCTATCTTCTGGCTCAGCTGTCAGCAGTGCCTTGCAGAGGGTTCTGGCTGGCACATGTTTGCCAGGAGATGTTTTCTCCAAAGACAGGAACGTCCCAGCCTCCTGCCACTGCTCCCTCCCCTCGACACCCAACTGCTTTTGCATTTCTCCAGGGGTGGTGTTCATCCCCCAGAGGAGAATTAGCACTGGAATATCCTGTTCTCTCCTGATAGAACACAAGGACTCAGTAACCTTCCTTCCCAAAGAAAACACGAGGAATGAACTCCTCTGAAAAGTAAAATGATCAAAGATTTTCCAGGAAATTTCATGCTTTGAGTGCATCATGTTTTGAATCAACTATATTAAGGAAAGGACAAGCACCAGGTAGATGTGAAAGCAGCAGAGGTTGTTCCAAGCTTTGTCCTTACTTAAAAAAAAATTAAGATACAGGACAGAGGTTGAACAGAAGTTTGGTACCACTGCAGCCCACAGGGTGTTCACCCAGCCCTGAGAAATCCAGGCTGCTTCTGTCCCTGAGCTAGTGATGAACTTGGCCTGCATTTATTTGGCATGTTTTCTTTTCACTGTCCCCTCAGAAGGAACCAACCCTCGTGCTGTCACTCCACTTCTGGTGGCTCTGCTGAAGAAGTGTCTCAGGTTTGAGGGAAACAAACCTTAATTCTCATTTTTTTTTACCGTATTTACCAGTCAAAACAACAGGACTTGTCACAACTGTGATTTCTAGAGGCCAATCCCAGAAGGTTTGTATAAATATAAGCACGTATGCATGTTTTGTATACGTATATATATATATATATATCCTTTTGGGCATCCATGAGCTGTGTCATACATGGAGAGGAGCTGCACATCTTTGTCTCCCAGCCTAGTCCTGCCTGAGGGACAGCTGCAGCATCCAGAGGATGCCAATATCCCACGCTGCTGCTCACTTAAGCTCCCTTCTTTCCTTTTTTCTCACAGCTCCCTTGGCAATCAGCACACCCAAATTTCCTCACACTAGCCACTCCTATGAACTTCTTTTTCTTCCCAAAAGCTTATCACATCAGGAAGGACAGGGAAAGAGTAAAAAGGTGCTTTGCCAGATTGTGACCCAGGAGAAGTCAGAACGTGCTCATGTATCATACATTTTTATTTTTTTTTAATACTGAACCTCCCTTTTTTCAGTATTAATTCCAACCACCCACCCACAACGGTGCATTTGGGATTCTCACATGACTCATGGCAGATCTAACAAGATGATACATCCATCAAGGGAGAAAACCTGTGCCAGATGCTTTACAAATCAAAAGATAACTTGGGCAGTGCAGAGCAGACAGTGAGAGAGCTGCGTACCAAGCAGCTGAGACCAGCCTGAGAAGTCAGTCCAAATTAAAGGTAACAAAATAGATTGTCTTCTAATTACTGGGTTTTGACATCAAGTTTCACATCAGGTTAATAAACTGAGATCACTCTCCCCTCAGCTCTTGACCACAGAATGCCAAGAAACAGTTTGGGGTGTGAATTTCTAGAGCATTGCATATCTACACTGGCCACCCACAGACACTGGACTGGAATCTGTGGAGTATCACCAATTTCTCAGACAGAGAAACAGAGAAAGAGGAAAAAAATGTCTAGAGCTGCATATATCAGGTTTTGTAGCAAACAACTTCTACCTAACAAGACACAAAACCCAGCACAAAAAAGGAAAAAAAAAATTGTACCTTGGATGCCTAATAACATTTGAAAAATTTCAGCTTTCCTCTGAAAATACACTTAAAATAGTGTAACATCAGCACAAAAGGTACCTGAAAGCTTTTAGCCTCCTGCCAAGTCCGGTGTTTTTTCACACTTTCCCCAAAATTAGGATCAATATCCTTTTTACTTTGTGTTTTCAAGTACAATTTCCTCCATTCTGAGCCTTCTGTGAATTAAAGCTCCAAATGAATGTCATAAAAGGCATCTCAATAAACAGAAGGAAAGGAAGCCCTCCCAGGAGGGCTGGGAAGAAGCTGTACATTTATGGTGTCTGTTATAGACATCATCTTTAGCAACCAAAATGGCAAGACCAGGTTTAACTACTTGGGGCAAGTCCTGAAGCTTTGCAATCTTTGTTTACAGCTGTGTGCATTCTGTTCCAGTATTTCACATTCAAATGTGTCTTAAAAGCAAAAGGCAAATCCATTCAAAAACATTTATACTCTGTATTTGCTAGAACTGGACCCAAAACAGACCTGAATCCCCAGACTGGACCAAAGTGTAGCTCTCTGTGAGTGGAAAACTAATTTTGTCCAAATGCAATTTTTCACTCAACAGTTACAGTTTTAACCTCATGGAGATCCAGTTCATGGTTCAATGAGCTGCTACCTGGTTCTTTTCTCTCCTAGCTCCCACTAAGTGGCCTTTTTGACAAACATTTTGGATTCTTAGATGACTAATGAAGCAAAATGAAAAAAGGAAAATGTCCTTGAAAACATTAATAGGTCTGCAGTTTGAGCTTGTGCTGAGAAAGGAACTGGACTGAATTCCAAAACAATACTCCCAATAATTTCAGTGGGGCCAGGATTCCTCTTCCATGCTGAAAGACCATTTAATTGATTTATCACACTTCTAATGTAATATAGGCCACAAAAGGCCATTTAGAAATCCTGCAGCAACAGAAGGGTGAGGTTTGTATTTCTTGTTATGTAAGAAAATGAAATCCAGCCCAGTACTTCTAGATGTTATTTTTAGGGGGATTAGACATAAGCTAGAATTCCCATACAGCTCAGTTACTATTAATGATGATTAGGCTGAATATGCTTAAGGACAAAGTAATCTGGCAAGCAAGAAAATAACTGTGGATGAGGAAGGAGTGAGGGAACATTTGTGACTTTGTGGTCTTAAAAGATCTTTTCCAACCTAAATGATTCTATGACTCTTCTCCAGCTCACAAAGCACTGCTAAAATAAATTAAAAACAACACAGTAATGCAGCTCAAGGTTTCAAAAATAATTTTCTCTTGAAGATCCTTTTTGGAGATTCTTCATCAGGAAGAGACAGCTGCCAGTCTGGTCTCTATTTTTAGGAAGGAACTCTAAATTTTCAATCATCCCAATGAAGTCTTTCAGCTAGAGGGTTCAGGCTAAGTCTATCAAAGCATTTTCTCAGGTCTGGTTGCTTTTCATGTTGGATTGTTGGTTTGGACTACAAACCCCATTGTTTTTTATGTATGTTTTTTAATTTTTTTTATGTTTTTAAATAGATGCCAGTGGGGAGGTTACCTTGAGAGATGAGCCTTTAGGACTGAAACATTTAAAGGGCTTCTTGTCTTCAGACACACCATCTTCTGGCATCTTCTGGCGTTTCTCAGCAGCTTCAGCCCTTCTTCGTTCGATCTCTTCCTTCATCCTCCTCTTTTCCTCCTTAAAAAATATCAGAACTTTCAGAACTACATCACCATCACAAGGCTGTGTGCAGCCCTGCAAACATTTACCAGATTTTCTAAAAACAGATTTTTATGCCAGTTGAGAAAGTTCAGTGATCTGCCTGAAATGTACAAAGGTGTTAATGCCAATCCATCAGGAACACAATTAGATCTGCCCTAGATCCTCCTCACAGCCAAGTCACCAAATTTATCTGTCATATAGTTCCACTTAAACATAGAAAAAGACTCGAGCTCAATTCCTCTGTATTCTCACATGTCACACTGGTATTGTTCTTCTGTCCCTCTACTCTGACACTTATTGTGCCAAGGTTAATATTTAACGTGGAAAAATCAGTAGGTGGCCAAGGAACCCAAGATTAAATGCTTGCAGATCTCCCTCCAGAGCTGAGTTTTGCTTCACCAGCTACAAGTCAAACCAGAAACCCCCAAGGCAGCCCCAGTGTGAGCATTGGTCAGTGGGTCTGACCAGCAGGGTATTGTGCAATCCTGCCAGCTACTGAGTTCTGCTGGAAAAAGCTCAGTACGTTAAAGGAATTGGCATTCAGCTGCCAGATACTATCAGTATTATTCATTTACCATTTGTTTTCCAAACAACTAGGATTCCTAAATGATGCACCAGAGACTTGGAAATCCTATTTGCAGAGCCCCTTGGCAGAGGAAGTACAAGAAAACAGATGTGTTGGATACTCAATATTTAAATAGACAAGAATATCTCCCTAATGAGATCTAGCCCATTGTAACTATATATAACATTAGCATTACAGCCCATCTGCAGCAGATAAATTTTGACATGCACTTTGTAATTCTATCTGTATATAACGTCAAAAAAATTCTGTGGCTACAGCCCTGCCCCGAGATTTTGAATCCCCAAGAAGATAAGAGCTTTGCAGCTATCACAGCTGAAATCCTGGCTCGTGGAAACAGATACTGGAGCCCTGTCCTTCCTAAGGCTAGAATTAAAACCTTTTTTCCTACTCTGGATGCTGCTCAGGTCTTCACTAAACAATGCTGCAAAGAGCTGTCAACTAATGTGAGGAGAGTGGAAATAAAATAGAAATACTGGAATAAACCAAAACTCCCTATTTCACACTTACCTCCTCTCTGATTTTTCTCTCAGCCTCCTCCTGCTTCTTCTTCTGCTCCTCTTCCTCCAGGATTTTCCGGCGCTCCTCCCGCCTTTTCTTCAGCTCGTCCAGCTCTGCTGCCGCCTCCTGCTGCTTCTCCTTCAGCTTCTCCAGCTCCTCGCTCTCGTTCTCGCCCCGGCGGCGCCGCTGATCCTCCAGCCTCTTCAGAGCCTCCACGCCCGGCTTGGCCTCCTCCGCGTTGGCGCTCCCCTTCGAGCGGCTGGGAAGGCAAGGAAAGGAGAAACGGTGCCATGGGATTTCCCTTCCCGGCCACAGCCACCTGCTGCCTCCTGCTCAGCAGAGCTCCAAGGTCCTTCCAGCACCTTCTGGCCCAAAACATTTCCATCAGGAGCTGTCAGGCACAAGGAGCACCTGTGCCACGTTCAGCGCTGAGGACGTGTGCCACCCCTGTGTGTCACAAAGGATGCACCGACCCTTTGCTTTCCAGAGTTACCTTCTATAACCCTTCTAGATAAAGACAAGCACCTCTGGGGACAGAAACATTTACTTGACTCCGGGAAAACAGGAGGGGAAAAAAGAGAGGGGAGAGAATCTTCCAGTCTCATCAACGTTTTTAAAAAAAACCCTAAAAAACCTATAAAAAACCCTAAAAAACCCCTATAACACCCAACCCTAACTCCACCAGCACGTACGAACAGAAAGGTTCATCAGCTCTTTGGTTTACATTTCATGGGGAAAATATGAGTTTTTGGTAAGGAACTGGAAATTATTAATGGTAACTTTCCACAGGAGAGGAGGGAAGGGAAAGGGAAAGGGAAAGGGAAAGGGAAAGGGAAAAGGAAAGGGAAAGGAAAAGGGAAAGGAAAAGGAAAAGGAAAAGGAAAAGGAAAAGGAAAAGGAAAAGGAAAAGGAAAAGGAAAAGGAAAAGGAAAAGGAAAAGGAAAAGGAAAAGGAAAAGGAAAATGAAAAGGAAAAGAAAAGGAAAAGGAAAAGGAAAAGTAAAAGGAAAAGGAAAAGGAAAAGGAAAAGGAAAAGGAAAAGGAAAAGGAAAAAAAAAAGAAAAAGAAAAAGAAAAAGAAAAAGGAAAAGAAAGAAAAAGAAAAAGAAAAAGAAAAAGAAAAAGAAAAAGAAAAAGAAAAAAAGAAAAAGAAAAAGAAAAAGAAAAAGAAAAAGAAAAAGAAAAAGAAAAAGAAAAAGAAAAAGAAAAAGAAAAAGAAAAAGAAAAAGAAAAAGAAAAAGAAAAAGAAAAAGAAAAAGAAAAAAAAGAAAAAGAAAAAGAAAAAGAAAAAGAAAAAGAAAAAAAGAAAAAAGAACCCAAACCTAAAGAATTTGCACAGGTGAAGTGCACGCTTCCAACAGAATGCGATAGGATCACCTTGTTAAATAATTACCACATCAGTGTTTAGACAAATGTCAGCTCCCTAAGTGTGTTTAATGTTACTGCTGACAGATAGCTAACTAAGATTTCTAAGTGTGCTACTGACAAAAAGACAGGAGATGAATGTATTTATGGAATTTTTAAAAAACTTTCTGTATTGTTGGTATCTTAAAAAAACCTGGATATGAATGACCTCATTAATGCAGCCAGAGTGTTGCAGAGCGCAATACCTCAAGACAGTAAAAATCAAAGATTCCAACAGTAGCTGTTAGAGATGACAATATTAAAAACAGATTCCATATAAATTTGCAATCCAGTCAATCACACCCAATCCTGCAAAGATGCTCCTCATTCAGACAGATGCCTCATGCAGATGGAGTCACCCATATAAAAGAGGCTGTAGGACCAGAGCTGAATTATTTGTAGTTTCAATATCACCATAAAATCTACTAACACAGAGTTCTCTGCCCCCACATGATCTTACCAACTGGAATGAAACTTGGTTTTAGCACGGCATGCATGATTTAGGAATTGTATCACTATAAAAACATATGACAAGTTAATTTGAGTGGCCACAAATAAGGGCTTGCATCAGGTAGTGATGCCAAATTAAAGAAAGGAACTCCTGCTTTTTTAAATGAAAAATACAATTGACCAAGTATTGTGAGAATACATTGGAAATTTGAAGTTTCATTTTGCCCTTTTAAAAACAAAAGGAAGAGCCATACCTGAGGTGTGATTTCAAGGGGGTGTCCAGCCTGGAATATTTCTGGTTCAGTTTATGGAAGTACTGAGAACCCAAAATATTCCACAAGCCTCTACAAGGCACTGTGTAATTTCCAAAGATCCAATGCACCTAATGCTGCACAGGACAAAAGAAATCCCTGGCTACCTTAAGGCTTTCCTGTTTCTTTGCAAGGTTGTAGCCACTCCAGCAAACAAATCCAGAAACCCCAATACTTTTTTTTCCTTTGCCTCTTGGTCTCTAAGTCTGTTTTGACAAGTTTTTTTTTGCAAGCTTTGGGCCCAAAGAAGATGGAAGAGGTCACTTCAGATAGACAAAATGATCCCCCTGGTAAGGGCAAACATTTGGCCTGCAGAATTAAGAGAATGAAGAACATTTGCCAAGATTTTCCTAAGAAAGAGCCACTCTGCTCTCCATCAGCACAGAAGAAAGGTTAGACCTCAGTGCCCTCAGTGCAGTCAGCCTCAATAAAATTAGCAGCTACTCAGTTTTCAGCTGATTAAGGCAGTGGCAGGATCTGGAATGAACATTCTTCTTTGCAGACCTCGGGTGATTGTTTTGGCCTCCTCACAAAGAAGGAAATTTAAAAGTTTTGAACTTATTTTATTCCCCTGCTGCTCACAGGTCTTCCCTGACTGGTTGTGCATAACCCAAAATAGCAAACAATACACTGGCAGCAATTATCCTTATTTTCCTCCACATCCAACTCCTCTGCAACAGATTTTGGGTTTTCTCTGTTCTCTGCTGTCGACATTGGGAAATCAGTACTGAGGTGCTGGGTGGAGGAAGAGTTTTGTAAGCACCTTTTTTGGGAATCAGAAATGAAGCTGGTTGCCAGCTTTCAGACAAGGAGGAAAAGGAAAGAAGTGGTTTGTGGGAGCCAAAAATTGTCAGAACAATGTGAAAAAGCATGTTACATCATATTTAGGACTTTTGCAGTCCTGTATGAGAATAGGGAGGAAGGCAGGTGGGAGGGGAGATGGGAAGGGGAAGCCATAAAATGGGATTTTATTCTGTGTTTCTCTCAGTGACTGACGTAGACAAAAAGAGAGATAACATATTTCTTTAGCCTCCACTGCCCTATTTTGTTCTCAGTTCTCACCACTGAAAGTTAGCCAAGTTATATCCTTTCTAAATAGTATCTGATGTGTGCACTTAAATGAAATAAATTAATAAAAAAGGAACAAAGGACAGTTCCAGACAGGGCCCAACTCTGGATAGTTCATTAGAAAACAGGCCAAGAGCCCAAATTTGTACCTAAAAACCCAACAAACACTGGCACCTCTGCTGATGTTGCCAAACCAAATCTTCTACTCAGCTGATAAAAACTTGTTGAACAGGCTTCTTCACACTTCCACAAAACAGTAGAAGATAAACAGAAATAAAACAAAAAAAAAAAGAGTGGAAACTCAAATCTACATTTTGTCACTAATGTCTGTCCCCCACAGGAAGTAAAGCAAATGAAAACACAACAAAAAACATTTTTAGAAAATCATTCTCATGTTATTGATGATGTGACCCAAGTTTTGAGCAAGGCCAATTTCCTGCTGTTCCATCTCCACCGCTGCCTATCTTTTGGCCTTGGGTCAGGGGGTCTCCAGGGTCTTTTGAACTGCATTTTATTTTGAGAAAGTTTGTTTTTCCCAGAAGAATCTTGAGGGGAATACTGAGATACAATAGCAAATCCCATCTGCCATGCTCAGATTTCTCAAAGTGCCTGGAGAGCTTAACCTTTCCTCTGCCTGTGTCAATGTAAAAGAGGAAGAGGGATGCAGAAGGAGAGAAATTTAAATTTCTAACCTACTCATTCCTAGTTTCCTGCTAAAAGGAAGAACTTAATTTCTATTTCATGTATCCCATGCTTTTAGCAAGCAGGATCCTTTTAAATAAAATTTTCACTAGGAAATTGTTACCTTCTTTGAATTTACCAATATAATCACAAACCAAATATTTCCTTAAAAAGAAAAATAAAAATCAAACACAGCATATAAAAAGGAAGGAAAAAAAATTAAAATAAAAAAGATTATTTGGCTAGGAGAGGTTTTTACCTAACTGGAGAAAATGCTTTTCTACAGAAGCCATTAATTTAAATGTTTGCCTTGAAATCAAGAGAGCAGCTCTTTCTAGAGTTACCAACTGGATTGTGCTTTATTCTGCTGATTAAAGATAGGTGGGTAATTGGAAGGGTTGAATTGAATTGCAATAGGTGGCTGCAGTAAAAGCTGAGATCTGACTAAAAAAATTAGAGAACACAAAATCTAGGGTTTTTGTCATTATTGGCCTCTGTGCAGATATTAGAAATAAGCAAGGAAAGCCCCAGCAAAGCAAATGCAAGCCTCTTGTCTCCACTGAGGGAGCAGGGCCCTTTCCATCTGCTTTTTGGGCTTTGTTGCTGCAGCAGGGTGGGGACAGCTTAGAAACTACAGAACCACAACCCAGAGAACACCTGAGCCACTGCTGACCTTGCCAGCCCAGTTCCTCCACTCAGCTGCCACAAGCAAGGACCCAGAGATGGCCCCTGAGCTGCTGGGGCTCAGGCAAGCCCAGTTTTTCCTTGGAACTCACCCAAAAGCGTTCTCAGTTGGTTTGAGTTTGGAGGTGGGGAGCTCACGCTCTCCGTTCTGCGCCTTTTGCTCAGGAACGCCCTTCTTGCGATCCCACACACTTTTCATTTCCTCTTTGGGTGCTTTGCCTTTGTCATCTTTTAACTGCTCAGAAGATAGCACAAATCACAGAACAAAACACAAGACACACACACAAAAAAAAAAAAAAAATCAGAGTGAGGCATTCTAAATAACAGCAGAGAAACACGAATTTCTTGGCAACTGTCTTCAAATTGTTTACGTGCTATAGAGCAGAAGTGGTCTGCAAAGCTCTGAACTGTGATCAACTATCACTTTGCTGTCCTGACCTGAATTCCAGGTCAAAGCATCCTGAAAATAATATTATCAGTTTTCTATAAAAGTTTGCTGTGGCCATGGGACTGTGCCACCAGACTGCTTCACTCTGCACCTGCACCCCCACTCCTCACCACCACTGCAGCATCATTCACCTGTTGCTTCTTAAGATTTTGGGTTGCAAACTCTCTGGGACTTGCCAATACATTTTTGGTACCAGGTTTAGGGCATTGGTGCAATAAAAGTAACACTTAACCTCCAACAAATGTCAAGCTTGTTTGACAAAGTTCACTCTCAGTGTCACAGCAGTGGGCTACTTCATTATTGCAAGAACAATGGCCAAAACAAAAAATCATCTTTATGTCAGAGCAAAACTTACCCTGACAAAAAGCACAGTCCTGCCTGGGGCTTGTCATGGGTAGCATTACAAGACATGAATATTTAAACCTATGAAGAAGGAAGTGCTCTGGAAAATACCAGTAAAAATTCCCTTTATCCTTAAAAAGTTTTGTCTTATGATTCTTAATAGTGATCAAGAATATTTTGTGGATAAATTTCATTCTCCAGTATTCCTTCAGAGTTATGAGCTTGAAGTATTTATCAATACCACAGATGGCCTGAGCCCAGCAAGCTGAGTCATGGCTAGATGCTGGTAAAAGGAGAAAGCGAATTGATTTAAGTTATGTATTCTCAGGTAGAAATATCCTCTGTTAGTTAAGACTGCCAGCCAAAACAAACTTTCAACAGCAGAAGATGAAACGTTAACTCCATAGTATTTATTTGCTTTCCCCAGCTCTGTGCTGAAGAAAGCTTCTAACTGGAAAGAAATACCTTCTGTGTAGAATTGAAATGCAGATCTTTAGAAAAAAAATAGTTTGGAAGCCTATTGCAATCTCATTAGCTAACTAGAAAGATAAAGAACTTCTGTAACAGCCCTGTCTGCAATACAGGTGCTCTTAAAGGTGGCTTAAGATGCACCTTGAAATAAAAAAGTAGAAGACAGCTTCACACCCCAAATGAAAAGAAATTCCTGTTCTTCCTCACCAGAGAATGACTCCTGGAGAAGCAAAACCTTTACTGATGAGGAGTGGAAAAAAGTACTGATGAGAAGCAAAACCATTACTGAAGGATGAGTTCAGGGTCTTCAAAGCCCAGATCCTCCTCAGGCACTGGATGAGGTGCAGATGAAGCCCCAGAGTCAGTGCCTGACTTCACCTGAGGCCAGGCTGCTGCTCCGAGAGATGCGACGGACACCGCCGCGTTTTAGCTGAGCTCAGGATGGTTAAACCATTTCAGCAGATTTGCTGCTGCTGGGGGATGCTGGACACAACCAACAGAGGCATTTTCTCTGCTCTGAGAGCAGGCAGCAGCAGTGCAGACTTTTCCCACCCTCTCCTGCCAACAGGAGCTGGCAGCGGCTCCCTGCCGGACAAGAGGGGAGTTCAGCTTCCCTGGCCCTGCATTCCTTGGCCATGATGCTGCAACTGCTACAAGCCAGGCCACGACTGCCAGCGGCCTCAAGGAATGGTCTGCTGTTTTCTGGGCTGAGACAAGCAGGGATGTTCACTTATCCTGGTGAATGCCATCAGACAGTATCATCTTCTGGGCGTTGCCAGATGGGGGTGAGCTGCTGGTGGTGTTCACAGCGGGAATCTCTGCTGCCTGCTAAAAATCTCCCGACCCTTCAGCCCCAGTCTGGGTGATGCTGAAAGCAGAGGTGCTGATTGGCGCAAGGTTTCTTGTGCCAGGATGCCTGTCCTGGGATTTTGAGGGCATTAGGTTTCCTTTGCTGAGATTTTCATCAAGACCTTCCTAAGTCTTATTTAAAAAGCCAACACTTCCAGCTGCCTTATGTATTCAGGTCCACTGGGGAGGGTTGTATCTCTTACATCTTAATTGAAATCACTGAGAAAACTAATATTAAAACAATATAGTTTAAAAAGTAATAGGTTAGGAAATAGCATTTCAGAAGCCAGAAGGATTTATGATAATGTGTCTGCGTTTGAGAAAGCCATTAACACAGCTTGGCCTCTTTACTCAAAAAGATGGTAAAACAAGATATCACAGAAGCATTTCACATCTTTTGGGCTCAATCCTTCTCCTAATTTCAATACCAAAGCAGAGATCGATCAGCAAAGAAGCAGAAACCTTTGTATCTCATTCCAAAGGCAGGCAACAGATGAAGTTCTTTGCCTTGTCTCACTGCTTCCCTACATTACAGACTAATTCAGCTTCTGCTGAATTCAAAAAGGACTCCACTTGGAGCAGACCAGTGTTATCACCTGAACTGAAATAGTTCACATGTTCCCAAAAATCTTGATATCAATCTAGAACACGACCAAAGGCATGGTTAACAAATTTCCAGCTTTATGTATTGATATTTTTATCCCCTTCTATACTGCCTGTTTTCTGATAGATTTTTATGCTGTTATTTGAGAGCTGAGATTTCTAAATCTTGACTTTGAACACCTTCAGACTGAAGCAAATCAGTTATTGAGGCTGGAGGCCCATCTGGCAGATTTGATTCCTTACTTGGGCTCTGTTATTTGGTGAGTTAAAAGCTGTGGGCATCTGGGTCTAGGGCTTCCCTGCAGAGTCATCTGCCATCCCCAAATACCATGAGAAAAGCAACTGCTGCAGCATGTCTAGCCAAACTGGAAGCAGGAAATACCAGGAGTCTCACATCATGAGAAAGCTTGTTCTTGTGAACTTCTCAGGTCACTTTCAAGAACC
Organism: Pseudopodoces humilis; assembly: GCF_049639895.1. Lineage (NCBI taxonomy): Eukaryota > Metazoa > Chordata > Aves > Passeriformes > Paridae > Pseudopodoces > Pseudopodoces humilis. The sequence goes on along the minus strand of NC_142204.1, from coordinate 2,453,324 downwards.
AAAAACTGTGCAGAAGTTCAGAAAAAGAGAGTTGGTTTTTTTTTAACCTTGCCAAATTAATCAAAACCTGAACTTTGTGGTCCAAAGCAAAAGCAAAACCTGATTATTTAGATACATTCTATTCCCTCATGGTCTTATTCATGAAACACTGGCATCCTCTTAGCTGCAGGCACATTCAGAAAGAGACTTCATTGAATTTGTATGTCCTGGAAATGAGGGGGGAGATGTGGAGATTGGAGCCTGATCTTGCCTGACCACCAATTTTTGTTCAGATGTAAAGAAACAACAACTGAGATTTTCAAGACATTTTGAATGCTCAGGATGGGTATTCAGCATTGCAGCAGAAGTGGGATTCTATTAAGTTGTCTCAGCTTCAGCATCCAAAGATGGAAACACTAAAATCACAAGTAACTTTTATAAGTCTTGCCAATTTCCTGGAATAATCTAGCCCAGTGGGTAGGTTTTAAAAGCATGATGAGAGCTCCAGGGAGAGCTGGCCGAGCTCTACATAAAAACAAGTGGGACAACTGTGTCTCAAGTTCCCCACAAATCAAAGTTTGTGGTCAGCTACAGACTCCTCTTTACATTTACTTGTAATATTCAAAGATTGCATGCAAAAGTGAATTGTGGAAATGGGTTCTGTCTTCTTAATATAATCCATCCCTTCTTTTTTTTTTTTTTGTGCAGCTATTTCTTCACCACTCTCTAAGGGTGAGCTAAGCATCTACAGCATGTTCCAAACTCAAATGGGTCCAAACTTCCAAGGCTCTCAGCAGTCTCCCCTAACCAGGATCAGGGGTTGTTTTGAGACCTGATGCATTGAGCCAAAACTGCTGCACATCACTGAGCACTGCTCTGTGTCCAGCTGTCCCCTGAAGAGCAAATGGTCCCCAAATCTTATTTACTTACCATACAGTAAAACACCATGGCACCAGCTCCTGTGTTTACAGTGGAAATGCAATGCAGTACATTTGGTAGATTTTTCTCTTTAAAACAAAAGAAGAATCTTGGGTATGCACAGTTTTTATATCATGGGGTATTGCAGCTTGCGGGGGAATTATTAGTTAAGGCAGTCAGGTGGCCAAGAGGCCTAGATTATTATTATCAATATGATGATTATTATTAATTGATGATAATGATGATGATAATTGTTATTATTATAGCAGGTTTTTTTTCATAGGGAAAAAGTTCACAGTAAAGTGAGAGGAAACCAGGATGATTAGTTGATACTGTCCTGAAAAATTCATCCCTAGAGGGAAAACCATACTTGTGTTGTTGACTGAACTGAGTTTCCTGGAATATTTGTTTTAAGACAAACAGGAATTGGTCCTAAAGCCCCAAAAGAATAAACTACTTAAGAATTTACTTAATTTTAAGCACTTAAGGAGCTTCATCCCTATTTATTTCAGCAGGATTACCCATATTCTTGAACTGGAGCACAAGCTTAAGTACTTTGCTGAAGAAGCAACTTTCACTTAAAGGTGCCTTATTTGCTTTCATATCTCAAGTTTCCCTATCACATCTAAATCAGTGGTTTATGAGTTACCTGATCTTTTATGGAGGTAGCTTGGAGCTTCTCTTCTGGCAGCTTTTCCTTTTTAGCTTCCACTTTTTCTTCCTCCTTTTTTTTTTTGGGTTTTCAATAATTTTTATTTTTAACACAAAAACACCGCACCTCTTTGCGCCTCTCGTTTCTCCGCGCTGTGCTCGCGTACCAATCCAGTGTGCAGCCACAACTCCATCATGTGCTGCTGTGCCCCCTCCACCCTTTCCAAATCCTCCCATTCCTCCCTCCCCATGGGTTTTCCTCCATGCTCACGTGTGCACAGAGCCCTTCCTCGCCATCGCCTTTAGTGCACAGCATTCCTCACACAGCTCCACAGGCGCTCGGAATATTTCCTGCCAAGGTGTGCCTGCCTCCACCTCATCTGTTACTGAGTCAGGCCAGTTTATAGCAGCTCAGGGGGGAAAAAGGCAGCAAAAGCACATGCAGAGGTCTGAACGTGCAAGGTTTTCTTGGATGGAGTGAGGTCAGGCCTGTGGTGCACTGAATTATTGGCAAGCGGGAGGGGATTGATTTTTAAAAAGAGAGAGCGACAGCACAAGTATTAGTAATTTCAGTACAGGACTAGATCTGTGAGGAAACTCCAATTCCATCTTTTCTTGCATTACATTTCACACAAACCACAGGTGTCTTATTTTGGTGCAAAATGTTTACTGTACCTGCTTTTTTAAGAAAGCTGCTTGAGGTTTTTTGTCTTCTACTTTCTTCTCTTTTACCTGTTTATCTTCTATTTTCTGTTCTTCCATCTTTCGTTTTTGCTTTAATTTCTCTGCTTCTAGTTTAGCCTTTTCCTCAGCTGCCCTCTTTTCCTCTTCTGCCTTTGCCCTCTCCTCAGCTGCCCTCTTCTCCTCCTCTGCTTTCTGTTTTTCCTCAGCTGCCCTCCTCTCCTCTTCAGCTTTAGCCCTCTCTCTTTCCTCAGCTGCCCTCTTCTCCTCTTCTGCCTTAGCCCTCTCCTCAGCTGCCCTCTTTTCTTCCTCAGCTTTTTGTTTTTCCTCAGCTGCCCTCTTTTCTTCCTCAGCTTTTTGTTTTTCCTCAGCTGCCCTCTTTTCTTCCTCAGCTTTTTGTTTTTCCTCAGCTGCCCTCTTCTCTTCCTCTGCTTTTAACCTCTCCCTTTCCTCTGCTTCTTTCCTTTCTTCCTCAGCTTTTTCCTCATCCCTAAGCTTCTCTTTATCTACAGCATCAGTTACACTTTGTGTCCCTTCTGGCACAGCATTTGTATCATTCTCTGCTTTGTGCTCCTCTGCATTTACAGTTACTGCCTCTTCTTTATCTGTGGATTTTTCTGCTGTCACATCTACCTGATTTTCCTCTATGGGGAGCTCCTTTGGTTTCTCCTCCTGTACCTCCTCCTTGTCTTTTTCTTCTTTTTTTCCCTCTTCTTCCCCATCTTGCCTCCAGTTGTTCCTTTGGTACGATTTGGTAACTGTTTCCGTCTCCTCAATCTCACAGCGTCCTCGGCGCGTTTCAGCCTTCTCCTCTTTCCCCGTGGTCTCATTTTCTTCCGCATTGTTTACTTCTCTCCTGCTGGGCAGTGACAAGCTCCCATCTGTGATCGTGGGGTCAAATTCCTTTTGGCGTTCCAGGGCTTCCTGCAGACGTTTCTGGCGTCTCTCCTCCCGTCTCGCCAGCCTCTCCAACAAAGCAGCTTCATCATCTGTAGAGCGCTTGCTTTCCTCTCCTGCCACGCTACGTAGAAGGGAAAGGTTTGCATTAAAAAAAAATAAAAAATAAAAAATTATTTCCAACAACAATATGCACTTCACTGTTTCGAGGAAAAAATCCTGCTGTAACATCATTCTCCGGCTGGGAAACACAACAGGCTACACAAACACGACAGGTTACACAAAAAATTCAAAATTCAGCTGCTGTTTTGCTAATCTATATCCATTCTCCTTGCCTGAAATAAATCACTTCCTGTGCTCAGCATCTACGAGCACTTGCCATCACAATTCTGCTTTCTTCTATCAATTGTGTTGTGGCCACTGGAAATCTGGGTGTATTATTTGTGGCCATGTGAAACTAAACTAAAGTGATGGACAGACAGGAAGGCCACTCATCTTGTGACAAGAGGGTGGTGACATGAGTGATGTGGTGTCATGGTTTAGGGGCTACAGGAGCACTGCTGGGTTGACTTGATGACCTTCAAGGTCTCTTCCAACTTTGATGACTCCATGATTTCAAGTGTCACCTCCTTCCATGAGCCTTTCTGCTCTTTATTCCTGGCCAGTGCTGGCTCTAGAGCTCACACCCAGCACCTTGCAGGCGTTTTGCAGCCACAGCTTGAGGACTGGCTGCCACCCAGCTCTTTGGCCACACAACACCATGACCCCTGTGAGCAGAACCAAAGATGTGGTGTTTTGTAAGGCCTGAGAGGATCTGAGAGCCACCACGAGCCCCAGCTGAATCACCCCACAGACAGCCTTGAGGACACCTGGATATGGCCCATGAGCATGGCCTCAAGCCCAGAGTCAGCCATGCTCCCACCCTACCATGGAGACACAGCCAGGGTGATCCCCAGTGTGAGGTCCTTCTTCATTTTAAGGATGGACAAACCCAATTGTCACTAAAGGACATGAAATGATTCACACAAACACTCTCAATGTCAGAACAAAAAATTGTCTTTTATTCTCTGACTCCAGTATTTATAGATTCTTGACAATGGCCAGGGATTGGATAATTAAATTACACCTTCCCAAGCACATTGGTCATGAGAAATGTCCATCAAAAGATGTTTCTTAGAAGGAATGTGATAAACAACTTATGCTTATAGGACTTTCATGGGAAAGTAACTAAAACTGTGAAAACATTATCAGGGCGACACCCAGTACTTCAAATTCAAGCACCAAAGCAAACCTCTTCCAGATACTTTTCTGCTCTGAACAAAAATTACCATTGGCTTGAACAGGAAACAGCATCAGACATTTACCTGTTTTGGGCATTAACCTCGGATTTCTCTGTTACTTCTCCTGAGAGATCTCCCTCTTCCTTTTGCCGCAGCCTCTCCTGCCGAGCCCGCCGGCGACGTTCTCTGGCGGCTTCTTCATCATCGTCATCGTTTCTCTGGTAGGACAGCCTGCAACAGGGAAAGGGAAAAAAAGGTGTTATTGCATATTGGACACTGAAAAAAATACCAAAAAGCAGTTTGCTACAGCACAGTGTGGCTACAGTGCCTGCTCCATGTGCTGTAGTGAAAATACACTATCAAATTGAGATGCATAATTTCAAACCCCGGTTTTCTTTTGTTTCTCAGGAGCAAACTTGAGAAAATAGTTCCTGTGAAGGCAGCAGCCACACCACACCGTCAGCTGGCTCCTAGAAAACACCAAATCCATAAAAGCCCAGCTCTGTAGCTGAGCAAACATGCTCCTAGCCTGCTCCTGTAGGAGCACTCACCGCAGTGTTTGAGCAGCTCGGGCCCACGTAGCTGGAATTGGACTCAGCAGAGCAGCTTTTCATCAGCCTCCCCTAAATATCACACACTGAAAATGGTGAGAGCATTCTACAGCTCAAAGACTAGAAAGCAGGGAGACACAAGTATGACAGCAGCTCTCAGTGGTCGGTTCTGAGTGCCAAACATCTGACACCCACAAAATTTTTGTGAGCCCGGAGCCCTGCCAGGCCAAATCACACAAGATCGCTGCCGTGATGAAAGCCTACAGCTGAGAACCCATTGTACTCATCTAACCCAACAGATGATTACATTTAGCTTCATCCTACTTGAAAAGGACCTTAAAATCCTAATAATCCTGTGTCCCATTCAAATCTTTGCTGAGGTTATTACTGTGTGAGATAAAGGGAGAGGCCTGCATTCCTCTTATCTTTTTGAGCAGGGAAAGTGAATTTGGAAGCCAACATGTGCCAGATCCAGTCAGGACATTCATTTACTTTGCTTCTGGCAGTGGTTTGATACATCATGGTTAAGGAGTCTCTCTTCTTTACATAGTCACATATTTTAGTGGTGCAGCCATGAACAGAAAAAAAAACCAGAGTTCTTCACTGACTAAAACCAAGTACAGATAATGTTTGCCTTGCAAATATTTTAACATTAAAAGCAACTAAACCATTTTGATTTAGCCATCAATCAGACTCTTTGGGGCCAAACCTCTCCCATCACCGTGTTCTGACATTATTTTTCTCCTTTGCTGGAAGAAGGGTGAAAGCACAGGACCAGCAATCAGTTATCCCAATTTTACTTTAAGAATTTAAAGTGTAAAACATGGCTGAGACACTTGCCAGACCTAGAACAGCTTTTTCATCCTCAGTGCACCAAATAATTTAATTTTCTACTTTCATGCTCTGCTTCAAGAGCTTGCAACCTTTCCCTTTGTAGAAACAACTCTTCTCAAAGAGAGTGCAAACCATGAGTAGCATGGCCATGAGGGATCACAGTGAGGGATGAGGAAGAAAGGAAGGAGCTGAATTTAAAGCCCTAAAGGTGATGCAGGGAATCACCTGACATTTTTGAGCAACTCCAAGGGGTATCAACATTTTGTTTAGGTCTACAACAGAAAGGATATGAATACAATAATAAACCAGTGGGATCTTTAATTTCCACAAGAAAGAGCAGACCACATAAAGATGAAGTTCATTCCACTCTCTGTACCCACACAAAACACCCCTCCACAGAAAGGAGAACAACTGCTTTTAAAAGCCTCTTTAAAATGCCTTTTTTAAAGCACCAGTTGCTCAGCAAACTAAAAAAAGAAACCAAAAGAATACCCTAAGCAAAAAATTCCCACAAAATCTTATCCATTAAACAGATATGTACTTCCTGTCCTTGGACACTTATCACATAGATCATCTGTTAAGAAAGCTGAAAATGTCTTTTAATATGATTCTAAACTCATCCATTGCCTTCCTCCATATCAGTGCAGTTCCCTACAGGCAGTAAATACACCGGGTATGGGCTCCATCCATGAGAATCACCTTAAGTATTCATTTCTGTTCACCAGCATTCATGCAATCTGCCCAATAATCTGTAAATATACACATGGGAACAACATGGGATTAAACATGGGAACAAGTTGCAGTTTCTTTAAGGGATGCGTTTCTTGTTTTCCTTACAATTATGTTAACACTGCTTTCAGTGTAAAGAGTGACCCTCATTCTGCCACTGTTACAGATCTCTGTAGCAGCCCACCACAAGCAAAATCAACTTGGGAGCTCTTCAGAGCTTATCTTCCAATTGCCCACATCTTTTGACATTCTTCAGATTAGGAGTAAATAAATAATAAAAAGTATTTCTCCAAGATTTCAACTCTGTTTATCAGACAGATGGAAATCTGATGATCCACGCTGGCCTGGGTTGCTTCTCCACCCTTGGAGAGCAGCCTTGCTGCCCAGCACACACCCAGCAGCTAAATGAAACCAAACTGACATCCATTTGTCACCTTTCACGTGGCTTTGCAGGCAAGCATCTCTCCACAATCAGCTGTTCCAGCTGTCTCAGGCACTGAGACCACAACACAGCATGATCTCAAAAGAGGTCATGGTAAAAAAAGGTATGCCAAGCCTGCTGATACAACTCTCTTGTGGAATATCTGACTATTCTGAGCTGGAAAGGACCCACGAGGATCATCGAGTGCCAACTCTCAAGGGCTGAAATCCCAGATCTGAAGAGCTCAACAACAAATCTCATTAGTATCTAAGTCTAAAAATGTTGCCCTCAGATTGAATGGGCGGGGGGGGACTTTGAGTGAAAAATAAATCTGCTGGATTGGGAACACAGGACATGTGGCCATTTGCTTCAGACCTTTCTCAGAGCAATCCAGCCCACTGTATTTTACACCAAACACTGAATTTATGCAAAGTTATAACCCAGCAAGGAACTTGGTAATAGCTGGGATGATTATGGGGATGAAACCATTTCATACAATCCAGCTTTAACTGGTTTCCACTTGAAACCACAAATCAGCTCGAGCATTATCTAACGCACTTTGGGTTTGGAGTTCCTTGCCCAGTTCTACAACATTATTATTATTGTCTGAATTATGACAGTGCTGAAATTTCCTGATCAAGCTCATGGGCTTGCTTCAGTAGGCAATTTATGAAGACAGGGCAAGATCTGGTCCCCATTCTAAACAGTGTGTATTCTGATTAAACTTTATCATTTGTAGCACAATCTGCCCTCAGTGAGTCATAAATTAACCTGATGAATCCAATTTTTTTCATTTTTCACAGGAGTGGAAAAAACCTGCCTAATTTGAGCTGGATCACACTACTCCATTCTAGAAGAGGCAGGGAGAAAGAATTGCTGTGGATCTGAACTCAGACTCCATTTCAAGAGTGTCAGAAACCCGTGAAAAATTCCAAACAGAGAAAAAAGCCTTTAAGATTTTTAACTTAAGCAGGCAGCTCATATCTGCCTCTTCTTTCCTCTGTGGTTCACTCAAATGTCAATCTGGTTTTTAGGCCTGTAGAAACACCTTGCATTCTTAGCAGCACCCTCACAACGTGGACCCAACTAGACACAATTGCACCTATTCAGCTCTTTCCCACACTACTTTGATATCCTGAAGCTTTTGCATGTATTAAAGATTCATTTTGTCTGTGGTCCACCCCAAGAAATGAGATCATTCATCCTGTACCAAACTGCTGCACCTCCAGCTTGCAACCTAACCTTCTTCCAGGATCTCTGCCCTTTGTTAGGTGAGACCACAGCAGTTGAAGCGATTTTCTGTTGATTTGTGTCTCCAAATTTACGTCAGAGGGAGGATGTCAGTAAAATGTCCTCAATGACAAATTTCACTGCCAGACTCAGTCTATAAAAGTTGAATTTGTTGGCTTTCTGTGCTCTTAGAAAGTCTTTCTATTTACCCAGGCTCTTCCTGAAAGGATGGGTGGGGTGAGGATGGGCTTTGTTGAAACACCCAGTGGGGAGCGTTCTTTGTGTCACTGTTGATATTCAGGCCCATTTTGTTTATGATTACATATGTCTTTAATCTTTTTATTGTTTGCTTAATTTGTGTTATGATAGGCACATAAAAACCTGAATATAAACAACTGATCAATCTTCACCTCCAAAAAAAAAAGAGCAAACCATAACAAGTACGGATGCTTCCACAGAGGGCTTTGCGTGTCAATCTCAGCTGTATTTCATTCAAGTAATATCTAAAAATGTGCTGAATGGTGGGGGGCAGTTGTGGGGAAAACTGTTTTTTCTAATCATTCACCCCATCATTCAGTGAGAGCTGCCAGCATTCTGCTCAGACCTGCTCAAGAAGACTCATTTTTATGGGGGAATGAGCAGAATTTCAGTCCAAAATGCTCATGCTTCAAAAAGATGTAGCGAGTGAAAACAGGGGATTATGCTGGAGACATGCAGACATGCCACCACAGTTCTCAGTCCAATGTTGTGCATGAATGCTGTTATTAACACCCATATTTTTCACATATTTCTCAATTTGACATGCACCGTGGTTTTTTTTTTCACATTGAATGTAGGAGAGACAAGTGGATAAAATTAACCAATGGCTGGAAATGAAAACAAATTAAAACTGGAAATCAAGCCCATGTTTTGAACAGTGGGGATAATTACATACACAAGAAATGATGGTACATCCGTCTCTTGCATCTCTGCATGAAGATGGATGCCTTTTTGGAAGTTATACTACAAAATAATACCACTTTTGGGGTTCATTGTATGGTGAAATTCCACTAACAGTTACGTGTGGGAAATTGGACCAGATTATATAGTGGCACCTGCTGGATTTAAACACTACAGCCTTCCATTTACAAACAGCACACATTTCTCATTTTGCTCACAACTTTTCTCTGTCTCAGCAATATTTTTACTCTGTTTATCCATCCATTCTCCACAGGCACACAGCCTGTACTCCTGAGCAGGCAAATCACCCAGATGTGCACACAGTTCTCGGGCCAAAACAGAGACTGATGCACCTTTCAGTGTATTATGTTCTCATTCACTTCATTTTCATACTGTGTTTCCAATACACTTTCTTCTTTCTCATAGCTCCAAAGATTTCAGGGATTACTATTTTTTTCTGAAGGATAACCACTTTTCAAGTAAGTTTTCAGAAGAACATTGTCTCTGTCAGACCTGGCATCCTTAATTTCCTGCTGTACCTTCAGAAGCATTTCTTCTGCCTTAAACCTTGATCTAAAACACCTAAAGGCTAAAACTTCTGGCCATTTTAACAACACCTTTTTTGTTGTTTCAGCTAAGCAAAACCTTTGGATTATTTACTTTGGTTAAGGACTTGGCTGGGAGGCTGTTATTTTGTTTACATGACAAAACAGTTAAACATGGTAAAGAGAGGTTCAGTTGGTGTACCTTTTTTTTTTAATGTTTTTTTATGGTTTCTCTTTTTTTGACATTTTAGACATTTAGGTTTTTTAACAGGTAAGGAAAGAGTAGGTACACTCATCTCTCAAACAGTGTGATTCTGAAATCTAATGAAACCACATAGAAGAATGAAGTACAAAAAGTGATATGCAAACTAAAAAAGGACTCCATACTGACAGCAAAAAATCCTTGGTGACTACCAAATAATTAATGCCAAAACCATCCAAAGATTTTATTTCTTTGCTGAGGATGGCACTGAAGCCTCTCGGAAAGATCCTGACTTCCCAAAATTACTGTTTTCCGTTGAAAATGTAAATTTCACTTTTGGAGATGTCCAAGATTTCCAATGCCCTGAGTCTTTCCCTTTTTTTTTTTTCCTGCTCATAACAGCTCAGCTCCTTTGGTTTTAGATTCCAGCCCTAAACCTGGGCCTGGCAGTCAGATCCAGCCTGCAGCACCACGGCACCGCTCGCACAAAGGCAGAATGACTCATGCACGCGCCTATTTTCCTTTTCATTCTTTTTTCTTTCCACCCCCCCCCCCCACCCCTCCTTTCCTCATGGCTTAAAACTGATGATCTGTTTTCATAATATGAAGTGCAAGCAGATTCTCCAACCACAGCCACATAGCTCTGGTAAATCACCTCAGCATAAATCGGCTGCAAGCATGAAGGGTAAAACCCTCCCGCTACCGAAACAATGTCAAATTTCCGACCTATATTATATTTAGATAAAAGTGCCTGCTGGAAATGTACCAGGGGGAAGAAAGTAATTCTCTCAATATGTGAAGCCTAATGTTCTGCAGTTTTACTGCATAACAATAGACATGGCATTGACCTGTCGGTGAGCAGAGCAGCGTATCAAATCTGTTCCAATTTAGGAGTTTCACGTGAAAAAAAGAAAAAAAAGAATGACTGAGCAGAAAACAATAAGTGGCCAAGTGCCTTCTACCTGATCATTTTTTACTGTTTTTCCTGAAGCTTGGTGGAGTTCACCCAGATCTCTGTTTCCCTGGCAGACGGCGAACAGGCAAAAGAGTGTACACAACAAGCTTGCTTTTCCAAACGTGAAAAAGCAGGAGCAAAACCCGATCAGCGTGCATACCACTGTGGTTAATGTGGGATTTGTTGACTCCAGAGCAAATTGCTTGCTGCCACCACCTCCAGCTTCTAGTGCTTTATTGCATATAAAATCCAAAATAATTTATGCCACAGCCTTACCCAGTAAGTAATATTTCAGGCATATGACTTGAGAACAATGGGCATCTTGCCTGGCTGAGGCAGAAGTCAGGCTCTACAGGATTTGCCCTAGAATGTACAATCCACAATTTCTACAAAGACAAATAAGAAGTTTTGTTTCTTGTGGTTTTGGGCTGCTATATTTAATGTGGCTTTCAAGGCACTTTTATACCTCAAATTGCTAGCTTACTGATTGCATCCAAAATTAAGATCTAACTCAATGTGCAGTTTAGCCCAGTAGCTGCAGCAGGCAATATTTTTTGAAAAAATATAGTTTAAACTCTTTTTTAAAAAAAAAAAAAATTACTTCTGGTGTTATTTTTTTTTTTTATTCCAAAGCAGTACAATGCATCCTCAGAAATTGTTCAAACAAGAATCAGAATTTGTTCAAACAAGAACAAATTGATGACTTCAGGAAAGCACAAACTGAATTATAATAAATCATGTATGTATTCCTGTCCTGGAAACCCAGCCTTCAATTTCATCTGCTTATCTATTTTCACCCTTTGAAAACTTCTTTAATGCAGCACTCTAGGAAATAGAGAGCCTCTTAACAAACCAATGCTGGGACTTTATTTCTTTCATAAAGATTAAGAGGATTGCTGCATTTTAAGAGCCCTGTGTTTTAAGAGGAAGTGCAGGACTGTGGGGATAAGGTCTCATCCACATGAGACTTCTTTAATTTCAACCTGCTCTTTCTCCACTGAATATCATGTAAGGAGAAAGACTATGAAAGTTAACTCAGAGAATCACTTATTTGAGGAATGAAGCATTAATATCCAAACCAACCTCAGTCACACACCCCACTCCTCCATCACCATGCCCAGTCTACTCACAATCGACTTCCAGCATGTATTTATTCACCATCCACCCTGACAAAACAAGAAACTTGTGAAACTGGAGATGGAACAGGGCTTGGGTTTTCAAATTTTCTGAGCAGAATTGCCTTTTGCACTCCTGCATTTTCTTCTCTTGCCCACCCGGCTTTGCAGGGTATGATGAAGAACCACAGGCCAGGACTCTAGAGCAGGTGAGTGTGAAGGGAAGAAAATTCACGGCATCACATGGATTTATACCAAGGACAAAGCCCAGCAATAGTGCTGGACTCACCCTGAAAGCAGTTCTTTTCATCTATCACTGAGATGCTGCTGTGCCCAGGGCAGATCAGTTTGGATGGCTTCATACCCACACCAGCAGTCTCTGTTTTAGGACTGACCCTGAAATTCATTGTGGATTTGAACAGAGTGGGACAGAGATACTGAGTGGGGCAGGAAGAAGGAATGTGGAAGCAGGAATAGCAGACTAGGTCTGCAGGAGCATCTCCCTGGACTGTGGGCAGGGAGAGAGGAGACAAAGGGATGAGGAGCCTCCCTCCCTGCAGGGCACAATAAAGGAAGATTGATGGAGAAATAGCGGGAGAACAGGGGAGAAGGGAAAGGAGGACAGGACACAAGGACAGTGAAAGCAGCAGGACTGGGCAAGTGGCTGTCACCAACACCCAGCCAGGTTCACAGGGCTGTCCAAAAACCCTCCATGACCGAGAGAAGGGAAACTGTAACACAGCAGGTTGTGACTACCCAGATTACACATCACTCAGAAATTGAAGCATTCTGTGCTCTGAAACACCTACAAACAGTCAGAACTCTGCTTTTATTGATTGCTCCATTGAAGGTATGGGTGTTACCATTACTCTGGCCTCTGTGAAACATCAAAACTGCTCTGTCTTTCCCAGGGCAATAGAGGTTGTAAATAAATGACAATTTCTCAGAGCTAGACTGGTCCCTGAGGATGTCTGTCGAAGCTTTAAGAAATACAGCAAGCTCTGTGCTGATGAACAAAGTACAAGGCATGTGTTTGCACACAGGGAGTCTGGAAAAATAATTTTACCAGATAATTATTCAGATAATAATAGAATAATCTTTTTTTATCCGCTCTTCTCAGCCTAAAATATGCACCAGGAGGACACAGCCTTAACATACCACAGATTTATTTCAGATTAAATATTGAAATAAATGCCACAAACAGGATAGCAGATGAAATGCAAGACCAGAACATGCACCAAAACAGAGCAGACTGTGAACCCTTATGCTAACTGAAATAAACCACTTGAGGGGAAATGTGGCATTACAAATACATCCAGTACTACATGTGGTGAATGGGAAAAAAAAATGTAATGAAAATCAGATGTCCCAACATTTTCTGGTACCAATTCCCCATGCACACAACTCACGGATGCTGTGCAGGTGTGGATTTTGTTTCAAGGGAAATTCATGGCTGTTTGCTTTTAACATGGGCAAGCATCTCTCTCTTTCTGAGGTGTTTAAGAAGCCTGCTGTCAACAGCCCAGGTGATCAGGAGACACTTTTGGTGAGACAGCAGAGGAATTATTAGTGCAGATCCCATCACTTGCTAACGGGATTAGGGGCAGATACATTCCATGCATCCCTGTGAAAGCTAATCCTGATGTGTCTTTCACCTCCATGGAAGGTAAAGGAGCTTTCCATAAAACAGGTCTGTAGAGATCTGCAGGGTCACATACAGCACTTTGAACAGCACATGAATGCTACAACAATTTGCAGACATCGTGTAACAGCACTGTGCAAATGAAACAGCTGGAAGTTTGAAATGCAGCCATTGTAACTACACCCACATAAACACAATAAAATACCCTGGCTTTCAACTTTCAATTAGTTTTCCCTTAGATGTGCTTGTTCTTCTTGTATTGCTTCACTGTAATCCTTATTCCAGAGAAGTTACTCGTAAGAAATTACCAAACTCAGTGTTGAAGATACTGTCTAGAAAGCTGACTGAGCTCATGAGAGATGATTAATCACACTGCAAATACAAATCTAAAAGCCACTGCTCCTTAAATAAAGGAGGGGGAACGACCTTTTTCACAGAACTCTAGCATCCAACAGAAACCTCTTCCATTTCAAAGACTCACTAATAAATTATTTACTTACATGCTGTTCACAGAAAGTATCCAGATAAAAAACAGGAGTCAGTAGAAAATAACTATTTTCTTGCCCTAAAAAGCCCACAGCCTGGAGACTTCCAAAAGGACATAGTAAAGAGGCACCTAACACAGAGAAACTGCCCCTTGGAGATACAGGGACAGGGTGAGGGGCTTTTCTGCACTATACAGTGTGCTTTCAAACCCCAACAGTTATTATTGCACCCTTTTTGTTGTTGTTGCTGATAATTTCAGTTTCATTCTGGAACAGCAGTTCCACACAGGAAGCCAGTCAGTAACAGCTGTTGGAAAACATTTTACAAAGGTAAGCATCCAGACAGGAAGGATAGCAAAGAGCTGCTGTGATAAAAAAGCAATACAGCCAATGGAAACAGACTGCAAGGGCAGCCAAAAGAGGATCTGATCCCAAAAGTGAGAGGAGACAAGCCCTGAGCAGTTTCCATCACCAAGAAGCAAAGCCATCTAACAGATTCAACTGACATTTTTACAGAAAGGCTAATCAAAAAATTCACCATTAAACATACACACCCACAGATGTTTAAGCCAAGGCTTCTGGTATAATCCATTACATTCCAGAAGTGAATGCAGACCAATGGTTCTTGGCACTTGTTAAATTCTTTCCATCAAAAGATCTCAACATGTTTTACAAATGTTGAGCAACCCTTGCAACCCTTCTGACTTCTGTGCGCTGTTATTATTACAATGCCAGTTTATGGAATGGAAAAAGAGATATATAGATGAATGTACTACTTCTAGTCTAAACCACAGAGCAGATACAGTTGTCTTTCGGCTGCACTACTTCACACCTGCTTCAAAAACCTGTTGCATCCAGAAGGAGCTCTTCCAGCAAGGAGCTGTTGTAGGTATGTGCACTCCTTCCTCCCAGTCCCATCCCCAACAGCTGCACTGTGCTGACTTCCACTGCTGCTCTTAAAGGCACGTGAAAGCCACTGACAGAATTACCCTGAAATGCCTTTTTCTGGCATACAGAACAAAGAGACACGCTCCCCTGAGCTCTCTCTGATCAAGTGATGGCCTGTCTCTCCTCTACATTTTAAATAATGCCTTCTGATGCTAGGTATTTCCAAGTCAGTAGTCCACACTTTTTAAAAAGAGGTGTGCCTGCTGGGAAATAGGAAAGCAAGGGCCAAAAGCAAGTTTAGCCCAGGAGATCTTGTGGCCATGTCACTGCAAAAGCATCTTGGACTTTTCACAGGGGTCAGCGAGGCTCAAGACAGTCTGGAACCTTTTGAAGCACTGGGCTGTGAAGTGAGATACACTTAAATGCCTGAAAGTATGAGAAGTGGGGTTCACGGTCATCACCCCACCACTGGGAAACAAGGAGGCCACTTGCTGCCACACCCTTCTGCTTCTCAAGCTTCAACAGGTACAGAAAGCTCCGTCAGACTTGGTCAGGATGGAGTGAGAAAAGCCCAGCTCCACTGGGGAGCTCCACTCCACTGAAACCAGAGATGTTTTAGTCCTAGAGAAACAGTAGGAAGTCACACAGGAAGGCTTCTGTGTGCCACAGCTCTCACTGCTCCCTCTCTGGTCTCACAGTGTCGATGGCACTGACCTGAATGTCAGCCAACCCCTCCAACACCAGCTCTTGTGGAACTTGGTCTTGATTCGAAGTCAAAGCTTCTCCCCTCTCAACTGGACTGCAAGACAGAGTGTTTTGGGGTTTCACTGAGACTCCTATGACATTTGCACAGCAGGTGGATTTTGGAGGCATTTGTACAGTAGATGGATACTTAGAAGTAACACC
Source organism: Pseudopodoces humilis (assembly GCF_049639895.1). Classification (NCBI taxonomy): domain Eukaryota; kingdom Metazoa; phylum Chordata; class Aves; order Passeriformes; family Paridae; genus Pseudopodoces; species Pseudopodoces humilis. The sequence continues at coordinate 2,437,476 of NC_142204.1, read as the reverse complement.
AGAGAACAGACCTTACACTTGATCCAACCATGGATCATCCATGGTTCATCCAAGGTCCTCCTCATCTTCCACCCAAGTTCTTCATCCTCTTCCCAGCCAGCAATCCACAGTAACCATTCACAGACACACACCAAGTCCATCCCAAGGGAAATGCAATTCCACTTACCCTGTTATGAAAGTTCTTGCTGAATTTAACTCATGCAGCCAAAAGGCACTGGGAGGGGCCAAAATCCAACCACTGGATAGCAAATTTACATTTCATGTACTTTTGAGAAAGTACAGCATTTGTAAAGCAAGGATTTGGCAACAAAAAAAAAAGACAAATACTTGGCACAACAGAGAATTAGGACAAGCATAAGAGAATTTGAATTCCTACTCACACAGAGTTTGGTCCAACCTGTTACCACATTTCCACAGAAATTACTGAGTAAACAAGAACGTGGTAATTATCTGAAGAAGATAAATCTTTAGCAGCTACAAGGTAACAAAAAGGTCTAGAAATTAGCAATACTCTGAATTGGAAAATAAGTTAAGACTGCTCTTAATTCAAAATGCTGAGAGTCAAGCTGACAAATGTGAGGTTTCAAAGACTTCATTTGGCTCCTCTTCTGCTACAGCTTCCTGTGTGAAAACACAAACCCTTGCAATCCTCTGCCAGTGAGGTGCTCTTGGATGTACTTAGGGGGGATTCTGCCAGCTCAGGATGAGCAAGAGACAGACTGCCTGTGTTGGTGCGTAGCTATGATCGTATATAAACAGGATTTCTGGATGTTTGACCAAAATACCACCACTCAAAATTGTTCAGGGGCAATAAACACAGGGCTGGGTGGGAGATGCTGTCTCCTGCCTCAGCACTTCAGGGTGTTGGGTGACTTTGAAAGACAGAGAAAGATGCAGGAATTCAGGTAAGTAATTAAGCCCATGGCTTTCCCAAAATGCCAAGAAAGGAATATTTGTTCTCAGGGTTGCAAATTCTCACAAGTGCACATGCAGTCAAGTGGGAAGATTTCACAGCCATATAGATAAGGGCTGTGGGAACACCAAGATAGCTCTGCTGCAGCATTAAGAGAGTTTTTAAAGTTTGGTAGACTTTGAGTAATATCAAGGTTTTTAGAGAGCAACAGAACTGCTTTGCTACAGCCTTCATGGCAAATTTAACAGAGGAACAAGGAGAAAATGAGTCCTTAAACTTCATCTTTCTAACTAAAGTAAAAATTTAGCTGGTTTTGGAAACAGATGTGGCCTCTGCTAATTAGATTTTCTGGCTTTTTGCAATCCTGAGAAAGAAAACTGCTGACATGATGTGTCTGACCACTCCTGTTCCAGGAGGAGGGAGATGACTAAGGCCAAGATGCACAACACCATCTTACACACCCAGAGCACATGCCAGTGATTTTCCTCTTGCAGGACAAACAGAACCCTAAAAACCCTCAGGCTTCACAGAGGAAAGATGAGTGTTACACAAAATACACACCCTAATTTAAAATGGGATTCTTCTTTTATAGACATCAGTGTGCAAGAGAATACAGTAAGGTCGGAACACAATTCACTTGGGCTTTGCAAGATAAGCAAATAAAACACTATCAAGAGATGACTTAAAGGGAAAAAATTAAAAAAAGGGGGAAAGGAAACACATGGCAATGGAGAATGTCACTGTAGCTCATGGGAGCTGGAAAGACAGGAACAACCTGAAAATGACCAAAGGGACTGCAAAGGTTCCACCACAGCCACGTCAGTGTGTGATGATGGTGGCACACATCATTTGTGGATGCTGAAACCCACAGTGCAAAGAGCTTGTGAGATTCACCCATCCCTCACTGAGTCACAAACTCCACTAAATCAGCTATAATAAAAATACAAACAAACAAACAAAAACAAATCCAAAACAAAACAACCTTAAAAAAAACCCCCAAAGAACAAAAACCTGTAGTAAGGAACGAGCCAGGACAGCAATAGTTGTGATGCTAGAAGATACTTCTGTCATTACATTGCAGCAACTCCAGGGCTGAACGAATTGCAGATGGAATCTGGCAAGCCAAAAAACCTCCTGTTCAGAAACATGTAATATATTTTTATGGTTAAAAAGGGCCTGAGGGCAATTTGGCTTTGGCAAACCAAACAGAAGGCAGAATTTTACATCCTGTACTGTCACGTGCGTTGGTCCCAAGGACACACCTCTAGGACAGGCCTCCACATTTCTAGAAGAATCGTGGGAAAGAAAACAAATGCACGTGGATGGCTTCCCCAGGGGCTGTTTTCTCCATTTTTTAAAATACAGAGCAGAGCAGTTAGGAGATACTTCTGAATAATGTTCAGTCTGGAACCAGAATCATTTTGGATTTTTTTTGTTCCGTAAGACAGCAACATTTGCCTCAAGGACCCACAGCAGGACCAGATCTGGCTAAAGAGAAGTACAGAGCAGATTGGAAGTGATCTGAAAATAGATTCAGAGCTCAGAGTGAAACTTCTTGCAGAGAGTTAATCCTCTCCAGTTGGTATGCCAGGTTCTGCTGGGGTCAGCCTTGCTCACGAGAAGCTGAGTATTTCTCACTGCTGCTTAGTCGAGGTGTATGGAAAAGTGGTGGAAGGAAATTAAAAAAGAAGACAAAGTGAGCCAAGTCCCTGGTTTTCAAGAGAAATGCTGACTGAGGAAGAGTCTGAATACTAAACAGGCATCTTGCAAAAAAACCCCAAACCCTACCAATCCCCCCCCAAAAGGGGTTGCTCATTAAGCTTTTGGGAGTAGTCCACACCTCATGGTGCATCTATATATTTTGCTTAATGTGAACTGGTACATCCAACCCCTGCTACCAAAGCTGTTTATTTTCCTTTTCTGCTTTATTATCATCCATTAGTGTTTCACATCCTTTCCCTACAGTAAGCTAACCTCAATAATGACAGGATATGTACTCTAGAATTACTATGGTGGGGAGCAGAGGAAAAAAAATTGCTTCACAAGTGATGCCAGCAAATGTACAGTATTCAGGGGAAAATAAGCAAGAGAATGACAGAGAAAAATGGGTATTAGTGACTAAGTTAACCATTATTCCTCCTACAATTAAAGAAACACACCAGAGCACCAGGTGGAAAGGGAGCAGCCACTTTACATCAGTTTCAGTCTCCTGATGAAAACTGAATTTAAAGTGACTTTAAGCAGCACCAATTAAAGATAAAGTAATTAGTATTCTTTAACCAAGAGATAAACAGAGACTGAGGAACAAAAAACCCAAAATACAAGTTTCTGCCATCACGTGAAAGTTTGTTCACCATAATTCAGCTTAGAAGTCAAGGAACTGCATTGACTTCAGATGTGAAGCCTGTACTTAAGCCTGGGATGTGCTGCTCATCTCTGGAATTCAATATGAGCAGCCCAAGCAATTGGAAAGAAAAAAACAGATGAGCAATCAACTAAACCTTGTACTTTGTAAAACCTTGTACTTTGGTTCAATAGTGGGTTTTGGAGGAGAGAGAAATTGTATTTAAATACCTTGGACTACAGTGTGATTTTTTTTTTTTTCTGACAGCTTCACAAACTGCTTAAATGCTTTAGAGGTAAGAAAACCCACATGGAAAACTGTTTTCCAATGTGCTTGCTGCTCCCCGAAAAGGCGATTACAATATTGAAATGTTGGACTTGCAAAAATGCCTCATTACCACATCCAGTTTGAGTGTCAGAGTGAGATTTCACAGCACCAGCTGTGAAAAAGAGAAGGAAGAGGGGAGGGGGAAGGCAAAAGGGGGAGTGGGGGAAGCCCTCCCTGACTGTCTGCTCTGCAAAGGATTTGAACTGCAAGAAAAGAGGAGCCGTGTCAGCAAATGCCAAACCAATGTGGTACCTGCCAAACCGCACCTTATCCTTCTCAATCAGCAGAAAAAAATATTATCCACTGCCCGATTTCTCTTACCTCACCAATAAAGGGCTGCTTTTTTTCCCTTATTAGGACAATCTCCACGCTGTAAAATTCCCGTTCTAATAAGTGCCTTTAACAATATGTGCTGCACATCAGCACAAAAAGAAAGCAACTAATAAAAGTAAAGCACAGGAGGAGAATAAAAGGGCTGAGTCCTAAATTAAAAGGGACGACTTTGGCTTAGTTCGGGCTCCAAAATTTGATCATAGATTTTATGAAATGGAGAATTAAAGTGGGAATGGATAAATGTATGAAGGCTAACATTATACAGATATATATAATTATAAACTTGGCTCTGCAGCCACTTGTACATGCAAGCTGCCTTACTGAACTCAAGGAGACTTTTTCACTACATTTAAGAGCTTACATATCCCAAAATATAAATCAAATAGTCAGTGCATGGAAATAGTGCAAGAAAGGGTTTTTTTTAATGTTTTGGGGTTTTTTTACAAAGTAAAACGTGGGTGGAATGAAAAGGTACAGAAAGTTGAGCCACTGTGATTCAATTATTTCAATGACTGATGGAAGTGTTTTTCTTGGTTGCATTTTTAAGCATTGGATTTAATTTACTGGACATAATTGACTTCACCTGCTTTATACAGACATATATACAAGTATATGAACTGAAAAGCAAAAGGTAATCACCCGAGAATTTCCCTGAGTCTTTCCTGTTTTACTCTGAATTGGGAACAGGGTGGATGAGGAGCACAGGTTTGGCAGGAAAGGGAAGGCAGGGGTATGAAGAAGCAGGATAAAGCTCTACCACCCCCACCCAGCACTGGTTGAACACCTATGCCAACAGCATGGCTGTGGAGGAGATATCTGGATTTTAGATCTGCACAAACAATGAATTTTCTAGTTTTGCTGAAGCAGAAGCAAAAACCCTTGTCAGAGTGAAGTGATATGGAAAATGTTCAGGGCTGGTTTTTGTTTTTTTATAATTCAGCCTGGAACAAGAGAGCAAATCCTTCATATAAGTTTTTTGGTTTGTTTTTTTTTTTTTCTTTTTTACTTTTCTCTTTGAAAGATAGGTCAATTGGAATCAAAAGATAAAAAAAAAAGTCAGAATTTTTTATTTACAAAAACTGCAAATGTGCAACTCAGTAATTTCTTATCTAGAAAATGTAAAAAAAATTCATTAAAAAAAGCATTTCCTATACTTTTCATTTAGACAAAGCCAATTTCAGAAACCTGACATGAACTCATAACCAGCTCTGCTCTGAACTGTTCTGAAAGAGTTCTGGCAAAAACTCTCCCACATTTTCGAGGTTTTACTAAATTTACCTATCATCAGAAGCTGTTCTAACAGCTCATTCCAGGCATTTGGATTCACAGCAAGTTCCTGGCTTGAACCAAGGCTTGCACAGGGTGGAGAATTTAGCTCAGAATTTTCATTAAACTCTCCCAAGTCACTTGTTCTCTGACAAAACTTTAGATGTTTGATGCTCACAGTCTTAAGATTGAGGTGCATACTCAAAACTCCACTCCAGATTTGTGCTCCTGAGAGCCAATGCTTTTCTTATGCTGAAAAAAACCCAAAATCTTTCACTGCAAAAGAATGGCTGCAAAATCTCAGACTTTTCCCTGTAGACCTGTCCTTTCTCTGCCACAGAAACTCCCACTCAAAAATGTTTCAGTTCTTCATGTAGACTTGTCACTGCTGGGGAAGAGCCACTTTCAGAAATTGAGACTGGGATTCTTTGCTTCCAAAACAGAAAAATAACCTCACTAGGGGCAAACATCTTCGTGTGTCTTGTTTGTAGTTACATTATGTCCTTCTTGTATAACCTCAGTAATAGCAAAATGTAAAATGGCTTTTAGAAATTAGGGATTCAGGCCTTTTTCCACTGGGGAACAGGAATGAAAAGTGTGGTCAAAAGAGAAGATCAGAAAAAGGAGAGAGCTTCAAGTGAAGATTAACAGCATCGATTTTTTGGAGCAGAATTACCCAGATAAATCACTGCCACCAACACCACTGCTATCTGTGGAGGAGTCCTCTTAAACCCTTCTCTTCTCCTAAAAAACTAGCTGATATCAGTCTTGAACATCCAGCCAAGAAACAGAAAAGATAAGCCACAATACAAAGAAAACGCTGCAAAAAAAATCTGAGCTCCCAACAACCAAACTTTTTGAACAGAAGTCATCATTTGCTGGATGAAAATATTCTACCTGTTGGCAAAGAGAACTTCTGCTTTCTCTAGGAACTTGCACAGTAAACACTTTAGTGTCCAGCACAGCGAGCCAAGCCAATCCCTATACATTTATTAAACAGACTTCATGTTTTCAGGCCAACCGGAATGATTTCTTGGCTCTGCTGAGAGCTTCTGCTTTTAATTTCTAGTGTATCAAATGCTAACAGGATTATATTCAGCTATTTAGCAATTACAAAATTTTCTGCAAATACCACAAGTCCACTGAAAGCACAGAAAATATCTTTAAATAACACAGATGAAATGATCATATAAAGGGGCCATTAGAGGACATTTGCAAGAAGTTAACAATCACATTGTACCTCATTCAAAATAATGCAATAACAGCCTCCTCCTTTTCCCCTGGAGAGTCTCCAGAGAGTTCACTTATAAGGATTTTAATACTCCTTTTCTTTTCCACTGCAATCTCCTGAGAAGACACGAGCACTTGGAATGATTACGTTATTCCTCAGCCTGGGAAGGGCAGTATTTCATCATGCATTTCTCTGAGCAATGCTTTGAAGAAACTTTTCTGGGTAATGCTAAAGGTGTCTTCCCTCTTTTGGCCTGAGGTCACGGAGATGTTTGTTACGAGGGAATAAATCAGTTTCCAAGCTCTGGCCACACATTTGATTTCTCTTCAGAGTCCTTGCCAAAGAGAACTTTGCTTTTCTTCCCCAAGCATGCTACCGTGAATCTTGACAAAAGAAAGCCATGCCTGGCTTTTCAAGGTGTTTCTGCTTTTGTTAGAAGCTGTTACAGGACCCAAGATACAGGAAAACAACACAACAGTAGCTAATCATACTTCAAGAGAAAAGGATTGTTTTCACTAAGACATAATTTCACTGATTTCATTGAACTCACTTCACGCTCAAGCTTTGCTCCCAGCACTCCCCCAACACATCAGATATGCCAAGCATGAAGGCAGCACACTGCCAGGTCCCTCTCCTGCCCAAAAGGGAGTGGAGGAGAGTATCTCCCAGCAAGGATGTAAACATTTTTTTAAACAGTGTTTTAAACGGAACAGCCAGACCCTGACACCTCACTGAACCAGGTCCAGCACAGACTAGAAAGGATCTCCAGGTCACCTCAGAGGTCCAGCCTGCACTCCAGGCCAGCTCCCCACGTTGGGTATCACAGGTTTCAGCACTCATTTAATCACTCAGGTGTCCAAATTTCCCCTGCTTTGCTCCTTCCTTTGCTTTCCCCTTGCACTGAGGGCAGAGAAATCCGTGTTCCCCCACAACTGCTCCCTGTTCCCATGCAGAGGTATGGGAGGGCTGGCTACTGTGGCTTGTGGCTGTATTTCACCACAGAACACACACACAAAAAAATGTCATCTGACATGCTCTCAGTTATTATTTATTGCCCAATTTCTGAAGTCACAATGAAGGATTTCAGATTCCTGGAAGGGACTTCTTGGAGGGGCTGAGTTTCAGAAATCCCTGAGCTCCCTCTCCCTCCAAGAGCACTGGATTTCATGCTGGAAGCTGTAAAAAACATGCACAGAAATCCCAGTTGCTCTTCAAAACTTCTCCCAAGCTTTAAACCAAACCCTTATAGAAATCACAGCAATTTAGAAACAGCACTGTCCTGTTTCCTACCCATCAGCTCATAAAGCAGACCAACAAAACAATACAGGACAGGAATAAAGCAGATTGTATTACTGGCAATATTACACAGGCTAATTGATTTTCTTCTCTTGCTTTCCCCTCCACACTCAGGGATGAATGTGCCATGAGGACTTTATTTACTCGGTGAATTAAGCAATGTAAGATATGTGAAAGCTTTCACACAAACTATGAAATTCCTGCAAACTTCCCACCAGCAGAACTCCAATTAGCAGCCAGTTCTCCCAACACATCCTTCTGCCACTGAGCAATTGGAATTCTGCAGTTCAGGTAAGAGAAATGCAAAGATTTTAGACAACAGAGCACAATGTAAAAGAAAAAAAGAAAGAACCCAATCTATATCCACTGCTCGTTGCCCAGCCAGCTCCCCAGCTTGTTACACCACTCTGTTCCCCTTGCCATTCCCTCCCACACAGCACCAAAAGGATAAATCCACACAGATACCATAAACTGGCAACTCACTTGGAAAGGCTGGACAGGTTCTGCCTGCAGTAGGATCTGCTGATCATGTTCTGCAGTGTTTGAGTCGCTGCAAACTGCTGGCAGCTCCAGGGAGCAAATGGACGGATGATCAGGGCGTGGAATGAGATAATAAAAATGCCATTATCCTTTCAGGCATGTGAGACTCATTGGATGCTCTTTCCACCCCACAGGTTAACCATTTGGTTGGTCCTGTAGCTCCTGGAATGACACTGTGTTTGCCTGTTCTCCAGCTCATTATCTATCCGGTATCCCCCTCCCCTCTGCTCTGTGATCATATGATTTTCCATTTATTTTTTTACTGTATTCTCTCTAATAGATCCTCCTTGTCATTGCTGGGCCCCCAGTTACAGAAATTCCTGCAGATTTCTCAGCTGCTCAAGCTGCCTGACCAACTCTTGCTTCCCATCCAGCTTTCACAAGAAGGAATTCTGTTTGGGCAGCTCGTCTGAGCACTGAGCAGCCTCAGCACTGCACAGAGGTGCCTTTGCAAGCATTTGCTCCTAGAAAAGGAACATTCCAGCCTGCTGAGAGATGAGAGGACCCAGATATAAAATAATGGTCCAGGGAACAGTCCTCTCTTTGACAGTAAATCACTGCCTAAGCGTTTTGCAGGCACTTGCATCCAGTCTAACCTGTGAAAGGTCAGGCTGGATCAGACAGCTCAGGTCTGAGGGTGACTGCCAAACACAAATCCAAGGAGGTGGGGAGCTGCTACAAGCACAACTTCAGTCAAGGTAAAACCATCTTTGGCTTAACAACAGGATTAAAACCAGGGCTGGAGCTGAATCCAGCCTAACAGACTGTCCTCAGTGTTCTTCCATGAATTCCAGTGAATGGAGCAGGAAACACAAATGCAGTGATTTCAATGGAGGCACCACCAGTTTCATATTCTTGGCTCTAACCCCTTTCCCCTTAAAGCCCAAAAATGTGAGCAAACTGAAACTGCACTCACTGTGCAGTCCTGCAGCTATTCCACCCTGGGCTGTGATCTTGTTAACCCTCATAAATTACAGAAGTGGGTGTGGATGGATTTGTACCCCAAAGGGAAATCTCTGCTGCGAGCTCTGCTGTCTGTGGGGAGCAATGTGTGGGTTCAGCAGGTGGCACTCTTACCTTGGAGTGAGCACCCAGGCCAGGGAAGCATCAACCCTGGCTCTTTTCTTCCTCAGAGCTTTCAAGAATCCAATGGCTGCACTTTGCTCTGGACACTGATATTAATTTATGACACCGATACTAATTTATGACACCAATATAAATTTATGACACCAATATTAATTTATGCTCTGCATAAGTCCCATAGGCAATAACTGGATCTTTTTTTCCCTCCCAAAAGCCTCTCTCTACACTTTTGACAAGATAGGTTTTTTGTGAAAAGGTAACAATCCTGTGCTTTACAGACAGATGAACGATTCCCTTGCAAATATGTACAAGGCTTTTTTTACACACACAGAAACAGGTCTGCACTACCCCACCAAGCTGCTATTTCTTCATGCACACCCTGTGTACACCCAGCCCTCTGTTCTAAAGTACACCCATCTTTTGGTGTATAAAATATACTGGAATTCTGGTCTGGAGCAAGGAATTTTGCTGATTGCCAAGGGAGGAAAATATGAATTCCACTTCTGTGATTGCAGAGGGATCTGCAAATGAGATGAAATGAGATGAGGGTGCAGCAGGCAGGCCATTGCTGTGTGTTTTTTTACCCAACCCTCAAAGGAAGGTGAGCATGTAAAGCAGTGTGAATACATGGGGTCCTGAAAAATGCTGGTGAGAAGGAAGGTGTAATTAATCTTCCTGGAAAAGCAATTTCTACTGCTGAGGAATTACAGAAGCAGAACTCTTCCCTCTGGAAGAGCATGAGTTAAACAGAGATTGTATCACTGTTCTTCAAAAATACACATTTTAAGCAGATGCCAGATGTAAGGGTTGATGTTTATGAAATTCTAAATTGGGTTCCAAGGCAGCCCTACAGATTTCTAATACAGCTCTCTATTTACTACTGTGTTACAGAGTCTTTTTATTCCAGTTGATTGCTCTACACTCTTTTCAATCCATCCTGGAATAAATTTGATTATTGAAGTGCTCACCAACAAAACTCTTTTCATTCAGGATATATAAATAAAAAGCAAATTGACTGCCCTCTGAAACACTACATTATACATCCTCAAAGAATAGTTCCAGATTTTCAGATCATCTGCCTGTACTACAATGCATGTCTCTATTTGTTGGCCATTAAAAACAGGGGAAGCCTCTTCCACTTGTAGACTCCAGAACCATTTTAAAATACTCCTCTTTGGATAGTCACAAGGATCACAGTTTTTCTTTCTTCACTTTTCCAAATATTGCTTTGAATTACAAATTTCTGGAAGAGAAATCCAGTCCGGATGAAACACAATGTTTCACACTGTCAGCCCACGTTTAATTTCAAGACTTCTAGCAACAAATTTCATCTTCTTTCCCATACCTCTACAGCACTGCTGAGAACAGAGTTCATTTGCCTGCAGATTCAGCAATGAGCATCTCTGGCCATGCTCATCCTCAAGGCATGTGCCTGCTTTGCCTGCAAATGAGGAACTGAAGAGAAATAAGGTGGGCAAATCTCACTTGCAAACCTTATCAGTGTCTGTCTGCAGCGTTATCTGTGACACTGCAACTCAGCCAAGAGGGATGCTTTCAGTACACTGTGGCCCTGAGGTGAAGATCTTGCATATGGAGCAGGAAGAGGCAAATCACCTCCCAGATAATCTCAAAAATTCACGTGGGCATCCGAAGCACAAAAAACGATGGGGCAGGAGACGTGTCTCAACCTGCATTCCTCCTATGCCCTGATGCTTCAGAGATCTAGGGCACCAAAAGCCCTAGGGAAGACACTGGAAAGAGAGAAAAAACCAGAGCAAACAAATGCTAACTACACCAGAGCACTTGTGAGGCATCATTTGTGCCAATGAACTCAAGGCAAGTGGCTCCAGGAGAGTGTAAGGTCATCTATGGCAGCAAGGAAAGGAACTACAGGGCCTTTCCTATTTTCTGAATATTAAAAGCAGTAAAATGAGGAGGAGGAAGGAGACATGAGAGCTTTCCAAAAGGAAATTATTACTGGGAGGTTCCAATGTCTACTCATACTAACAATAAGAATGTCCAGAGGTCATCCAGAGAGCCACTTCATGTTTTGTTTATTTTTACTTTAACTATTCCTGCAGGCAAGGCAGAGTTTTCAGTGAGTTGATCAAAAAAGGCTGTGAAACTTTGTTTTTTTTTGAAATTATAGTGAATTCAGAACCTGACAGAGGTATAAGCACTGTCCAGACCATGACTTTTTCTATCTACCTTGTTCCTTTCTGTACCTATTTGTCAACAGGGAATTCTCTGTGATGCTCACTGCTCCTGCTTTTCAAATACCTCCATGTTCCTTTAGCTTTTTAGTCCACATTGAGGCAATTTTAAAAGAGGCAGCTTACAGAAAGGTACCTGATTGCTTTCAGAGACAGTAAAGATCTCTCCCTGCACTGCCCCTTCTCTGTGCCACAAGCCTGAAATAAGCAGGCAGACTCGGAGAGAAGTTTGCAGAGCTACTGGCACTTTGCAAGAGAACTCTGTTTTTTATGAAAATCCGTTCTAATGACATTAACATCTGCTCCCTATTTGAAGAATATTTTTAACTGTTCCTTCCCTGGGAAAATGAAAGATGCCACAGTCTCTTTCATGTTCTCAACAAACTCTGTTGGTTTTTTAAGGTCTGTTCTGAAATGCCCCAATGCAGTTCACTGCAGGGAACTCAGTGGATGCATCTCACAGGGCAAAGAGCATCTGCACTCCCCACCCTAGGAGATTTCATTCTAGGACACTGGTATGTAAGCAGGGAATTTATTTCACAGATGAACAACACTTTGTGTATTAAATCACATGCGGAAGGTAAAGTCTGGCAGTTCATACATAATCTCTTGGAGTATCTCTTGAGTACTTACAAAAACAACACTATGCACTTCATCATCAAATAATGCTGGGCTGTCTCTTACCATGTTTTTTTTTTCCAAGTCAAGCTGTAAATATCTCAAGTAACAGAGACTCTGCCATTTCCCACTCCTAAGTTCAATTCTGAAAACCTAATACTAAGAATACTGAAATACAATACTGAAATATATTACTGAAATACTGAAATATAATACTAAGAATATAATAGTATATTATTAGAATCCATCCTACAGCTATGATATCTATCCTTCCCTTCACTTTTAAAATCTAGCCCATAGTTATAACTACCTGGGTGCTTATAAAGAGCAACAATGCCAAAAATTTCAATGTGTTCAATGAAACCTGGGAGTACCCAGCTATGTATGTATTAAATTTAGGAGGGTTTATGTATTAAAATACATACTCAAACTGAAATATGTAGGTTTGGGCATCTGCATGTGCAAATCAGGGAGCCACACACAAGCAGAATTTGCGTGCTCATGCTGACACATTATCAGGTAGCAAATTCCTTATCAGAAGGTAGAACTGTTTGCACAGACAAGTTCTGCAGGACTGGGAACACGAGCCTTGTACATTAGAATGCAAGAGCCTGCAGCCCAAAATTATCAACACTTCCAAAATAGGTAGCTGCAGATAAGACCCATACAGAGTCCATGCAGCATTCAATCCCATCTGATGCCTGCTTTGCTGAGACAGGATGGATTTGGATAGTGTAGGCAGGAGTCTGGTCCTCAACAGGGAAGAGAATTTTATTTTCTCTCACTGTGCTCAGTTTTTGAGGTAATATTATCCTGCTTTTCACATGGAAAAGTTACTGACTGCATGTATGGCTGTAACAGTAAACAGAACAAACTCCAAGGCAAGTGCTAAAATCTTATTCCAAGGAGAACTGTCACGGTAAATTCAAACTTGATTAGAAAAATGTATTTGTTGGTGTTTGCAGAGAATGAATATCAGTCACTTATGGTGAAATGCACAATCCAGAATTAAAGCAGCAGGATATTTCCTGGGTGTGAGAGACCATTTCCACCAAAGCACAGCTTCTGCTTTATGCCATGTTTTCACTGCTTTCAAATAAACGTGGAGATGCAAACAGTAGTGTCCATGTAAGCACCAGGATACAGAACTGTCTGGTCCTGGACAACTGGAATGGAGGAAAGTGTAAGAGGGAAGCAATCACAAAGGTTTTATCTCTTCTCCCTGTGCCCTGGCACTGCCACAGGTGAGGGACAGGCTCTGGTGCCCTCCTGCTCTGAGCAAGAATTTCTCTCAGCCACCACCAGCAGGAGGTGGAAGGGCCACTGCTTCCCCACTCAATTCCACTCCCATTCTTTTGTGCTTTATGCATTTCAGGGACACATGGCAATCCTCACAGCAATAAAAAACAACCTATTCCTTTGGCTTTCAAACTTTGAAGTTTGCTGTGTCTCATTTATACCAGAATTATACTGGCAATTAATAAATTTCAGCTTTATCAGTGGGAAGGATAACACCCAAAGCCCAGACTTGTAGGATTTCTGCTCACAGCCATGTAGGATGATACCTGCAGAGCCCACAAAACACAAAGCTGCCAATAATGTAGATGTAAGTTCTCTTTGCCCCAACTGTTTTTGGCAATAGGTAATTTCAACAGCAAGTTCTATGTGAGATTATTAATGTTATTTTTAAAATATTGGAGGCATGCTGCAAAGATAACTCCTCACTTCAGGCTTGGCCACAAAAGCCAGAGGGAGCCACAGTGTGGTAGGTGTGATAGAAACACAGATGATAGATACATCTCCAGGCAAAACAGGCTCTGCCTTGATTTTACTGCTGAGAGGGCATGGGTGGAGGCCTCAGCCACAGCTCCTTAACAGACAGATCAGTAAACAACAGCAAAGTGTGAAATGTTGGCTCTATTCACCCCTGTGTGCAACCACATGCCAGCATCTACTTGCTCCAGTCTGAAGCCAGGGTCTGCATCCAGGCTTTGGGTTTGATCCTTCACTGCTGGGAGATTTTTATATAAAAGTGAGCACAGGGACACAGCCCTGGGAGGAGAAGAACATTTCCTGCTGAGCCAATTTTGCTGTGTTCCTGTAGCAAAAGCTCCTATCTTATGATACTCTGAATTTTACTGGTGAGCAACATCCAAGCCCCAGTCGGGATCTCACTTCACATAAACTCAGCTAGCAAAAAGCCATCCAAATTCCACCAAAGGCAGCAACTCCTCAACAGCTTATGCCACTTGAACAGCTCAGAGGTATTCAAAATGCAAACTTGACCAGAAAATGCTCAGTTTGGACCTTTGTTATCCCTGAACTGAAACTGGATCCTGTTTCGTGCAGGTTAATGTGCAGTTATGCCCCAGTCTGACTGGACCAGTCATTTTTAATATCTGGCACTGGCCCTCAGGTGTTTTAGAAGCAGCTTTATTTCACTGGCTGCACAGGGATTACCAGCTAACAGGATGCTCCCAGGAACTTTTGGAGAGCAAACAGTGTCAGTTTATTTAATAACTTTCAAAGTGAAACTAAAATCTTGTCCAAATCATGTCTCTTCTGATTTAATTAAAAGGCACCACACATACTGCACTGCTCTGTTAATCATTAACTAAGTTAATTCAAGACAGAAGATGAGTCTTTTCTTTTCTTTTCTTTCCTTCAAAAGCCTCCAGCCAGTGGAAAACTTTAAAAAAACATTCCAAAAAAAGACCAGTACAGTATGATTTTTGTTAGAATGGTCAACACTTCAGTATGCTTTTTCCCTTTCTTCCATATTTCTGATTCCTATAGGAATGCATGTTAAAACAGAGGGGTTGGGCTTTTCTCTTCCTTGGCAAAATACCTTTCCCAAATTTTCTAAATATTGCCTGGCATTTGCGTCAATGTGACAGTCATTGGGTTTGACAGGAATCAGATTGCTAAACCCACACAAAAAAAAATGCTTTGGAAATTAGGGGCTAGTTATACATTCAATTCCATTCAAATTCCACTCAAATGGCAGAGTGGATCAGAACTGTCCCTGCTACCCCCTCACTCCCAGGGCTCACCACAGAGGTTTCTACAGTCTCTACACTGAGACTCACAGCTCCTGCTGTCTGATAAATCTCCTTAACCCTTCCACCCCAACCCATTTGCAGTTCCCAAGATGAGTCAGCAGCACATCAAACTTTCTCTCCCTGTGCAGCAAGCCTGCTTCTTCCAGACAGGAACCAAACAGGGCATTAAACATCAGGGGTGTAACACCTTTGTGGACTGTTCAAGGAACAGGATAACATCTATTTTTCCAACACTTCTTTCTTGAAGGAGACCAAAACAAAACCACACACACACACACAAAGAAATGGTTTCTTTACTTCCTTCTTGTCTTAGGGAAATCTAAACACAAAACCTTCCAGTCTCATCTGTGCAATCTAATGGGATTTCTCTCTTGAAAGCAACAAAGGGTAGAGGCTGAACACTTCCACAAGGGCTGTCATATCAGATCAGGATGGCTCTCCATCAAGGCTGGGTTCTTGCCTCCAGCCACAGCTCATGCCTGACATTTTAGAGGAAAACAGTGGGAAAAGTTAAAAAAAAAACCTACAAACCCCATTGCACCTGGCCCATGGAGCAAAGTTCTCCCTGCCCAGCAGAATTCCTCTGTGCCCCTGCAGGCAGCTGGGGCTCTGCCACGTACAGCCAGTGCAGGCTTCCAAAAGAGGAAAAAAAAAGTGATTTACTGCACGGTAATAGACATGAAAGGGCATCAAAAATTAAAATTAAATCACCACAGCACAGGACACAGTCTCAAGCTGTACCAGGGGAGGTTTAGGTTGGACACTGGGAGGAATTTCTTCACAGAAACGTCAGCATGGACTGCCCATGGAGCTGGTGGAGTCCCCATCCCTAGAGGTGTGTGAGGAAAGACTGGATGTGGCACTCAGCACCACACTCTAGGAACTCACCCAGTTCCCTGGGATGTGTGGTCACAGGTTGGACTTGACCTCAGAAGCCTTTTCCAAATTAATTTATTAATTTTTGTTATTTATTGATTCTGTGATAAATGCTCAGGAATTGCATCACAGCATGTGCATCAAAGGTGTAACGATGTGAGGGCTTAAATTACTCCAATAATTAAAGACCCACCTATATACATATATATATTTAATCTGTTATTTCTCTGTACCCAAGTGCTAGTATTTATTTTTGCACTGAAGTACCTGGAACCTGATGTAATTTGTAAAAACACCATGTGAACAACTCTTTTTAGGCACTCCATATCTACTTCCTAGCTCCTGGAAAATGTCTCTATGGCCATACCTTACACCATCGGGACAGGTCTGAGCCAGCTCTCAAGCCCATGATTTTCTTCCCATCTGCAGATGATGGTGGGAAAAGCAACTGTGAGTGTTCACCTGTGTTCAAGAAAACTGAAAAATACTGAATTACTTCCTTCTCACAACCTTTGAAACCCAGTAGCTTGACCACTCTCACGAGGGTCAGCATCCCTGTACCATTTCCTGGCTCTCCCATCTCACTGCGCAGTGTTATTAAAGATTTGAGATTTGCCAAATTTGCACCAGCCTGTAGGGGTTTCTGGCATGCTGCAAGAAAGGGTCTGAGCCTCAGCTGTTCTTTTGCTCCTCAAAGAACAGGAAAATCCCCTTTGCCACTACCAAACATTAAAAAAATCCTTGTCAGCTCTCTCTGGCTGGGTTTGCATTCTCTGCAACATTCTCTGCAACCTGCCACTAACCAATATCCTCCCTTTAAACTCAGTTCCTTGTAGAAACCAAAAAAATTGTAAAAACTGACACTGAGTAGCTTAAGAGAAGCTTCTCCCAAGCAGCTGAGACTTGTCTTCAAGGAGATTTAAATAAAATAACTATCAAGAGAGTCAGAAGCAGTCCAGTTTGCATAGAGAAATATCAACCACTATCTACAAAGAATAATGATTTCCTTTTTCAAGTGGCAAACCTCCCCTTCAAGACCTGCCAAAAGCTGTAGCCTGAGTTTTAGAGCTGTGGCTACACTTTCATGCCCTGATGATGGTTTGTGTCCTGAGACATGGCTTCAGAGTGTCACACTGGAGATTATTTTATGAATAAACTTCATGGGATTCCAGGATTCTGCAGGGACCCTTATAGGATTTAGAAGTTCAGGAGAGATTAAAGCATATACAGTATTACAAACTTCCTCCAAAAATCAGCCAAAAATTGTAACAGGAATTTACCCTTCCAAAGTTATGTTCATAAAGTGAATTTTCTATCATTCCAAAGCACAGGCAACTGAAGGCAAACCTGCTCCTAGGGCATCATCTTTGCACCTGGAGAGCTTCTGACATTTCACTTTCCATGGGAATAATTAGAAATACCTCGCTAAAATGGTCACTAGACATTTTCATTCACTAGAACTCTTCAAAAAACATTAACACCGTGTTTCAAATAAGCATTTCAGAAAAGTCTGAAAGAAAGAAGTCAGAAGCATTTTCAAAAACTTGGCAGGATTGCAAGCACTTCTAATACCTGAGAGCAATTTTCCTCAGCATTCATTTCTTTACACTGCTGTGTAATTCTGCTGTGAAATTCTGAGCTTAAGGCTAAGAAAGGATTTCAGAATTTCAAAGAAAGTAGAAAAATCCCTTCAGCTCCAAATGACAAGGTTTATTTTATTTATTTATTTTATTCCTATCAGCATTACTTAAAATTCATTCTTCTTAAACACAGTCTTTTTCCAAAACCCAGCTTTGCCCACACCCTTCCATTTGAATCCCAAACACATTTTTTATAAGTGTACTTTTAAAATCACAACAGCCAGGCTATATACCTCTCAAATAACCCAATCATATTATGGGATGTTTTCTTTCTCCATCCTTCCTTAGCAGGAAAAATATGAATAATAATATTCACTAGACAGGGAACTATTTTTTATGTTTACATTTTTATAATTTTCAAAAACAAAATAGGGGCAATTTTTCAACCATTATGACATTTTGTTATCTTTTTTTTTTTCCCCCTCTAAAATACTTCTTGAAAAAGACCTCTCATCTATGATATGAAATGCAGAATTTCAGGGGATACAAAAATCTTTGGAGAAAGTCAAGAGAAATTGATTCAACTGGGAAGATAAGCCCTGATCCTTAACTGCATTTTAGCCCCTCCTGATGCACATCCCAAGGCTTAAGAGGTTAAACGTGGTTCTGAGAGGAGCAGGGTGCCTTTTTGTTTTTAGAAACTCCACATTTAATTGAAACTGGAGATAGAGAAAATGATCCTTTGATGAACGATGAGCGGGGTCTGGCTTTAGGCGTTTTCTTATCGAGATGGACACGTTGAGAACCCACCCACCAACATACCAGAAACCACAGTCGGCAAACGCTACGAGCAAAGGCATTTCCTGCCTTCTGACTTTCTAGCTGAGGGCCAGATGCTTCACAATCTTTCCTTAAAAGCACAGCTGAAGGAGTGGGAGTTCAGAGCCTTGCCCAGTCTTGCATGGTGTGTGTGGAAAGGCCAGGCAGCATCCCAGCCATGAACCCAACATCCAACATCTCTTCTCTCATTCTCCATTCCCTGTCCTAGTGGGAGAATGGACCAAAGGAATATTTTTCCTACCCCCACCACCTCCTAAGTTACAGTTTACAGTCCAAACCTGCTGAATTAAGGAGTAATTAATGTGGTGCCCATGCATGTGATGTGCCAAAATACCACAGAGAAAGGAAGAGAAAATATTATTAAAAAGAGGTAAAGAGCAGCTGGAGCCTAAAGAGAGGGCTGTGGTTTATTTTGACCTACAGCTTGCTCTCCCTACACCACTTCCAACAAGCTCCTTTCAGCTTTCTCTCCTATCTATTATCTTCAACATATAATAGAATAATTACTTGTGTGAAATTCTCCAAAAGCAGGAGCTAGAACTTTGTAAAAGGGTTTCCCGACCAAAAATTACCACAGAGATTCTGAAAGTTATAAAAAGTATTCAGTTTCTGCCCCCCCCCCAAAAAAAAAAACAAACCAAAAAAAAGCAACCAAAACAAGCACAGGGTGGTAATTTCAAGCCTGCAAATACTGATTAAAGAAGGGTAGCTTTCATCCAGAGGGGAACAACACAAAGCTCAAGTGCCATTTGTATGTGGAGCTCTCAGAGAGATCAGAAATAATTGTCTAGAGATACAAGCAGCTCTTTTCACGTACACACACAAGCTCCGTGCTCACAATGATACCCCTACTCACAATTATTTATATATATTATATAATGAGCAGTCCCAGGTGGGTCAAAAGTTCATCTGGTTTGGGTGATAGATGTTCCCACCTTCCCACCAGCAAGCCCGAAAACACATACAAAGAATTTCATTAATTCTGTAACTCCCCTTTATTCCGCCAGATGCAGCAGCTCCTCTCAGTCAGTTTTGAGAAGGTGTCATTGATGGTGAGGAGCCCCAGTGAGGTCACTCCAGTTGGGTCTGTATTCCACACCAATTGATGTCAGCTCACCTTGCAGTGAAGAGTGCTCCAGCCCTGGTCTGTGGGGCTGTTTTAACCTCTTTACACCAAATGTGAGCACATTTATCCCCATTTATGCAGGCAGCCAGCTGCAGTCCACACACCCAGCACACCTGATTGCCACCTCCAGATGATGTTCTCAGAAACAAACATCACCTCCTGCTTCTTTTTTTCTCTGAAGAAGGATGACAAATGTCCTTAAAAGAAATATGGTGAGAAGTGAACCCAAACCTGGGATCAAATTGCCCTCTTGTATCTGCAGAGGAAAAAAAAATGATCCTTTCCTCTTCCAGCTTAGGCTCTTTTTTTTCCTTTTCAGCTAAAGTACTAGGCAGGCAAAGAGGGCGGGTTATGATGGACAGGCAGGTATTATTGTTATTTTATTATTGGTTTCTGGCCACATTTGCCTTATACTGATCTTGGCTCCAGTCATATTAGAGCTATGTTAAAAAGAAAAAAAAAAAAAAAAAAGGAAGCAAGAGTTAAACAAAGAGTCTTTAAGTACTAGAAAAACATTCAGATTCAGGCTCTCGTTCATGCCCTTTAAAGCCATTATTTTTAAAAACGTTTATGCAGCAGGGGCATTTCTCCTACACATAAAATTCTTGAAAAACAGGAAAAGGAAATTAACGCTTCCTTCGAAATTAACAACTATTGGCACAGTCTTGGGTCTCTTATTGTGATACTCTATGGTGCCCTTACCTTTGTCCATATTTACAAGAGCCCGTGTTTAGTTTGAAGTTAAGATCTGAATATTTTTTCTGATGCCGAAGACCTTTCCAAAATAATTTTTAAATTACCATCAAATTACACGAACACTACAAACAAACTATCGTACTTTCAGATTTAAACGCAGAATTTCAAGGAATTTGCAACATCTCACCGAGGCCCTAGGATGACAGAGTCAGGCATCACTTCAACACAGAGCACTTAGCAAAATTTCTTGTTCTGGCAGCGTTTTTGCTCTCTAGCAATTTCCATCCACTGTGTAGCACGCTGTCCCCTTGCTGCATTACTGGGAAGACTCCCCACACCTCAGGTGACCTCCAGCACACCTGTGCACCACCAGAAATCACATGCCCTCCATACTTCCATTGGTGGAATCAAAGAGGGCCTGTTGTGATGAAAACATGCTGAGCTGACTAAATCCTGAGTCTAATCCTGTGCAGATTTCCTGCAGAAATGCAAGGGGGCACTTCTAAACCATTCAGGCAGCAACACAGCGAAGCTCTTCAAAACTTCCTTAAATCCTGCTGACAGCAATGGGTGTACACAAGTCCAAGTGTTGTAGCCCACACAGATGGATTAGAAGCCACCACATAAATTCTGAATATCGCTGCCAGGGAGAACGTGGCAATGATATTGATATTTAGTGACACACCACGGTCCAAGGAGGCACACATCTACTTCTGCTCTTAAAGTGCTGCTATTTTTACAGCAGCCAAAGGTTTAATCTGGATTAACAGCAATGAAAAACTTTTAGCAGACTTCTGGATTGTGCTGAAGGGAGCACAAAGGATTTCAGAGATAACCACTCAAGCTATTGCAGCTCATCCTAAAGAGAGAACATTAACCAAGGAAAGGAGGAGTCCTTGCTCTTCCCCACAGAGCCTGGGCACAGAAGAATGTCTGCAGCACAAATTCTTACCAAATTCTTAAGTATTGTATCAACCATGACCAGGTCTAACTGCTTTGGAAGACTTCCACAGGAGGTTTGATCAGTGCCTGTGTGTCTGCTGAAGTCAGCTTTGGCAAGGAGCTGTGCTAGACAGCTCCTGACAGAGATCAGGCCAAACTCGGTCTCAGTGCAGCTTCACTGATGACAGGGCTCCAGGCAATCACATCCTGTGTTTACTTCGTGGAGGGGAGCCCATAAGCACCAAGGGAGTGGACACATCTCTTTGTTTACAGCAGACTTTTCAATACTGAGGGCTTAGTGGTGTTTTCATATCAGAAGATGCTTGAAGAGGAGATCCCTTTGGCAACGAGTTCTTCTTCCAGTGAAATTTGCACCGAATTTCTTGGCATTCTCTGAAAACTATCACATACTGCCCCAGTTTTCAAAGATCAAATGTATCCCCAGCTATTCCCAGGACAGAGGAAGAAGAATATCAGAAATAGGCAAATATGAATGAAGAAAATTACATGAGTTTTACAGCTGGTCAGCTTCCCCTGGGTCACCATCCCTCCACCCACAATGAAACCACCAAAGGAACATTAAACTTTTCCTCTGACATGAACAGTTCCTGTGAGGATGACTGAGCTAGAGATGGAGGATGTGGTGCTGAGAAGACAGCAGGGAGGACACAGAGGCAACACAAGGAATAATAACACAAAAGGACTCTGAGAAAACCCTGCACATCTATAAAAGTGCTGATTTTTGGATTCAAAGCCACTTAGTGTGCATACAACAGCAATATCTAAAAATTCTGTAGTTACAATGTTTTTTTTCCCTCAGGCTCTGGGAAAAGAAGCCCAAAGGCTTTTTACTTCTACCTCACAACTAAAAAATTTAGGATACTAAACAGCTCAATGCAATGGGCCTAAAAATGGCATCATCTTTCATGGATCAAGTCTCATGAATTATGTGTGCAGTAGCAAATCCTGCAAAAAAAAATAAAGATCCTGCAGGGGCATTTTCATTTCCATGACCACGGTCCTAATAAGTGAGGTAGATTCTGTTATGATTACTGTGACCTTGAATATTATATAACTACAGTCTGGGAGAGATTTTATTGTTGAAAAAAGCTTCATGTAAAAAGAATAAAAAAATAAAAATTTTAAGCTACTAATGGTCATGACAGAGGGGAGAAATTTGATCTAGTCACATTCTAGACAACAAAGAAAGGAGAAAAACACTGAGGCTGAATAAAGCCATAGTTTCATCAGATAAGAAGGGCAAGGTAACAGTGAAAGAAATCATTTGACTGCAACCCATAAACTGGGAATTTAAGAAATTTGGAGGTCTGCAGCCAGGTTTTAGTGGACTCATTACACCTGGCACCCTTGCAAGCTAACTCAGCAAAGCCACCTCTGAATCAAGGCTGTGGCACAGGCAGAAAACTTCCATTTGGAACCCACCCTGCCGTCTCTGGCTTGGGATTCAGGACATCACTGTGGCTGCAATCCATCACCTTTCCCCTTGCTGACCCTCAAGGGTTTCTGGAATGGCATGGCCAGTCCTGACCCTGCAGCAAGGCACAGCACCAGGTCCTGCTTCCATCTGGTTGTTGCTTTTTCTCCTGGGTTTTGCCTGCACAGGGCAGGAGCTGAGCCCACTGCTTATTTCATATTATACTTCTTATCCAGGTGGGTTCTTGAGGGTTTCCAGCAAAGACCTTCCAAGACTAAAAAAAACTGCCTGTAGGTCATCAGCTGCCTTTGTGCAGAAGGTCCCAACCCTTTTGCTGCTTGGCAGGGGCCATGGTTTCCCCAGGTATCTGGGCACTCAGCCCCTCTCTGCTCACCAAGCTCCTTTCTCTAACATTTACATAGCCTGGAAGGCCAAATTTTCTGTTTAATAGTCATGTTTAATAGCCTCTGATCTTCAGGCAAACAACACTGCAGGTGGGAAATTAAGCCCTGATCTTTGTGATCATGGCATTGCTCACTCAGCAGGACAAACAGAGGTGCAGTCTGCAGTGAAGGGTTTGTGGTTTTTTTAATTTTCCTGTCCTCACAATTAATTTTCTTTAACTATTAGTGTAGCAAATTAGCTGTGTGGCCACCAGCCCTTGCCTCCAGCACAGCAGCATTACAAAACTGCAGGGTATGTAGTAGTGCACACCTACCTACATATTTATGTGGCAAACACAAATTAAACAGCCAAATTCACAGCAACACGGGCTGTCCAGAACACAAATACAGTTCCCATGAAGTCAGCAGCACTGTTTCACAAACACAGGCAGGTAGGTTACAGGCCACAAATCCTTATCAACTGTGCACAGAAAGAGAGGCTTGAAATATCTTTCATCTCCTAAAAAAAACACCATCCCCTGATACAGATGCTCCAGGGCTGCTGGCAGGAGCAGGGAGCTTGGGTGAGGTTTTCAAGAGCACACAAATTGTCTTTTGGGCAGCCCCATGAGATCAAAAGAGATTTCAAAGGCAAATCTCAAGAGGTATTGAAATAGCTTTTAAAATCTGACTCTGTGTACAGGACAGACCTCACATATTTTTTGCTGTCAAATAATCCTTTATACTGACAATCTAGGCTCCCCCTGTCTAGAAGGTACCTAATTCCCATTAATTGTTAGGCTGTGCATGTGTCAGTCTCTTGTAAGGCTAAAGAGAATTGTGAAAAATAAAACAAAGGTCTGACTAGATTGCCTCACAGTGAATTTCTCTCAAAGACTGCACTTCAAACTGTGTGAAACCTGACCCACAATCTGCACCTCACTTTCAATTTAACACATATTTGAAGATTTTGTTGATTGGAATTATATATTGGCTTGTGTAATAGCAAGCTTTGCCAAGGACCATATTTTTAATAGCATAATGCCTTTATTTACCTTTTTCATTTATTTATTTATTCCTGGTCCAGCATTAAGCATCGGTACAAGCAGCCACCCTCACAAACTCACCCAAAAAAAAGAAAATTTTCTATGGGAGAGTAAAATAGATTGGCCACTGTTATTCTAACAAGCAGATGTGTTCCATGCAGGAGAGAAATAAAGTTCCCATCCATCACCCAATTTACAGGGACAGCCTGGTGAGATACCTCGTCTACATTCTGATAGCCCCATGAAATGAACCGAATTCCCACACACTCACAAAAGGCCAAAGTCAGCCTTTTCCTTGAAAAAAAATAATCAACTCAAGTCTGCCTCTGGAGTGGGTTGGCTGTAACCTTGAACCTTAAAGGAAATAAGAGGGAGAAAGAACGAGCAAGGCACGCATCATGAGAGGGGGTGGGGAAAAGCTAATGGCACTGGGAATGGAAAATGTGGGCATTAAAAGAATTTCCTACTCCAAACAATGTGCAAAGTTAAAAATATCTTCTCCTGAGATTATCCCCAGCATAAATACTCACGACAGCTATTTATAGCTGTCTGGTAGCCTCCAACAAAGATTTTTATTCCAACAAAGGAGCTATATACAAATGCAGGACCTGTTTAAAGAACTATTAAAATGGAAAATAAACCACTCTTGCGTCAGCTAGCCATACTGGTACCTGTTTCCAGCTCAGTCTAAACATGGCTTTCCTGGATGCTGACAATGGAGCTTTAAGCACTCAGGGGAGGGAAGAAAGAAGCTCTTGGTACATTTATCTCAGGCCAAATCCCCGTTGTCATGAAGGCAATAGGACACCTGAGCACGGCGAGGTGCTGAGCTGAAATAAAGAGTGTGAAAATTTCTCAGCACAGCCTTGACTGCCCAGGAGCTCTCTCAGTCTGGAGCCAGGCTTGCCTGGGACAATGCAGGAGGTGGGATATGATCCTGCACCACTGGAGGACCACCCATGGCAGAGTCATCAGCTCAACTCATGGGAGATGCTCTAAAAATTTACTCCTCCTAACATGTTCTTCCTCTTTTAAATCTTTTAACTAGCACTGCTCTGACCTCTCCCAGTACTTGCCAACATACATTCTTATTGTTTTGGTTGCCTTCAGCCTTGAACAAGGAAAAATAAAATTGCTTGTAAATATACTTTTAAAATCCATGTGAGGCTTCACTGAGATAACTCAGGATAGTGGATTGCAGCCACTGCTGGAATGGTTTTTTTGGGACAAGATACACTTGTGATCCAAGTGGGGTAAGGGATCCCCACACCTGTACATGATAAAGGGCATGTGTCCCACTAGATGGGTCCAAGAGTGTCACAAATGCCCCACCTTAACTCCCCCAAGGGACTTTGTCCTTCCTTTTTTTGGCTCAGGTAACCAGCAACATCCTGGGGTGTGGAAATAGATGAGAGATTTTTGCTTTGTTCCTTTTCTAGGTCTTCCCATAAAACTTCCAGTGCATCCCCTGTGTCTGGGTCACATTTGCCAAGGCCTCCACAGTCAATCTGATGAGTTGTGACCACAATTTGTGTTATCTGTAATTGCCTGACTGCATCTTCTGCCATTTCGTTGTCAATCAGCTGTGCACACCCTGTGTTAATTAAGACAGCAAGAATGTCAGAGCAGAGGTCTTTCCCTTCCCTGCACATGTGTAAGCAAATTTGCAGTACAGCTCTGCTCATAAAGTTCATCTAATTTATGCTTTTCAGCTCAGCTTTGGTTTGGTTTCAGTTTGGCTCCTTCAAGTTAATATTTGAGTTTTGAAAAGACTTTTTGAAGTCATTATTTGGACTGAGTTGCCGTTCAGGAAAAGAGTAACAGCTTAAACAAGTTTCAAGTTCACATTTAGTTTAAGTTTTTGATGTTGGTTTCCAATTTGTGACTCCAAATAATACTGAAAAACACTGATTTGAAGTTAAATACACCTAGTAAAATGTGTTATTACTGCCTAAGTTAAAACACTGATTTGAACTACAGCAAAAGAGGAGTTACTAAGCACAATTTAGGGACACCAGGGTCACAGCTCAGTGAAGGCAAGGCCTCTACCCTTATTTCTTAATGGAAATAATTAAATGTAACCTTCACAGGATGTTCTCCATCTGGAGAAAACCAGAGCTACATTACCTTGCAGGAAATGTAGAATTTGTCCCCCTCTCCTTCAATTTCATGAGAAAGGGGTTTGGGGTAAGCATTCCCAGTTTTCAGCACTCCTTCCTAGCCATCCAGGTTTTCATGAAAAACAAGTCTACGAGAATTTCATCCAGCTTTTGTAACAAAGTCAGTCAGAATTTTGCTGACAGTAGGAGCAGCAAACCTTGGAGTGCCTGAAAGATAAGACTCTCTTCACTTGCAAGCAGCTCTCAGTGGAAGCAGAGCAAAGTCTGTGCAGCAAAATAAGCTGTTTGGAGACATGGAATTCTAATGGCAGTTTAATCTATCACACACAGTTTAGCAACGTAATGAGGAGCCTATAAAACCACACAAGTGCTCCAGGCTGACATCCACATTTCACTCATACTCTATGGTTTTAGACACAGCAACAACCAGAGCTGGATAGTACAGTACATTCTGTTCTACCAATGGCAACTCAACAGCATCATCTACATCTGACTCTCATTCTTTCTGGTATCCATCTTATAGCTTTTGGAACAGGATAACAACTATTACCCCACAACCCCCCCCCCAATTTCGTGGTCAACAGCTCCCTACTCTCAGCATATTTAATTGATAAATAATGGGGAAAGAGGCTAGGGAGGAGGAAGGCTAACAAATGGAGTTGCTTTACATAAGCAACCTTTTTTTTTTCACCCCAAAGAGTCTTAATTTATTATCTGTTGCTAACACTCACTAAATGCACAGGCTCAGCTGCCACATTCCCCTCTGCTGCCTAAACAAGGCTGCAGGCAGCTCTGTGCCTTTTGAAACTGCTCTTTGTTACAAGGTGAAGTTGCATTTGCCCCAGTTTATGAGAGACCCAAAATTACAGCTTGCAAACTGTTCTGGAAGGAAGGTCCCAGCTGTTCTCTGCCTTGGAGAGGCGATGTGGTCCTGTGGCTTCTGCTCCCAGGTCTGCCACTAAGGGATCAAAGATGGGGCTTGAGGTAAAATGTGTTATGTCTGCCAAAACCCATGATGACAAAGGCACATTTACAAGAAACAGGGTCATGGTTCTGGTTTAAGGAGAGAAAAAAAAAATAAAAATAGAAGAAAAAATAAAAGAAGTAAAAGAGGAAGACAAAACACCAGGGAAAAAATATTATCTGATATGGTCACCATAGCTGCTGTCCCAGAATCGAGATCACAAATGGCAGAAGAGTACCTTCAGTCAAAGTCTGGTATTGCTCCTGCCCTATTTTCTGATTGCTTTCCCAAAAATGCAGCATCATGTTTGTTAGTTTTGGACAGAGTAAGTCTCCAGATGTCTCCCACATCCTCCTCTCACACACATGCTCAGCAACATTGAACTTCCCTGTCCACTGACCATTCAAGATGTTACTCTAAAGCTCACAGAGGCTTTTGAAAGACGCCTCAGCCTCCTCAAACAAAATCTGGAGAGGTGAAATCCTACAAAATAAAGCAGAAAGGGGTTACAAGGAGGTGTTAATCTCCAGCTTTTGGAAAGGCTGATTAAGAACACAGCTGCTCCATTAAAGCCCATGCAGATCACCTCATGCCATCTCTCCACCCAACAAGTGAGTCCAGCATGATCAGGCTGTCCACCTTATCACCCTCCCTGGCCAGGAATCATCAGCAGACACACTGCAACATCTCCCTGTCAACATCCAGGAGCCAACAGTGAGTGCCAGACATAAGCAGTGGCTCCACCTGCAATTTTCCCTGCAATAAAGCACACACAGAGCTCTTATTAAATGTAACAGAGGTGGGCCAACCTCCTCCAAAGACCTTAAAACTTATGGAGAATGATTCCTGAAGTCTATGGCTAAGGCTGCTTTTCATGGCTTCTCCTTCTAAAAGTGGCCTGTGCCAAAGTACAGGTGCTAAAAACTGTGGGCACATCATGCTCCAAATTCTGCAGCCTGGAGAAGGTCTGATAAGCAAAGAGGCAAGCAAAAAAAACCCATTAATACATCCCCTCTGATAGGTTTGTGGCTGAGCCCCTCCTCACTCCCCATTTGGAAAGCCAAAGGAACAGCACTACCCTGCTAAAAGGTAGTACATAAATATATGCACTATTAATTAAATTAAATATATTTACTAAATGCATAAATAATGCATTTATACATTTAGTAAATAACTGACAGAATGCCAGATGCTGTGGTCACAGAGATGTACAAAGCAGCTTTCAGCATGAGAGGCACTACAGTGCTAAAAGGAGGATAAAAGCAGAAAAAAAATGGCATTACTGCCCCCAACAGAAGGAATCACTTTCAGGCTGCCTTTCAAGCAGTCTGCTCTGGCCAGATTTCTTTATGTTTATCTTTACATCCTTACTTCATCTAATTAAGCATTTAAGCTTTAAAGAGTCTGGATTCTAACTAGCAAAGAGGTTGTCCTATTAGAAAAGTCTGAACTTTAAACCCATTCTGTAACTCTGTTTATCCTGTGCTGCAGAACAACAGCTTGAAGGCACTACAGGAGCAGGCCATGAAGACAGAAACCTTTTCCTTGTGAAAGGTGACAGTTCACATGACAACAGCTTACATTTACAGAAGCATCTTTCATATCAAAAGTATTTTACAGGTTATAGAGCAAAATGCTGGAGAATTACTGGTTGTGTAAAAGGCGGCAGCCTACAAAATCATGCACTCCAGCGGGACAAGGAGACATTTTTAGCTAAGAACACTCCATGCTGCCCATTAAAATGGCACATTCTTTACCTCAGAGGACTGAAGACCTCAACATTTACCATATGCAAGCCAAATAAAGACAACATCCAGAATCTTTTTTATTAAAAACAATTGTCTGGAATACAAACGGTCGAATTTACAACGTGTTGGGTTGCTGCCGGATGTCAATAGAAAATGAACACATGCTGTAAATTCAGAGCTTGGTAATTAGGAAAATGTGTATGTTTCCCAAGTCTGCTTCTCTGTAGGTAGGACTAAAGGGCAGCATTATGTCATTTCCCTTTGCGCAGGACTCCCTATTGACTTCCATAAAGAATTTGGCTTAAAAACTGATGACAGGGTACAGCCCAAGTTGAGGGAAGAACAACCAATAAATAAATGAAGATGGGCTGGTGACGGAAAAGTCATTCCTAGTCACCAAGACATCTTACCAGAATTTCTTCCAGCAGAATAATGAGGATGGGATGGATGATTCCTGCTCTCTGTTACACCAATCCCTCAAATCCGGAGCCATTATTGAGCGTGCACAACCACCAAAAACAGGATTCAGACTGAAACAAGGGCAAGCCTTGAAACACAGAATGCAATTTAACATGGAACAGCTCTGGATGTATGACATGGCCAATTAAATGAGTTTAACTGGCAGCCAACCTTTTCTTCCTCCATCTACCCTGCTTTAAAACACACTCATTAATGTCCGCTTGATTTTCAGAATTCTTCTGTTATCTTCAAGCCAGGACAGGATTTTAAAAGCTTTCATCAACTAAATTTGTGGTCTTTGTTCCACTTCTGTGCATTTATACCTTTATCTCCTCCAAGCAAGTTATTATATCCAGCAAAACCACGCAGCCAACAGACTGAGAAGTCACATTTCCTCCAAAGCCAGCATTAACCACAGGCATGCAAGACCAATGATGGTATCAAAGGCAGTACATCAGGATCTCATTGAAAGTGTGATGTGAGCACGATAGGTGAAATCAGGATGGAGCCAGCAAAGCAACAGGGGAACAGATGAAGAAAGTTAGACTTTCAAGATATGAGTCACCAAAACAACACCTTCAAGCGCTTCTCTTTCCTCAGTGTCAGAGCTGGTGACACAGCTGAAGTCTTTCATTATCTTCAGAGTTTATTAGGTACTGTATTAGCCCATCTGATAATAATCAGTAAACGAAAAATTAGATTACAAGTCCATTGAATTTGCCTAAACATTTCAGGTTTGCCTTGAAGATATATTTTCTTCATTTAATTTGTGTATATCCTGCACTTATACTCAGGCCTGAAAAAACATGATGATATTTTCATTGCTTAGTAGGAGGTTTTCTCATATTAATTTAATCACCAATATATTCCTTCTCGTTAGAATATTGAAATGACTCATCCATTCCATCAAAAATTTGGGTGAGAAATGAGACTGTAGCCCTGAAGGAACTTACTCAGTCCTCCAGTCTAAGATGATTACATGCTAATGAGAGAAAAGACTCTCTAGCTTGTACAAGAGAGAAGGGGAAGGAAGGGGGGGTGGAATTAAACTTTTTCCTTAAACAAATTCATCTTGTGGCATACCAGCACAGACAAAGCCTGCAGCTATCATAACTCACTGGTTTGAAAAGGTCATTAGCCCTCTATCTCATTTTGCTGGGAGAAGGAAGAACCAAATTCATGGCCATGACATGAAAATTTGCCCTTGGTATTGCTGTGGGATGACCTGAAACCCTGCAGAGAAGATCCTGAGGGATGTTTTTTGTGAAATATCAGTGCACAGACACATTCTCCGCACGATGGTCACAAATCCATCCTGCAGCCCCAGAGAGTGCAGCAACAGCATCAATGCAAAATACACAGAACTTCAGGCCCTGCTTTTCCCCCTTCTCTCTACACTTCCCTACCCAAATATTTCTTTCTCCTTCTCAGAACAGCCTGGATATGTGGCACCAGACACATGATGCCTGCGCTCAGAAATGAAGCTGCAGTGGGAAGCACTTTGTTATCCGTGTCTCTGACCTTCAGAGGAATACCCCACTGTGCAAGCTGGACCATAAAAGGAATCCATGTGTAGCCAGTGTTTAGAAAATCCATCTCCTTGTCCTTCCCATCTCTACTACTGCCTTATTAAGACACTGAAGTAGTAACTGCTGGAGAATCTCGGGAATGATCTGAGCAGCAGTGCCCAGGACAAGCTTCTCATTTTGTGTAGGCTGAAAATGAGCTTGAAAAAGCTGTGAGGACTGTTCAGCTTGGTGATCACAGGCCAGTAAAAGAAACCTATTCTAAAGAAACTACAGTCATCCTATTCCCATGGAAATACACATGATATTATTTTTTTTTTCATATCTAACCAATCAAATATTTTCTATGTGGGAAAAAGGGACAAAGCAGACTGCAGGTTGAGGGCTTCACCTTGAGGGATGGCATGGTGTGACATACCAGTTCAATGGTATCATCATCTCAGGAGGAGGCACAAGGACAAAAAACCCTTCTGTGTATGGATTATGGAAAGGGTTTTCCTCTCCAGTCTCTGCTGTGCTCTGGTCCTCTGAGGAGATGACAGGTACCAAACGTGGGAGGAATGGAGGAATAGTTTTTTGTGGTGGTTCACATCCCAGCTGTAAGCATTTCTGTGAAAATCTGATGGCTAAGCTTTGATTAACAGTTTTTGAATTCAGGTGAAGATCAAAAACAAATTTGTGAGGTTTGTTGCTTGTTGTTTTTCCCCCCTCCCAAAAGGGTCCTTTCACTAACAGCCACCTTATTTCTTTTCTCTGCTAAAAAACACAGATGGAAAAAGTTTTATTCTTTATATTAAGCAAGCATTCTGCTCTGGAGCCAACTTCAGCCCTATATCTTTCTCTCCACTATAATTATAACACTGCCTTTCAGAAATTCCCAGGATTGATACACTGAGTATCTGATCTTCTCCCTATCACTGGAGGGCTGACATTGTTATAAATGAAACCAGCTTGCTCCTGTTAACAGTCTGCTCATTGGAATTCTGCTCAAAAACATCCTCCCATCCCCAAAAGACATATTTTTCTCCGAGATATTAGGCATAGAAACCTGTCCTGTGGTAGGAAGATGTGTACCTTGTGAACACAGATTTGTGTATGTTCTCAGAGACTTGGGAAGTGCATCACAGCTACAGAAACAGCAGAAAATTACCTCAAACCTGGTTTGAAAGCAAGTGCATGGAATCTGTGCAAAGCTCCCAGTGCAAATGTGGCTGGGCTTACCCTCCCGTGCTGTTTCACAGTAAGACCTGACTTGTGAGAGGTTCAGCTGACGAGCAGTAAATGGAGTCATGGTGATTTGGTTTCTTTCCACTCTGTGCATTTAATTGACTTTAAAATTTGCCATGGAGCAGGTTTAGATCATGCAAAGGCTCACTGAGAAGGGAGTGCTTGCTAAATTCAATAAATCCACACAAAATGTTGTCTGAAGCTGGTGGAAGAGGGAAGCAGGAGTATGAAGAAGCAATTTAACCAGACCTTTGAAGAAGCCCTGCTTTTGGGTACCAATTTAGAGCACCTCTTCTGGTCTCAGCACAAGAACACAGTCCCAGAAGATAAATTTTGCTAGAGCAGTCCTTGCTCTTTGCTTAAATTACATCTGCATTGAAAATGGGTCACACCCTACCTTTAAGAAAACTGAGGCATGTTTTCAGAAAAGATGTCAGAGGAAAAAAAACAAAACAAACAAACAAACAAAAAAAAATCCCAAACCAAAAGACAGTCACAACTTGCTGTTGAGTTGCAGCCTTCCCTTGATTTTCTGTCAGCATGACAAACTTGCTGGCCTTTTATTCAAGACTATCTAGAAAAGACTATTAATAAGCAAGATTATTTGGACCAGCCAACAAGTTTTGACATAAAAAGGAGCAAAACAGCATCTGTTTATATTTCCTTAATGTCAGCTGAGATGAAGCTAACCTTTAACTGTCACATACACTGCCCACTGGTTTATACTTTCCAATAAACAAAAAGAAACGCATCCTGCTCACTTTTCCACTTCCCATCACCCTCGCTGCTCCCCAGGAAGAGAAGGGCTCAGCTGCAGCACCAACACAGCAATTACTCCTCCTCATCTGTGTCACTTTTGTCACCCTCTGGTCAGGCTCCATGCCAGCGTTCTGTGCTGTCACCAAATCTCTTTCCTAAGGTGTAGCTGCCCACTGACCTTATTCCTGTCCAGGGATATTTCTTGAGCTGTGTGCTGATGAATTAATTTGTCCAAGAAGCACAGCCACCTGATGACTTCCCTCATGCCATGAAAGCCCTTGATCATGCAAGGACAATCTGCTGGCAAGAGGAATTTTCCTTCTTTAGCACGAGCTAATAAGGAGGTTACGATGAGAGAAATAAAGCCGCTCATAAACATTTATCTTCAGTAATTAAAAACTTGTTTAAAGGCACAAAGCCAAAAATGCAGAAGCTAATTGACCAAATGAGATGCTCCTGCAAGTTGAAATCGGTTTGGGGTTTCATTTGCAAATCACATTTTTCCTCTGTGGTTCTTTGAGCTGAGCTGTGAAGGGATGGCTTTGCCTGGGCTGCCAGCAATCTGAGAGTGTTTACATAACTCTGCTTATTCGTGTGTGAAACTTGTTAGCATTTGACTTCATCTGGTATCCCTGCAAACCAATTGGCCTCAGCTTTTCAAAGGGAAATCTCCTCTTCTGATTATCTGGTTTAATTTCAGATGTTAGATCATAAAGACATTAATAAAATGCAAACTCACACTGAGGAGCAGATGCTCCTAGAAATGCTCTGGCTAAATTTATTTTCATGTCACTCCTTAAAGAGTCTTACAGCTGGGCAATAGCTGCACTTTCTCTCATGTCTAATAACTTCTACCATTCTGAGCCCAGAAAGCCCTGAAGAATAGTAACATAATTAAGCAATAAGTTCTACAATGTTCTTGTTCTCTTAGAAGAAGGCATTTAAATGTAATAACTAAGAGATACCAGTCCAAGTCTGCAAATTTGTAGTTTTAAAGCCTGCCATTAGTTCTTCCTCTGCCCAGATCCTTGCAACACACACATGCAGCCTAAAGAATATGTTACTGCAGGTAAATTATCAAACATACTTGCCTGAAGAGTATTCTTTAAAACTTTTCCTAAAACACAGGGATATTCACCCATCAGCTTCTTTTGTATGGGAACAACACAGTATTCCCTTTGCTTTACTTTAAACAAAATTAAATTTATTGCTGAGCACTATTAAATATAAGGCCTTATTTACTCAAAAGAAGGGTTAATGTAGATTTTTTCCAGCCAAACTGTTTGCAAGTGTATGCATTTGTGTGATGAGGTAAATGTAAATAAAATCCTACAGTATATTCTTTATACAATGAATTAAATTAACTCTGCCTCTTACACTAGTTGTGGATATCAGGCACATGGAAAATGACTAAGCAGCTGAGAGCTCAGTTACATACTTATTGTCTAGGAAAAAATATAGAAATATAGGGATTTCCCTGCCTAAGAGTCTGACAAAGGGACCAAGAACAGAACCTTTTTTATTCTCAGTCAGTTTGGAGCAGTGCCTTTGGTCTCTGACATGTGGAGTTTACAGAAGTTAAGCCACGTGCCCTGCTGAGGATGGCACAGGAAGTTTTTGAAGGCTCTGTGCCTTCCCAACCTTAGGCCAGTGTTCACTTAATGCAGCCTTTTTGCATTTCAAGTGTCTGAAGCCTTTTGTGTGAGAAAACTGTGGTGGCTGATATGGCTTACACTGTTTGAAGGTGCAGTGACAGAGACTCAAGAGTGCTGCACTCTGCCCTGGATTAACAGACTGCATACTGCCAATTTGCATCTAAGACACTAAACAGATATAATTTTTCAGTATAAACATAGCAGGAAAGCCATTGGCACTTATTTGTACCATATCAGCTACATTTTTTCACTCACAATTTTCTTTGTGTGGCACCAGTTTTGGTCTAATTCAGAAAACCATGATAAAGTTCCATGTTATATTGCTCCTCATGTGGTGCTCTTTTAAGCAGGCATGTTTGTCAGAATTATCAATAATAAGCAAAAAAAAAAAATCTGTGTCTCCACCCCTGTATTTGTCAGATATTTAAATAACATCCAGCTCACACAGGACAGCAGTCCAGTTAAAGTTAATAAATTTACAGGAGGAAACAAAAGGCAGATTTTCCATTGGCAGCATGTGGGTTACCTGATTACAGGATTGGAAGGGCCTCTTTTCCACCACCAATTTCCAAAATTCCTTGGTGTTTCCAAGAGATGAAAGATGGGGCATTTTGCCAGCTGTCTGGGTGCTAGATTGGAGCCATCCTCCTAAAAACTTGTCTGGTATAGTACAGATAGTACACAGATTACAGAGTGATTTTAACATGCTATAATCCATAATCTGGATTATCATATCATTGTGATTATTTCATATTATGATGTGAAATACCAAGGAGCTGATTTTGTTGTCTGCTTAGGAATTGCAGTGGGTTCAGCTCAGTGAAGTCTGAACTCTTGTATGTCTAGCTCTGAAGAACAAAGCTGCTTTTATGAAACATTTCTCTGTAATGACTTTAAAGAAAATGTCATCTGAAAAACACAAAAATTAGCTCTGAATTCTACTGAGCTTTCCATACATTTGGTTATTTCTTCCAGGGCATTTGAAATGCTCCAACAGCAAAGATTTCTTTAGTATCCACTCTCACTTGAGAGTGACTGCAGTAGAGAAGGTTTTAATGAGCCACCAGGTCGTGCTTTTCTGCCTGGGTTAGAAATGAACTCCAAAAATTGCACAACAGAGATTCAGTGTGAAGGGCCAAACCCACCCCAACAATTCAAATATGTCTTGTCAGTGTTGGAATTCCAGGCAGCTGTGAAGACAGGTTAACAGCTGGAGCACTCCGCTTCAATTTGTTCTCAACTCTCACGCATCTCTAATCTTATTTATTCAGTGGCTCACTATTTATCTCCTGGGCAGAAGATGTCATGTCTCAGCTCTAGCAAAAAGTGAGCATTTTACAGAAAGACAAATAGAAATTCCCAAAATATTTGCAACTTCAGGATTATATGAAATTCATGGAGAGATAAAACCGCTGTAGGTTGTTTTTTTTTCTAGTAGCAAAAGAGGCTTGGAATAGACAGGAGCACAACCTTTAGGAGGACAGAGGTTTAACTTTTGGGGAAATGGAGTTCTGAAATAAAACATGAACACTGGGAAATTACATGGAACACATATGCAGCCAGCTTCTCTTAGGTACAAACATGCACTCATTGAAAACTTACATTAGGATCATATTCTCCTTCCCTCAACACAAACCTGAATTGTAGCATAGTGTCTGAAAACTCTTAATAAAAACATAACCAGATGCTTGAAAACAAGAAATGGGCAGCTCCTAGTGTTTCAAGCAAAAGGAAACCAGAAAGGAACCATTTTTGTGTAATTCCTAAGCTCTCAACTCTGTTTAACATTTCTCACTAATGTACACCCCATACCAGGGATAACTGCACTGCAGTAATGAAAAACAGCTTCAAAAGTTATTTGTGGTCATTCAATGTTGATCTAACATGGACACACACTCACCCTCACTGTCCTGGACAGGAAATTTTTTACTTTCTGTGGATGGCACTTCCTTGCCCTCCAGAAGCATTAAGATCCCATGGAAACAAATGTGTCCGGTCTTACCCTCTCCAGAAGGTAAGAAATGTGCTTCTCATTGCCCTGCAAAGATGTACCCTGCAGGTTTGACCTTCTTAACTTGGTGTATCTGTCCTTTGTATGCTGCCAGAGCTACAACAGCCTCCATAGGAACAGTAAAATGTGAAATTTCTGGTTCTCTCTGGTCCTCTACACACCTTCACAGATCCAAACTGAAATTCACTTGACTTCTTTTTCAGTTGTACCAAGTTGGGATTAACCATGTGTCTTGTTTTAGCAAAAGTTGCATTTAAGCAATTTACTATCCCAGGAGACATTCAGCCTCCTGCAGGCTCCTGCCATCCCTCATCTGCAGGTTCTTTTCTTTAAAATATAAAGAAATATTTTTTTTCTTTTCTCTTTTCTTTTCTTTTCTTTTCTTTTCTTTTCTTTTCTTTTCTTTTCTTTTCTTTTCTTTTCTCTTTTCTTTTCTTTTCTTTTTTCTTTCTTTCTTTTCTTTTTTCTTTCTTTCTTTCTTTATCTTTCTTTCTTTCTTTCTTTCTTTCTTTCTTTCTTTCTTTCTTTCTTTCTTTCTTTCTTTCTTTCTTTCTTTCTCTCTTCCTCTCTTCCTCTCTTTCTTCCTCTCTTTCTTCCTTTCTCCCTTTCTTTCTCCCTTTCTCTCTCTCTCTCTCTCTCTCTCTCTTTCTTTCTCTCTTTCTCCCTTTCTCTCTTTCTAAATTAATGCTATCAGGAGCCATGCAGCTTTGTGGCAGTGATTTTCTCTATGTCCTACTCAAATACCCTTTTTTAAGGTGAAATATTTAATATCTAATTAATCTAGATAACCCCTTCTCTTTGCCATATTTTCACATCAGGATGACCAACAGCTCTCCTTCCCCACGATGTGATCTGCAATCACTTAGGGAAGAGCATGACACAGAGCAAAACTCTGGTTCAGATTCAAAGTTAAGCTTCACCTAAACGGAGGCCAGCCTGACAATGACCCTAGGACCTTCCAGAAGTCTGCAGCAGTGATGATGTGACAATGCAACAAACTGGATCAGCTTCCTAGCATAAATAAAATTTTAAAAAAAAACAGCAAACCAAACAAAATCAAACAAACTAAAAAACAAATACAAACAAACCAACAATAATAACAACAACCACAAAACAGAAGTGCAAATTCATTGCTGGTGCAATGATAAGTCAGCCAGTGGTAAAATTGAGGCTTAAGTGCCAAACAGATTAACCTGGAAAATATTCTTTAGAGAGTTTAAGGGGCTTATTTTTGCTCTCAGTTTTGCTGAAGTCAAGGAAGTAGGTCCATTATCATTTCAAAATGTATTTCACCTCAGTGCAGCTGCAGCAGACTGAAGTGGACCAACAAGATACTCAGAAATGCTTTCTGTCACCCCTCCAGACACACACAAACTCTACCCAGCTCCAGGCCAAATTCTTCCAGCATCAGTTACAGCATCAAAACGACAAAACCCAAGGGTTTTGCTCGAGGGAACATCTTTTACTGCCTAGGAAGAGGCACAGAGCAGCAGGTGGTATTTGTTTTTTCCCTTACTGAAAGAAGTCAGTCCCCTGTGCTCCAATTCCACATGGGATCCTTCCCATCAGTTCCGTGCAGCTCGCTGCTGTGACAGCCCTGACACTGCAGCACAGGATGTACCCTGAGGAGCTCATCCAGCTCCTTCAGGGCTGCCACTGCCTCGTAAATCAGCTGCCTGGAATAACTCAGGGAGGGCTTAATCCAAAGCTGAAATCAGTGCAAAGCTTCCCATCGACTCCAGCCTGCTCCAGACTGGTACCTCAGGGCTTTATAAAACCAGTCCCAGGCACAGGAGTCCCTCTGCCCCTGGGGAGCAGGACAAAGCCTCAGCTTTGCCCCTGAGCAGTTAAAGGTGTAGCACATCCCATCACCCCAAGAAGGTTTTCCTTTTTTCCCTGAAGCTCACACCTGATCAGTACAAACCAGATGCTGCCAAATGGGCACAAGTTGGCACTGCCATACTTTGTCCTGGGTTTCCCAGGCTGTGGCTGAAAAGTCTCCTTCCCCCCCGAGGTACCCGAGCTGCTGGGTCCCCGCCAGGCTGAGCACACGCAATAAATCTAACAGCCTTGGGAGAAAGCTGGACAAAGTCCCATATGTCTGCTGTTGGAAGCATGCCCCCTAGACAGGTCTGCAGTGCTGCTCCAAACACATTGAGAAGCCTCCAGAGATCCAGACAAATATAAATAGTAAAAAAAAAAAATAAATAAATCTGGCTGGACAAAATTTCTGGGTGGGCGCAGTGTGCGGCATCCAGAACGTCTGGAATAGCTTGAAATTATAAGATTTTAAAATTCAAAAAAAAAACACTTTGCTTCTGAGTTGGTGGCAATTTTTTATCTGAGTTACCACAGCTTTAATTACTATCCACAGCACGTACCAGGGGTGAAATGCAATGTTGGTCTTCAAAAGACAAAACGAATTCTAAGCACATGAAGCCCAAATGCCAGGGCTACACAGCGCAACAAAATATCATTCCCAACAGATTCCTAATGGGAAAAAGCCCCAAAACACAAAGCCTCACACCAGACCTCAAGAACTGAAGTTACACTAAGCTTCCCAAAGATTAAATAGCTGGACATCAGCGGCTCCAGCATCACAGACTCTCAGGAATCTGACAGCATCTGTATCCTCACTGATCCTAACATGGCTCTGGCTCCAGTGAAGGCATGGTAATATCAAATCACTCTCTCTTGGGCAGGTGCTGCAGGAGTCCATCCTGCTACATTTTCACCCCTCAGTCTTTCTTGGGCACGAGCATCCAGCTAGAAAGACGGGCTTTCAATGTATATTCATCCCAGGAATCGGCAAAACGCGACACTGGAGTTACAAACGCTGCTGATGGATGTGGCTGCTGGCACTGCTGGGTTTGCTGCTCTACTCAAAGCCTAAACAGCACATGGGAGACCTGGCAAGCATGTTCCAGCCCACACAGGCATCCATCTGTCCATCTCCCAGCAGAAATGCTCACAACCAGTGCTGGATTCCCCACAGTAGCCCACTGATGGGAGGGCTGGGGAAATGGGCTCTGCTCAGAACTTATGGAGGGACATTTCCAACCTCCATGCTGAGCTTTAGGACTGCAC
This sequence comes from Pseudopodoces humilis, assembly GCF_049639895.1. Lineage (NCBI taxonomy): Eukaryota > Metazoa > Chordata > Aves > Passeriformes > Paridae > Pseudopodoces > Pseudopodoces humilis. The sequence continues at coordinate 2,397,770 of NC_142204.1, read as the reverse complement.
AACCCACTTCATAAAACACCTGAAAGTGCTTTATGAAAGCCTGGAAAGCAGATTTCTGCAGCTTATGACATGTTGTGATCGAATCATTAAAGGCGAAGATGATCCCCAAAAAAATCCCTAAAAATCTGAATTTGCCAAAACCAATGCAGCATCACATATTCATTTGTTAATAACTGCCCCAGTGCTGCTGTCCTTCCCTCTCTGTGAGCTCTGCAATGGGGGCAGATGCTCAGCTCATCTCCTGCCCCACCTTGCCCTCGCTGGGGCAGGATTTGGGAGGTCCCAGCTCCCGGAGTCACATCTGAACTTGAGAATCAGGCTCTGTTATTGTTAAGGCAAACCAAAAATAAAAAGTCCAGACTAAATTATTTTTAAGATCCTGAGATTTTTAAAGCAGTCTTGTGACTTCTAAGGGGTCTGACTCATGGTACTTGAATGCTTGAAGTTGGCAGCAGCGGAGGGAGTACAGCAAGATTTAGCGTACAGTAATTTATTGTTGAAAGCCTTCAGATGTGTGGGAAAGGGCACGGAGCGCATCTGCAGTGATCAGGGAGAAAAAGGGACACAGGCCCAAACCCTTCTTCTCTGGCCAAGCTACCCCCCTCCATGAAAGCACCACTCTAAACCCCAACAAAGAACCCCAGACACGGAAAAAGCAGTTCCCATCAGCAGGGTGGGATACACGTGGGTGCTGGATTCCAGCTCCAGTGATGGCAAGGGCAGAGCCCACTGTCCCCAAGCCCTGTGGCTGTCCCTGCCTGCCCAAAGCAGCCACAGCACACAGCCCAGGTCACCCCACAGCCTCTGCATGCTCAACCAGAGCCTGGAGGTCTTCAAAGAGAAGTTAAGAGGTATTTTTCTACAGAAACTCCCAAACTACAACCCCTAACATCCTCCACAGACCACCCAAGGCCTCTATTCCCAACAAACCCTCAGGTCTCAGCCTTTCCTTTAACAGCTTTGTTTAAAGAAGAAACAAAAATGAAGTCCCTATTCAGAATTAAATACAAAAATGAGAACAAAATCTGCTTAAACCTAGCTTTTATTTTTTTTTTTAAATCAATGCAGTGTTAATAATCAAATCTTTTTATCACTGAAGACATTACAAAAATGAATGGAGCCTTTTTCCCTACTTACACCAGTGTAAATCATGAAATTTCATTAAAGTGAACAGAACTGCAGAGGTGTAAAATGGGTTTAGTTAATGAAATGTCATTTTCATGATATTTATTTCATAAATTGACATCATCATACCCACATCAAATTCTGCTCTCATTTCACCAAAGTAAATCTGTAACAACTGGCAGCAAATGCTGCTCTTGTTGCCCACATAAAGCGACTGTAAATGAATAAAAAGCAACACTGCCCAGTACAGGCAGACAAATCACACAAATGCCATACAGCATATACCAAGTGTATCCCAGCTTTCAATTTATACCTTATAACTTTATCTTTAGTAGATATAATATCTGACATGTAAATATCTGGCAAGCACAGTCCCATCTGCACAGCACTCCCACAGCATCTGAGGATGAGCTTTCCTTTCTTATGATTTCCCGTGCCCATATTCCACCACCTTTGCTGTTTACATTTATCCATGCAGCAAAATAACCAGAAGCCAGACATTTACAGCATTCTAAGGAAATCAGGCAGTACACACTCCTCATCTCTCCCACAACGTTAGTTAAAGCTATTTTTCTGGCAAGTATCGCTAGCACAAGGACTCTTTGGGACTTGAGGCAGAAATTCTCATAGCCACTGCTAATCAAAGGCAAGGCACCAGCACCATTTCCCACATGTGGTAACTCACCTCTCTGCTTCCAGGCGCATTTCCTCACGCTTTTGCCTCCTGAGCTCTCTGCGGCGTTCAAAGTCATCCATGGCGGGCGTTTAAGAATTCCAAGCTCTGGAAAGATCCAAATCTAAAAGGGAGATGATCACTTAGATGAGAGTGAAAACACAAGAGAGGCATTTAACCAACTGAGTCCATTTAGTTTTGTTTTGCTGCCTTAACAGCGCTGTAACTATTTTCTTTTTCCATCAAAAAACCTCGACTTCCTCAGTATTGTTGAGATAAACAAGATTAATGAAATGTCTTGTAGGATAAACATAGCCCTGCCTGCATTTAGTTTCCTAGTTAAAATTAAATCAACATGCTTCAAGTAAGGACTGTATACATCTGCTAGCCGCAGCCTAGCTATTTGTAACGTCACAGGTCTTTTCCACTAACAAAAAAACAACAATTCAGCAGGATTTTTAACTTTAAGCTTCCAATTTTTCACCGCAAGCAGTAAAAGCACTGCACGAGAGAGTTCTTCTTTTTTTTTAGTTGCACAGAAAATTAAAAGTTCTGCAAAAGTTAGTCCCCCCCCCAGTCCAGCTGTTCCCACCCCCACCTTCAGAAATTCAAAAAAAAAGGAAAGTGAAGAGAAAATGAGAAAAGAATTAAAAGGAAAAGAGAAAAAAAAAAAAAAGAGGGGGGGGGGGAGAAAAAAGAGAACGAAAAGAGAAACGAGGAAAATAAGCCACTGCTTTAAAATTCCACTCAGGGGAAGTCAAACTATGTACAGATACTGCTCAAAGAACAAAAAGTAGCAATATTTTTTTTTTTTGGAGATTAATCCACGCGCTTTGCCTGTGCCCTACCTTCTTCTTTATGATTTAGTCCATGAAGTATTTTCCCCTTTACAGTTCTTCATATACAAAGCCTTCCCAGCCTCGGTTTATATCCCATCAAGCCGACTATTACAGAATTCCCCTGCAGCCCCCAAACCAAAAATGACTACCAGAAAAGGGAAAGCTGTTCTCTTTTTGTCCCTGCTTTGTTTACAGAGCTGTCAGTGGTTAGTTAAACTCTGCCTGGAATCTGGCATTTAAGGCCTGCTCTGAGATTGCTTCCTGTGCAGGGCTGGAGGCCTCAGCTTCCTCTGCAATCCCAGCCCCGGCGCTGCACTCCAAGGATTTCCACCCCCCCAAAAAAAACCACTTTTCCCAGCCTGTCCTTCCACAGGGAAAGCCTAAAACTTCCAAGGGTGGCTCAGGAGCTGCTGGCAGCTGAGGGGAAACGGAGCCCAGGTGCCTTTGGATGTTATTTGAAGCGCTCTGTTTGCAGATGGAGATCTGTCTCGCGGCTTTATATCCATGTGCCCTCCCCATAAAATCACTGGCACCAGCAAAGCCTTGCCTGGCTTCAGGGAATCCGTGGCTTTTTCTGCCCCCTTTTTTGGATTAAAGCACTGCTGAGGGCAGGGGTTTTGTGAAGGTTATTTTATTAGTTTACTTTCCCTGGGGGTATTTTTGTTTCTGATTTGTTCCCAGATTGGGGGATTTAAATTTTTGTTGCCGTTGATGTGATTTTCCTCGCATTTGTCTGGGGTTGTTCTGTGGAGATTCAAAGGAAATGTTAATTTTGCAAATCTGATAGAGACACTACAATGCTGCTGCTTACCTTTTTTTTTAATTATTATTATTATTTTAATTCAGTTAGGCCATATATCTAAAAGGCAAGTTGTAACAAGATTTTTTTGCCAATCTCTTAGTACCGGGTCCTTGTTCTGGTCCTTTGAGAACCCAGAACAGCAAATCTTGCATTTTTTCCCAAGAAAGGAGAAAGCTCATGTGTGCAGCTAAACCTGGCCCCAGTTTCATTACTGGAGGACCTGTGAGCTGCAGGACTCATGTGGCTGCCCCTGCCTGGGAGACAAGGATCAAAAAGGAGTTATGGTACAGGACAGGAGAAATTCAGAGCAGCACGCTGGGTTTCTGTGCAATGCCAGTGTCCCCAGGAGCCAGGACTGTACCAGGCAGCAGTATTTGGCCTGTGGAGCATTCACCACCAGGGATTTTAACAAAGAGTTGGCTGTTAGGATGACAACTCACATGCTAGGAACAAGAATCCCAAAGCTTTTTCCTGCTTTACCTCCCCAAAGCAGACATGCTTTGATTTATGTGCACCTTTATCAGCTCCTACCCAGCCAGGCACATCCCTCTCTCCACCTGTTTTTTTCTTCTGGGTTGCTCAAGGCTCTGTGCACCAACATTGTCCCTGTGTCCTCTCCAAATGTCCCACCCCATCCTCCACCCCTCCCCTTTCTACATGGTCCTCAGCACCACCCCTCATCTCCGAAAGCTCAAGCTCTTCCTCACGAGGAAGTCTGAGGAGGATAACAACAACAACCCCAAACTATTTCTGTTCTTCCTCCCCTCTTTTCCTTCCCAGGAGCACTGGGGAGATTGCTCAGCAGTCCTGATGCAGAAAATTTTCCCCATCCTCAGGGTGCTTTTCTGTCATGCAGTGAAGATCAGATGGATGGACACCTCGGGAGGAGGACAAGGGTTTATTCCAGTGTAGTGTCTCCTCTCAGAGGACCGAGGCACAGCCACTGCATGACATTCAGAAGGCCTGCAATCCAAAATCTCTCCTTCAAAAATCAGGAAGCCACTTGGGAAATGGAGTCCAGGCCATCAGTTTGATTTATCTAGCAAAGCCATACTAGTGCAAGAAAAGGAACCATCAGCCAGTAGGTTCACTTGAGGAAGTCAGCTGTTCAGTGCTGTTCACTGTCTCCCCAAAAATGACAAACTGCCATCCAGCCTCTGAGAACCACTAGACAATAACATCAATCTAAAAATTCTTCCTATTTCCACAAAAATACGTAATACATATATATTAATATATATGTATATAATATAATGCACATTTTTTATACATAGTATAAAATTAAGATTCTCAGAAGACTCAAAAATTGCTTTACTTATTGATGTAGGTACCAATTATTAGAAGTGTTTTCTACAAGCCATTTTTTGGAGTGTGTACATTTTAATGTTTCTTTTTTTAAGATTAAAATTGCTCATGTGTAAAAAAAAAAATCTTGAGAAAATATGTAACACTCCACCCAGCTCCCCTCCAGGGCCTGCCCTCAAAGCCACTTGTGAAAATGTCTCTCTGTGTGACCTTCCAAGGTGTGAAAAGACATTTTATTTTTCTACGCTTTGATTGTATACTTATTTTCCTTATTTTTAGTAAGTTGCTGTATATATATTTATCTAATAGATGCAGATGTCTGAAATTACTAGACCAGTTTTATTCCCCTGGTATCCACACCTTTGTGCAAATTACTGGAATATGGGCTATTCTTACAATGTGAAAAGGTCCACCACTCATCATTTTGTTGTTTCTATTTCAAAACAAGACCCTCAGCATCTTTTCAGCTTTTACAGCACTGAAATAATCTGAAGCAAACTTTGGGGGGTTTTCCACCACCAGGTTCAAAAGAGGGACCTGTGGAAGAATTTACCTACATTGCTTGAATCAGAATTATGGCAAAGCGCCCTGAAAATATTATCTCTCCCCAAAAAAACCCTCATTTCAAAAGCAATAGTTGAGTCTTACTCCCTCTCTTCACATAATCCATTTGATCTTCACCTGACTGTGGTTTATTGCTAAAATTTGTTGAGTTTTTCACTGTCTTGCTAAAAAGTACTTTCTTCAAGGACAGCCACGTTTAATCCCTCCCAGAACAAAGCCCACACACGCAAATCCCACTCCCCTTTATGTCTCATCCCATGAGAGACTTGGAAAATTCTGGCTTCTTTCTTCAAACTTTCATCCAGGTAGAAAATCAGAGGAAGGCGCACAGTAACTGCAAATATGTGACAAAATATATTAATAGCACTCGTTGGGAATATCCTTTTTGAAAGCAAACAATAAATTGGCTGAGTAGAAATACACACACAACCATATAATTGTATAATCCAGTGTGGAGAGCAAAATGACCTCCTGCTCTGGCTCAGATTTAAAACTGTCCTCACCCTATTCCCAGCACTGGTTTCAGCGACAACTCAGCATCCAGGGGGTCTTAAAAACCTTTGAGCCAGTCTGGCTGCGAGCAACATGCAAACTACTGCTCAGGTCTTTGAACAGAAATGTCTTTCAAGACCTCCCAGCCACCTTTCCATCGCACTGCGTGAGCTCCCAGATGTTTAGGCTGAACTCCTACACCAGCTTCACCAGCTGAGCCAGGAAACTTCAAACCAAAGTTTATTCCCCGATATAGCACGGCTGTGTACTGCTCGAGGATCTGTGCTACACGAGCACATTCCATCCTGCTTCTCTCTTAGCGCAACGACAGATTTCCCAAGCTCCTCATTCACCTGAAGGGAAGCAAGGGGATTTGGCCTAAGTTTCTCTGTAACAAGAAAAACCTCCTGCTAAATTTCTCATCGTGCCTAAAGACCTCTGCACGCTGTGCCTCAGGTGTGTCCCCTTCCTCTCTGAGCCCAACAAGCCTCTAAGGCTGGCGAATGAGGTGGGCTGCCAGCACAGGCCCATCCTGCACCACTGGAGAATCCCAGTAGAAATTTCAGGATCCTTCCAAGTCCAGCTACACAAAGGTTTCCCATGTGCTCACAACTAAATGTTGCTCCTGTCTTCGCTGCAGGATCAGGTGGTGACAGAAGACCCAATTTATTGCCCTCATTGCAATTTGTTTTTGTCCATACTAGCACCAAAGCCATCAAATTTCTCATTACATTTTGACCTAAACCAAGGCTGCATGCAGCTTTGTGACTTGTACCCCATCGATCCAAGTGTTCTGTTTTCCAGTTTGTGTCCACCTCAGGTGGCTCAAAGCCCTGGTGTCAAAGCGTGGACATTTCAAATGTCAGCAAAGGAGTGGTCAGTGAGAAGCATGAAAGGTATTTTGCATTAGCTGGCTAAATTCCATGACATCTACTGTAACCCTAGGACTACCACTGCCCTTTCCTTCTACGTCCTCCACCTCAGAAGTGAAAACCTAACCTCTTCATTGCCCCTTTTGAAGCTAGAAGCAACTCAACAAGCAACACTCATTGTCTAAATGTGACTTGTTTAATCTGGCACCCGTGAAATGCAGGTATGACAAGCATTCTACTGCAATATCTGGGAGAATTAGAGCTCCTTAATCTATCTTCAGTCAAAACAAATAAGTGTGTTTTTTATTAAAATCTGTCAGAAAACATTTGGGAATTATTTTCATTGCTCCCCTATTAATTCTGCTTTAGAAGCAGCCAGTGCCACTCAGGTCTTTTAGAAACAGGCATGACTTCATTGAAACCAAAAGGTGGAGTTCAAAGGATTGATTTCTCCTGTGTCACACCTCGTGCGTGCCCCTTCTTTAATCCAAAATGTTAGATATCACCAGAACCATATATTACCAACAGTAAGGCTCCATAAATTCATTTTCAACATTCCTTTCATGCAAAACCACATCTGCAATTGTTTCTGTAAACTTGGCCAAGTATTCATGTTGACTGCAGAAAATAAACTCTTGTACATATACACATATACATACACACAAACCCATATCAAGCAGCTTTATTCCTTCCCAAACAGAATAGCTCATGTGGGACCTGAGGCAAAATAAATATACTAGGTCACATGAACACAGATTTATTCCAGTGTAGCTGTTCCTTGTTTCATCTGACCATGCTTCTTAGGACTTCCAAGGGAAACTCATCGATGGCAAACCAACCTTAGCACAAGAAAATCAAATTTTGGTGTTTTCTCAAGGTCCCAGTTTCAGTTCTTTGAACATTTCCCTTCCAGCTACGTGTGTATTTCCAAACAAATGACTTTATGAGAAGAAGGCAGTGACTTACAGATAATTTCAATGAGGAAATCAAACCCCCCATCTGTTAAAATCTTTGCTTTTGCTATGAAGTACATTTTCCATCTCCTCTTTCACGGGAGTAAAAAAAGCTCATGTATATTTGCAAACCTGATGAATAAATTAGTGAACACCTCTGTGGCATCCTGAGCAAAAAATACACAGTGCTTACACAGAATAGACATTCCCAGCTGGTGCTCTGCAAACTGCTGATGGCCACAGGACCAGGCCATGGTCCAGGCCCTCAGCTGCAGAGGTGCTGAGCAGGTTTCACCCACCCTGCCTCCAGCACAGGTTACCAAAAGTGTACATCACAAATGTTCTGGAAGGTGCCAGGCCCTGTGACAGCTCCTGCTCCTACAGAACCACATGAAAATGTTGTCAGGGAGCTTTTCATAGGATTTTGTTCCTGCCAGAGGTCACCCCTTGATGCCTTGCTGGGACTACCTAAAACAGAAGCTAGAGAAAATAAAGAGAATAAAAAGCTGTTATATTTACTGAAGTGCCTTCAGGTACATTTAGGACAGATGAAGCCTACCCAGGGGCTACACTCAAAGTGGAACATGGGTTTTCATTCTTTTATAAGTTTGGTCCATTTGTGTATTGTGGGTTAATCTTCCAATTACAGCTTTGGGTAATGAAGTCATTTTTCCCAAGTTTGCTCCCTGCACCCAACTCACTTTTGTTTCCATCTCTCAGGCCTGAGGCAGCAAGGTGTCCTTGATTCCCAGGCCTGGAGAGGAATTGTTGTGTGTGACCAAAATGGGAAAACAGCAGCTAGCACTGCATGTGGAGTTTAGAGCTATACACCAAAGAACTGCAGGATAACAAACATGAAAATATAAAAGCTAAAATCCTAAGGCGTCATGGTCTGCAACTAAAAGATCCGTGGCTGGTCCATTTCTTGTATCCATGATCTAGTTCAGCACTGGGGCAGGAGCTGCACTGTCCCAGAAGTGTCAGCAAACACTGGTGATGCTCTTATCTCAGAGCCAGCCAGCTCCAGTGGAAAGTCCCTGTTTATCTTTCCTCCCTTAGGCAGGCTGACTGCCATTTCCACTCCTCCTACTTCCTTCCTCTCCTTTCCTCTACTGCACATTGACTTCAGGGCCAGGCAGAGCCCTCTCTTGACATCTGGATTTGCACATACCAGTCCCAGCCCTGATCTCTGTGACATTTGTCTATCATTTCCCATTAGCAGACGAAGGAAGGAACAAGACATAGCTGGAAGCTGCTGGCACAGCCACCGGTTCTCATGGCAGAAAGATCGACCCTTGACTCTCCCCTTCAAGTGTCCTCTGAAGTATTTCAAATATGTTGTCCCCAAAGATCAGAAGATACTGAAATGTTATTCGTATACAAACTAGAGCTGAAATCTTGGTCCTGTTGGAATCCTTGGCAGACTTCCCAGAGACTTCAGTCAGACTGGATTCCATCCTCACAGATTCATCTAATGCACACAATTAAAGTTCAGTGGGCATACCCTGCAGGCCAGAAACTGGTGTAATCTCAGATTTTGCCAATATAGGCTGCTTCATCCTCTTGCACCTTTGTGCACACACATGCAAAGGCAGAATTGCCTTTACTCCATACTTGTGGGAAATGAGTTATTTTTACATGCACCTTTATCACTGAGGAAACACTTAGCCTTTGCTGTAGACACAAAGTGCAGTAAAAGCTTCATCTCCCTTTACCAATGTTCAGCCATAAGTGAGAGTAACCCAGGTAGTGAGGATGAGGCCAAACACACAGAAACAGAAGGCATTTTGCAGACCACAAAACCATTTCTAAAAGTGCTTCATCCCCAAATGAGCTCTGACTCGTGTTCACTTTTTCCTGCAATGGCACACTGGGAAGCAAGCTCATGGGACATCATCCACTAGTTACCCTTGCCTTCTGTCTGCTTCCACCTTCATCACCACCTTCTTTCAGCAAAGAGCTTCATCTTCATTTTGCTGATCTAATCACAAGAATGATTAGATGCCCTCAGTCCTCCTGCATGCTTTGTGACAAACCCGTGGTGGTGCCCCAGCTTCATCTCCCACAGGCTCCAAGAGCACAAAAACAGCACCCAGGCCAACAACTTCCATCCAGGAGCTCTTTGTTCTTCATAATAGGAAAAAACAACTAGCTCAGATGACCAATATATAATAGAGAGGAGAATGCACTCCTTGCCCTGTTAAATGATAATGCCAATTTCCCACTGATTTCTATTACAGAGAATGGAAAAGAGAATCACACAGGCAGAAGCAGATGCACAACTGTGGAAAAGCTTCACCAATACATTTTCTGAAGGTACTCGTTTCCAAGCAGGTTTTATAAATGCTTTAGCATTCTGTTTGCACACTTTCTCTGTATCTCTCACATCTTGAATTAAAAGGCTAAGGCCATGCCATTAAAAATAATGAAACGTTTGAGCAAATCTTAAGGTAAGGTTCCAACAGCAATATTCACTCAGCCAGGCTTCAAACTCCACATGTTTTCTGGAACGTGTTTCAAACTACAAAATCATGATACATTAAGCTACATAGTCAGTCATAAAACAGTAATAGAAAAGAATATGAAGATAAAATGCAGCCAGCTTACTGTGGCTTTGGTTTTGTGTTTTCAACCCTTTTTCTCTCCGTGCTAAAACATTCAGCTCTAGGATCCAGCTCTGCCTAGTGCTGAACATCATAAACTCTAATGAGAGTTGAGGAGGACTCTGGTCTTGCTCTGTTGAGCCAACACCAAGCAACAATACTGGGTTTTAGACATCATCCCTGCATTTTTAAAGAAAAAAGAAATATGAGCAAAGAAAACCCAACACACCTAAAGTTCTTTGGTTTGCTGATGTTGCTGGTTTTCCCCTAAGAGACACCGAGTATTTTGAATCCAGCCAGCTCCTTGGAAGAAACAAATGATAAATTTTCAAGGTGTCGCCAGCTGCTTTTAAACTTGAACTCCTCTTCCCTCACAATATCTTTACACTCACACCAAAACAACACATGATGGATACATTGCAGCTGAAAGGCCAGTTATTCAGTGGCAGAACTTCATGGAAATCTGTGGAATTCCACCTGGAATGGATCCAGCTGCGGAAATTTCTGCTTTTCAGCCTTTCCAGCTCACACTTCTGGTCATCTTTAAAAATGAAACCCAGACTGTTCACTGCCAAGTAGCTCTATCAATATATCTCTAATGAGCAGCAATTCCAAGTTATTTTGGGTGAAAGTTGAAGCTTTAAAGGGCTTTAAAGGGGTAAAGCAGGGCAGCAAAAACACAAAGGCTTTCAACAGGGTGTCACAAAATAGATGTATATCCCTCAAAGTCCACATCATGCACCCCCACTGTAGGCTGAGTTCAGCTGAAAACAAGGAAACACACAACAATGTCACCAAACCAGAAGACACAACAGTGGTGAAGCTTTGGCCTGGCTCAGAGTCAAATAAACAAGACAGGTGAGACCTGACAGTATCCTGCGTGCACCCAGGCACACAAAAATGCTTTGTATTAATGTGGCAAAAGAAAGTTACTCTTGAGCACTGCATAAAGCAAATAAATTTTTAAATTGTTTCATTTATTTAGGAACGGTGCCTCAGATATCTGTGTGGTCCAGAGGCAGAAAAAAATAAAAAATTTAAAAAAAAAAATCCATCAAAAAAACAGATTGGGAAATAAAAATAATTTCTGTACTGAATGTTACCTACCACCATTCCCTAAATCCCCTTCCATAAGGATCCAAATCCCCTATGGCCTCTCCTCCAGCCTCTCTTCTTGCCATGCAATTCCACCCAGCTCAGACTGACACACATGACTGGTCACAGTATAAATTCTGGGCACCAAAGGCACATGAAGCCCCTTTTTCACAGCCCCAGGGTGCAGCTGGATGTGTACACAGAAGAATTAAACCAAAGTCCCACATGATAAACTTGGAGGATTCTTACAACCCATACCTGAGCTTTAAAAAATAATAATAATTTATTAAATTTGATTGTTATTAATTAATGACAATCAATCAAATAAAATTTGTTATTGTTATTAAAAATTACCAAAAAAAATTACAACATGAAAATAGCTTGTACTCTTAATGAGAACAAAGAAAATGAAAGCCATATATGAAAATCATAAATAAACAGCCAGATTTTTCAATGCTTACCTGAACCAAATAAAACCTTTACAGCTTGTAAATACTGACAAGTGTCACTTCAGATCCTGTTAAAGGAGTCTCTAAACATAAAAGACAGGTTGCTCTCTTGTTAAATCCTTTCTCCCTTGCTTTTCCACTGCTGAAAGTAATTGAAAACAGAAGACATGCATCTTGGTGCAGCCTAACTTTTCAGGAACAGAAAGTGTAAATGTAATTATATACATCACACTGCACATCCAGTTTGCTCTCAGTTGCACCCATTTACCTTCACACAAATCCAAATTTGTAATCCAATTAAAATCCAAGAGCATCAACACTTAGAGTCATATAAAATAAATGCAAACTACAGCCTAGAGAACCTATTAGGTGATATCCCTTGCAAGACACTGAATAAAATCCACCTGAAGATAGCACCAGTTTTCTTAGCCAGGGACTGCTGCAGAAGACACAAATTCATAATGTACACACTCAGAAGGTTACTTCAAAGAAAACAATGTCACAAACATTATAAAAACGCTGCCCAAAGCAGAGTGCTGTATAGGGAATACATGTGATTTCAAAGTCTGAAGGATGTGCACATACTTCAAAGAGATCTGAATTTTTACTATCTTTGCTACTGCTTTAAATCCATATTATTTTGGTATATATATTAAAAAGGAGACAGAAATATCTTTGCAGATGACTAAGCAGTTTCTTGATTCCTATTAAGCACCAAAAAACAGCCTTGCCAATTTATCCATATTTAAGTTTCTACAACTTAATATAAACTCACTTCCAAGAACTACATAGGTCTTCTTAAAGTATGTGCAGCAAGAAGTCAATGCTGTGCCAGCTGGCAGATTAAACAAGCCATTAAATAGGCTCCTACTGAATTTAAAGGATTGTTTTTCATCTTTTCCCTCTCTTCTCCTCCACATCCAGATGTATTATTTAGGGAATATTTTCCAGTACCGGTAGAAAAAGTAAAAGAAATGCCCTTGGCACATAATGAGTTTTTCCTCCAATGTGGTCTCCTGCTGCACTTGGAATTTATTCCATTACTGTATGGCTTGCAGTGGTCCCAAAATACCCCTGACTATGTGAAAAAATAGGGAAAATGTGTTTGAGGAAGGTATGATTCTTCACTTGAAAGCAGGGACAGTGTGGAGTGACAATTTCAGTGGGGCCATCCCACAAATCATGTCCTGCAGCCCTCTGTGCAGGAGAGCAGGGCTGTTCCCTACCCTTTATAACTGGGAAAGGCACAGCCCACCAGGATTTCAGTGATGAGAATTAAAAAACAACTGTGGTAAAACCCTAGGGTTCCACAGAACAGAGGCCTTCAGCATTTCATTTTTCCTTCAGAGGTTCAACCCTAAAGTTACCTGAACTTCATGATCCAGCAGGGTTCAGAGGATCAGTGAGTCTAGAACAAATACAGATATTAAACCAGCCTGGATGTCATCTACCAAAGGGAAAAAAAAAAAAAAAAAAAGCTAAATAACATTATTTCAGATAAAAATGCCAACATTAAAGTTTTCCAGATAAAACATCCCAAAAGATCCAAGCTGCATCTGCTCCCTGTGGCCATCACAGGCTGACTGGAACCACAGACAACTGAAGGAGTAGTGGTGGCTTCTGAAATGCCTGGAAGATAATTTTACAAAAAACCTGAATTTTTTAGGCCTCTCAGGATTTCAGTTCCCAGGCATTAAAAAATTTCTTCAGTCCTATAAACTTGCTACTGAACAAGAAAACCAAAAAGGCCTTAAAAACAAGGCAGGGGCTGAGGTTCACTGGAACTTGCCCATGGCTTGGAGCATCTCCTTTCCCAGGGGCAAGAAGCATGGAGATTGGACCACTTTGCTTCCCAAAAAACATCTTGGCCCATGCAATGACTTCAGAATTTGGCTCCAGCAGGGTGTGTGATTTGCCAGAATTGTTCTGGGGGTCGCAAACATTCCCCTCTCCCTTCTTGAGGGGTAGTTTAGTTGTTAATTGCCAAAGCTGAAGTGTAAAAACCTGTGTTCTGCATGTATTCTTTGTTTCTAATCCCCTGTATCCGTAAGGGGACTCCCTCACTTGGCTAGCAGTCGGGATTCATTAGACCTTTTATGATGATTCTTTCTGTTGTGCAGATATATGATGAATCTCAGATGTTTAAATAGCATATAACAGTGCTCCATTGACCTTGCTGAGTACAGTTGGAGGGGAAAAAAAGGTAATTTTCCTCAAAGAAATGTTAAAAATGTGTCTCCACATATAGCACAGATGCAGAGGATAAAGAAACTCCAGAGGGATTAAAATATTTTAGATTAATTTGGAAGAAGGCCACATTGTGTAAAGCCTGGTTAGTTTGGGCCTTTCCAATTCCACGCCGTATAAACAAACCCATTTAAACTGCATTTGTTAGAAGGAATGTTTTAGAAAAAAAAAAAATTAAAAAAAAAAATCCCCCAAAGCAGTTGTAACTCAAATGACCTCCAGTTCTGTATTCTCTCCTTACTGCCTAAAGAACAAACATATGTACCATATATTCTAGCCAGAGTTTGTGCAGTCACTGCATGATTCATACTGCATGAAAATTAAATCATTTAAGGGATTCTGGCTCCCTCAAGCAAGGTTTTAAAACTGAAGCAAGGTTGGTTTTGGAACCAGCTTCCATACTTTGAACAAGACCATTGCTTATAGATTTTTGCTTTGGGCTGGGTGGGAGAAGTTAAAGGATGAAAGCAAATTGAAAGGAAGAGACTGAAAGAAAGAGAAAAAGGGGGGAAAGAAAAGAACCTGTAAGATCAATATATTTATATAAGAATGAACCTAATGTTCAGCACGTCAATGATTGGCAGAAGCAAGTCCTTAAATGTTTACTCACTTGCAAGTGAGTAAATTTTGATCATTTTACTCCTACAGAACAGAGTTTTTGCTTGTACAGTCTTCCAAAGGGAAAAATCAGAGTGTGATTCTAAATAACCATATCAAATAAAGATTTGCTGGAAATTAATTCATTGATCAGGTTGAGACACAAATGAACAGGAGGGTAGCAGTGCACCAGCCAGAGGGGTAACAGAATGAAACACAGAGTGAAACACAAACTCTTGAGTCATTTTGCTTTATTAGCATCTGCAAAACAGTGGGAACTTAAAATAAAGGGGTTTTCCTTATCATCAACAATAAATCCCAGAGTAACTCAGCTGGAGGAATAACCTAGCTGCCATGTGGATAAAGAGACTTCTCCAGAAGCCTCTGGAACATCTGACTACAAAATATTGTCTGCCCTCTCCCAAACACCCAAAAGAGCCAATATCATTTCACCACTCAGTGTGTCATTATCCTGGAGAGGAATATGGCAACTTGACTGAAGTTCAGAACACTACAGCTCAATAGCTTAGAGCTCAAAACGAGGGGGGAAAGTTGTTTTCATGAAAAATAATGCATGTTCAGATAATAAAAAGATTAATTTAAATTCTGGGATTTGAGGGCTAGCATCCCTTCTCCCATCTTACATCATGGCCATAAAACTCTACTGGGATGATGGCTTCTGCAGCTATCATTTATTTGGTAGCACATAAAATTCTACCTGTTTAAGTTCTCCATGTCATTTTTCCTCTTGGTTGGTCCTTCTTTGTGATTTTCACGTTTCTCTAGCATCTCACACACATTTTCACTTGGGCTGCATCTACAGGCAGCCCTGTGCTCCCACACTCAGCCTGCCTGCAGGGATGCCAGGGATGCATCAAGCTCTCCTTGGAGACACTCCAGGTTTGCAGGGATATAACCATAAGGAGAAATCTGGCTAAGGGGACTTCTACATCAACAAAAAAAAATCAGTACAGAACGTGGAACTCCTTGTGGCTGGGTTTTGTTCTTCAAATGTCATGTATGTACCTTTGCTTGTTGATGCACCACTCTACACGTTCATGAAAGCAAGATGTTCCCTTGTCACTTGGACTATCATGGTGAGACATTTTAAATAAATACTTCACATAATTTCAGAAACAGATGTTAGAAAGTAAAACTGGATGTTTGCAATAGAAATGGCCAAGTCCTATTTAGCAGTGCTTGGAATTGTGTATTTTATGTTTCGTATTATCACCAGCACCGCATGAAAACTCAACAGCTATTACTTCCTCAACTTTTCCCTTGAAATGTATTTATCTTTAAAATTTACTCCAAGAAGTTTACAAGCAGAACTGAATATTTTTCAACATATTTAGCTCTGCCTTTTCACTCACATGCCTGCTACAATTCCACATCCATGTATTTTTTATTTTCTGCATCTTCAGTAGGAGGTGGGTCTGTTTGCTCTACCATCTCTCACAGTGGCTAAGAAAGTGTAAAAGATACTCAGCTTAAATTTTGCTTTTCTGGGCAGTTCTAGCCTCAATGTTGTTCCTCATAGTACTCCTAATTAAATATTAAGTATTATATAACTTAATCCATTAATATTTCCCCTTCCCTGACTGATTCCACTAGAATATGTCTGGCACCTGTAGTAATAAATTTCAAAAACTTACTGGATCTTAGTCCAGTGTCAGAAGTAAGATTAATTTGATGTCTTGATAAATCCCATTGTTGCAGTTTATTTACATGCTACAGCCAACTTTCTGCTGCCTGAGTTAGCCAGGGTTAGTGTGGTGTTAAGGTCAGAGATACACAGCAGGGACATAAATGTACAGTCACATCCCAGTTAGTGCTTATTGTTAATTTTTTAGACACTACTTTTTTAGACTTTTTATGGAATAAAAATTCTGCTAAGGAAAAAAAAAAAACAAACAAAAAACATGGAAAGAACAATTAATAAAAATGAATAATTCAATTAAATTTTACACTGGGATCTGTAGACTTTTCTCAGGTTTTGCCTTTCAGGATTTTCTTTGCACTTGTAAGGAAAATAGCACTTAGATTATCCTGACTTTTAACACAGGGGAAAAACACGACAGAGATTTGTCTCTCAGTGATAAAACCAGCAAAAATAGAACACATACGATAACCCTGACTTTGAAAAACATCAGTAAAAAGCCCCCCGAGCTCCGTGAACACGTTGCAGACTGCACATGTCACATAACTATGGACTAGGAGTTTTTTGCCTGAGGCTCCCACATTTAACAAAGGGAAACACTGCATTCAACAAAAGATGCTATTCTAGTTATGTGCCCTTTTACCCTGTCAGAGAAACAGCTGGTATCATAAAGTCACAGCTAATTTGTATCATGTCTGCACTAACAGTCAGATTTAGTTTGTATCAAACTTTCAAAGTTGGACTTAATACCAGTTGATGGATGACAGCTTTTCTTGCCTCCCCCCTTCTCAAAACATATTTAAACATTGCCTCCCACATAAAAAAAAGCCCTCCCAATATTCAAAATACAAACAGAGTCTTTAACATGTTCACATAACCAAAATTTATGTTAAATATAAATGGTTAAAACTAGCAAATCTAAAAAATCCTGAAGAAGGGTGAGAATACTATTCCAGCAGTTCAGTGACAAATAAATAGTGCTTTAAGACAGACATGTGGGTACCAAGTGTAACAGAAAAGAATTTTCTCCTAAATAAGAGCATAAAAAAGCCCTGCCTCAGGTAATCTCTTCAAGTTTGGGGTATCTGTTCTCCTGAAAAAATTCCAGTCTGCCTGCAGAGACTGTAAGGGTTTTTTTCAAGGTCAGCACTCAACAATTTAGGGAAGACCAATTTCACTTATATTTTCAGGAGACCTGTTTCTCATTTAGGCTATTAAATGTCATCTACTTTCATTTTAAGACCCCTGTAGCAGAATGCCTTAACTGTGTAAAGGGACTCCGGTGGAAGTGAGAGGCCAAAACCTCAACAGTTCCAAACCCACAGCGCTCACGTGAGAAAAAGTTGCAAAAAAAATCAGGATTTTGTTGGAAAACAGGCATGGGGAACTTCCAGAGACTGGGGGGTTCAAGCTCAGTTCATATCAACATCTAACAATGCTGCTGTGCTTCTGAGGTGACCCCACCACAACACCTGAGCATACAACGCGAGCTGCAGACAAGATACTCTTTTAAAATTTCATCTGCTTCTCACTTCCACATTATATAGAAATTTTGGGCCAAATTTTGGGTGTATTTGCATTTACCATGATCTGAAAGCATCACCTAACTCTAGGCAAGGGAAATCTGTGTAATGCTGCACAGGATAATTATTATCAGGGCTCTGAATAATTGGCCCCGTTTATCAGAGAGAGTTTGGTCTGCTCTGTGAAGTTACACACACCAAGCCAAAAATGGCCCTGGGAAGTTCAAAGCAGCAGCAGAGATGCAGCTTTAAAGTGCTTTAAAGGAGAGCTTATTGTGATGGAGCTGAGAAGGAGCAGTTGTCAATGAAGACAGAGGAACCCCAGCTCCCAGCCTCTCTCTCCCTCAGCACACGCATTTCCTGACTTAAGAAGGGCAATATTGCACAGAGGACAAAGACACAGCTTCTGCTGTCTGATGGACTCCCTGCCAGTGAGCAGAGCCAAAGTGCAGCATGCTCCTGCCACCTCCTCTCCAGTGAGCTCTGTCTGCTCCCTACCTGCTGAGAAAATGCAAATAATCAACTGCACTCCCTTCACTCCGAGCACAGCAGTGATTCTGCCCTTACATATGATCTTTCCGCTTGTTCAGAATTTTTTTATTATTTTTTTCTTCCTCCTAAATGTTCTTTAACCTCTGTCTGACAGGGCATGGTTTATCAGAAGTAGATTTCTCTTCAGCTACTCAGGGTGTCTGTTTTACAATTCCTAGGTGTCGTAATTCCTGGGAAATAAAAATGTTCTTCATCCAAAACTCCCCCAACAAAGGCTTGAAAGTAATGCAGAACTGCAAAACAACAAGCAGGGCAGAGAACAGCCTGCAACAATGAGTCACAACAGGTTTACTTCCTTGGGCTCACCCTTAAATGAAGAGTAACTTTCTATATCTAAATGATGTTTTAGCTTTGTTTGCAGCCACTCCAAACAGTTGCAACACCTCCTCAGCAACCCAACACAACACAAAACCCACCAGGCTCTCATCTCTCACAAAAGAGCTTTTCCAAAATGTGCCCCAGCTGTACACACAGCTCACCTGAGGTCCCACAAGCGAAACCTGGGCTAGATTGAGTCCTGCCCCTCCTTTTCCAAGTAGCAGAGAGGATGGATGAGAGAAGGAAGACCCTGTGTCCATCTAACTTTACCTCATCACAGTAAAACCATAGAAAATATCTTCAGAGACTCTTACAGAAATGCTTTCAGGCTTGATTATTTAGGAGAAAAGCTGACCAAACCCATTCTTGCACAATGTTTCCTAATGGCAAACATCTTTCAACAAAACAAACATTTCCAAGGGAAAATAAAAAGCAATCATCCCTATCCAGTAACTCTGAACCTTAACCTTTGAGGGTAGCACTTGTTTTTGAAAGTAATTCATATAAGCACGTCAGATTGCCTTCCAGAATCAGGTTTGAGTGTACTCAAGAACTAACAGAAGTCTTAACAGGACTGTCATGATAATACTAAACTGTTCCTGCATTTTATGTTCAGATAAAGAGATGCACCTCATTTCCAGATAATGCTGTTTTTTTCCTTTTCCAAATGAGTGTATTGGTCCACAACATTTGCTTTAATGATTTTCTAAAGGCAACTAATAACATGGTGTTATCATTCACATCCCCTAAAACCCATCCCCCTGTTCAGCCAGCTTTGTCATGTGAAAATGGAGGTTAAGTATGGAAAATATGAGCAGATTTAGCCTTTACTTCTTTGTGACTGAATTCTTTTGTCACCTTGACAAGGGCTGGGCACCAGAGGGACTTCAGCATGAGAGAGGTGACACCCTGCACCCTACACTTGGAGAAGCTGGCTGAGTCCCTGGGGGATGGATTTTCAGATGCAATTTATGAACCAAAATAAGGAGCCAGCCCCAGCTCAGTTTTCAGGGACTGAAAACTTCTTCTTCTTCTTCTTCTTCTTCTTCTTCTTCTTCTTCTTCCTCTGCCTTCTTTCAACACCACAGCCTGCGTGTTCAGACCTGTCTACAAATACAACTCCAGCTGCTGAAGTATCAGAAACACTCTGGAGGGCAGTCACTGCTCTCTGAATATCCAATCCTTAGCACAGGAAAAAGGACTTACATTGATGATCCCACTTGCTTTTGGACAGCATGGCCTTCTTAGCCTGGTTTCATATTTTTAAGGAGTTTCAATACCTCATAAACGCACTACTCGTGGAAGCAGGTGGGAGCTTAAAGCTAGATATCTCATGGGAAAGAAGTGTTCCATGGGAAATTTTAGAACATTTAGGCTGGTTCTGAATCAAAAAGAAATCCTAATTTCGAAACACCAGCATTTCCTATGAAATTCCAGATTGCATCTGGCTTCAGTTTTAAATAGTTCCCCCCAACAAAGGGCTCGAAAGTAACGCAGAACTGCGAAACAGCAAGCGGGGCAGAGAACAGCCTGCAACAATCACCAGCCCATTCAGCACTTGCACAAACCTCCTCACAAAGAAGTGTAGGCAAAGCTAAATTTGCTTCCCCAAAAGATGATGACAAAGCCAGCTGAAATGGGCCCAGCAATGCTGGTGGGGAGGGAAGGCAATGCGAGCAGGGTCCAGCCTGCTGCTGTGTGTGTGTCTCCTCCTCCACACTGCTCTTGCCAAAAAGAGGGGACAGAGGAGGCTCAGGCACAGAGAAAAAGTGGTCCCCCACCAGTGACAAGCAGCTCTTTGTACCCTGAACTGACTGAAGATGCTGGTATTTAAGGGAGCTGACTCAATGCTGGAGCAATAATATTTCTGAGCCATCGTTCTGCTGTCACAGGCACTGCCTAAACTCAGAGCCAGTCCAGAGTTTGTCTCCAGTCTGGAATTTCCGTATATTGAGGGGCTAAAGTTTACACACATTATAAACACTTCCTTTAAATGGTTTGTGAGCCCTCACTTGTTCTGGCAGTGAAAGAACAATGTTTGTAAAAAAAAAAATGTCTAAGTGTTCCATGCTGTAAATAGTCAGTAAACAGTTACTTGGTCTCTCACATTCTTCTCAGAGCCTGCCTGCTCTAAAAAGAAGACACAACAGGATAGCAGCACACCAGCATATGATCATAACACAAGTAATTATGATTTAAGACCCCCACTGAAAGAAAAAAACTTGCTAAAATCTAGTGGAGAAAGAGAGCTTCTAAAAGTACATCGTACATCGACAACATGATTACTGTAAAACACAAAGATTTTGAGTTGAAGGCAAAATTCCACATGAAGTGCTTTAAATCTACTATCAGTTCTGGACAAAATAATCACTGGTGTCAGTGACACCAGAGGGACAAGAGCCAAGGGTCTGCTGCAGGGTTCTCCACTGATTTTCAGAGGAATTTGGATCAGCCTCCAAAGAAATAAGAAAACACACAAGAAAACAAAAAAAAAAGCCTCAAATAAACCCCCTGAATACCACAGGAAAGGAAGTCTGAGGTAACTTCTTTGATCATACTCACAGGAAAGCAATCAGAGGAAATACTCTGAGCTTTTCAGTAACAAACCAGCTGCTTGATGGATCAAAATGATGACTCCAGAAAAACAAGGTGATACCTATACAAAAACAGAAAATAAAGAACCTTATTTAGCAAAGACATAATTACTCTGCATTCTTCATTCTTCTTTGGCAAAGTCTTCTTTAATGACACTCCTGGAAAGTTGGGTTTTTTTTTTTAAGGTATTGAACAAAACTTAAAAAGTTTTTAAGACACCAAAAAATCCCACTGTGAAAAGCTCTAGAAATTTGAATTTGCCAAGGAGATTTTGATTTCCCAAGATCTCTTAACCAAGTCACTCACTAAAACATCTTTAAGAAGTGAAGCTGATACAGACTCTTGTTATTAGAACAAGATGAAACACGCTGTCTGGCCAGCAGTGAATTTTCACAGCAGAACCAGGTTTCCAGCACATCCCCCCTGAGGAAATAGGATATTCCCTGCTTTATAAAACAAGTTCAAAAGAGAACTCCAAAAGCAGATAAACAGTCAGATGACAGTCTGTAGATGATACAAAACTATTCAGTTTAATAAAACTTAGAAGTCTACTAATTGGGGAAAGAGTTCACGGTAATGAATTTCTAGAGGCAAAATGAAATCATCATTAAAAAAGTAAAGGTACAGGAGAAAAAAAACCAAAGACAGGCTCTGCATTCAGCTACCTCTTTGGTAGTATACAGACACATCAGAGTAAAAATAAAAACTTCACTTTTCTTTTTTTTTTTCCTTTTTTTTGCTTTCTTCAGAGAGCCTCTCGTGGTCCTTTCTCTTTAGAACCAAGCACCTTCGTATTGAACATCCTGCTGCCAAGAGAGGAAATGGATTATTTAAAAATCAACCTAATTTCAGTTATTTTCAGATAATAGCATGGGGTTGGTACTTGCATTCATTTCTGCTTATTCACTGGAAACTCAGGCTTTTGAGGGCTCAGTAAAAATGACTGCTCTGTAATTTCAACAACAATTTTACCGTCTGATCTCTAGGTTTTAAGACACCTGTCACTGATTCAGATTATTGCAAATACTGGGGTGGCCAAAGCCAGAAATTTAATCCAATGTATTAGGAGTTTGAGTATTAGATTCAAGAGATCTCAACCCCCACTTGATGCTGAGCATTACTGTGCATATACCACATAAGAAAAAAGAACAATGTAAGACATCCCTGATCACCAGGGTGTGAAAAGAACAACCAAGAGCTTTAAATCTCCTTCCTCTCCCTGCTTACACCTGCTTACAGCAAGAGCAGACCAGAGTTCCAGCTCATGAATAACAAGGCCCTTCCAGGTCACTGAATTAATTCCAGCTTTTCCACTAAATTGAAAATCTTACTTTGCTCATTTCTATTGTTTAGTGTTCCCCACTTGACTCTCAGCAGGAATAACTTCAAGACATTCAGATCATGCTTTTAGAAAATCCTGGGTCTAGAAGTCGTTTTTGGTTTGAAACCACTTGGTCTCTTTCAAACTCTTCAACATTTTTAAAATGGAAACAACCCCCCAAAAATTTTTAATTTTCTTTCCCAAGGTCATGAAGAGCTTTTCTGCTCTTCTCCTTCTGTTTGCTCTGTTCTAAACCAACACTTTTCTGAGTCAAGCTCCACATAATTTTTTTAGAGAATCCTGGGTCTAGAAGTCCTTTTTGGCTTGAAACCATTTGGTCTCTTTTAAAACCTTCAATATTTTTAAAATGCTTTAATTTTTTTGAAAAACAACCCCCATAAATATTTTCATTTTCTTTCCCACAGTCAAGAAGACCTTTTCTGCTGTTCTCCTTGTATTTGCTCTGTTCTAAACCAACGTTTTTCTGAGTCAAGCTCGACATAATTTGTGATATCAACAAAATGAAATATTCTCTCACAGTGTTTGCCTTCCAAAAGAGCTTCTATCTCACCACAACTCCATTGTAAACTAACTGTGAAGGGTTACAAACAATTTAACAGAGAGGTAATTTCCATACAACTTCAGCGTGAAGGAAGCTCAGGCCCAAGTCAAAAACCAGACTCCACAAATCCAAACCCTGCAACCCAACAAACATCCCTCAGGTTTGGACACACTTTGTGCTGTAAGCTTCAGTAGTAAAATTGTCGCCATTTTTACTGATTCTTCACTCCTTCGAACTCCCCTGACCATAAACCTTGGGTTCATGTTCTGGTGTCACTGTGAAATGGCATTAACAGCATCCCAGACACTGGCACACACCCAGCACTCCATTTCCAGCTCACATGGGCACTGGATTCCCAGATAACACAGGACAGTAGCCATTAAATACAATTTTAGCAAGAGAAATGCTTTTCTCAGAAGCTCTTAAAAATGCTTGATCAGAGGTACTTTGTGGCTTAAGAAACTCAGGAGTTGCTGCTCTCTTGATTATAGAACCTGGGGAAATCAAATCACATCCAAGGTCATTCAGCAGTTGACCTGTGACACTCAAATGTGGGTTGGGGAGGGTTATTAAAAATATATATTTTTATATATATTTTTGCATGCCCACACAAAGAAAAACATGCTTTCAACTCCCTTCTGCTCTGTTAATTAATTTGATTCCATTCCACCTGGTAGCTTTGAATGGAAATTTATGGAGCCCAGTTACCAAACTCTGTGTTGCAGCTATTCCATTTTATCCAACAGATCCCAGCAGTGATCAATATCAGATGTTCAGAGTAGAACAGAGGGACAGGGAAAGCACATAATAATGCTTCCCATAAATACTCTACAGCAGCTTGTGACTTCCAGAATGCCTGAGTCAAAGGTGGAATCCACACATTAAATTACATCAGTAGGGGAGAGTGGGGACATAAAGAATAGTTGAAAAGTGCATTTGAACGTTCTTTGTGACAAAGGAGATAACCCAGCCCAGAGGACTGATCCTCTGGTCTGTAAATATAGCAAATATTTCACAGAAGCACAGGACAGTTCAGGTTAGACAACACCTCTGGAGATCACCTGGTCCAATTCCCTGCTCCAAGCAGGCTGCCCCAGCACCGTGTCCACTTGGGGTCTGACTGATTCCAAGGATGGAGACACCACAGCCTCCCTTGGAAATCTGTTCCAGTGTTGATCTCTCACAGGAATAAAGTCCTCCCTTACGTTTAAAAGGAATTTTTAAATTTAAATTCCTGTCCTTTTCCTCCTGTCCTTTCACTGGCACCTTTATGAAAGATCTGGTTTGGTTGTTTTTGTTGTCACCTGTCCCCACTCCCATGGTGACAGATTCACAGTGTGTGACAGCCACAGAGTGGTTGTTAAGCTTGAATCTCATCCCAGTTACAGCCAGGAATTTTTGTCCATAGATTTCATTATTGGCTGTTGTGCAAATTATTTCTTTTCCCTCAAGTCATGAAAATGACAGCAGAAAAACACCTTTTTTTAAAAAATAGTCTAGGCAAAGTATTTCTTTGAATAGCCACTTCTTCCAGAACTGCTTTTCTCCTTTTGATTTTTATGTTGTCACTGTTGTCATGCTGTTTCTTTATTTGGGAAGATATTACAGAAGGACCACTTAAAACTTTTCCTTGGGCATGCCACGTGCAAGAAGAAGGCTTTTCAATACAGGATTTGGCAAACAAGGGCTGCCAGCAGGAGAGGGGACAAGAAGCCTCAGACTCATCCATTACCAGGATACTCAAAACATTTATTTATATTTATATATTTATATATAAATATTTGTATTTTTATATATTATATTATATTATATTATATTATATTATATTATATTATATTATATTATATTATATTATATTACATTACATTACATTATATTATATCTTTAAATTTTTGAAAACCATAGTCTAATCCCACTGGCTTCAAAACACACATTTACCTGCTCTGCTGAACACAGTTGGCTGAGCTCTACCTCCCAGAGGGGTGCAGCCACCTCCTGGGGGAAAAATTTTGTCAAGAAGAACAATCCTTCCCTTCTGCCACCCTAAGATCCTTCAATGAGAAGCTCATCCGACCTCCAAAGTTTCAGAAAATGACAAATTTCCCCTCCACCATCATAAAATGCTAATTATCCTCACGCTTGTAACTTTTTAATTTGTTTTTTCTCTCTCGATTCTGCTGCACTTCTCCTGTACTTTTCTTCACTCCTGGATTTCTCAGTCCCCTTTGGGCTGAGCTCCTTTGGGATCCTCCCTCACGGGGAGTTCTGTTTATCTCAGTTCTCTGGGTTTGAAGAAAACTCTAAAACTCATCAGGATCCTGTTTCTTGTGTTTATTAGGATGTTATCAAAGATTTGGCAGGTCTCTCCAGACTTTCTGCACAAGTTCAAATTCACCATAACCTGGCTCATTTTGCTCTGATGACACAAAATGGCCCCAAACCACGTGGCTGTTTCATCTTTATATCCATTTTTTTACCCAGTTAACAATAGACAGGTGTATTGTTCTTATATATTAACAAATAAGTTTTCTATATCTACTTATGTAAATAAAACTATGACTAACTTACAACCAATCACTCTTTGTGCTCCTAAAAACTGCAGAATCATGGAGAAGGAAGAAGGAGAGCTAAAAACCACACCCTTTTTTTCCCTCCATCTTTACTCCATGTATTAAACCCTCTAAAATCTACATTTTTCACTTCAGTGACATACTAAACATTCTGCTACTTTCTACTTAATTTTTTATAAATCCTGGTTTACCCAGGGATATTTGGAAGCCTTTCTGTCAGTGACAAATAGGATTAATACTTTTTTGGAGAAGAGGACAAACAGAGAAATGTCTCTCCATTTGTGGATTCCTACAATGCTGACTTGGGTAGCAGGATGCTCTAATATTTTGGAGGAAAGTCACTCCTCTTACATTCACAATGATGCTCTCTCAACAAAAAGGAACACATTTCAGACACAATGAGTGCCCTGCACACGGGGTTTCATTCTGCACATCCTAGAGTGGAGCAGGAAAGAAAGCTAAGTGCTTCCTGAGGTTAAACACGGCCCAAAGGAGGACTAGGGATGGCTCATCCTGAGATCTTTGCATGGAAATTCCTGAAAGTAGAGGCTAACAAGCGAAGTATGTGTGCATCTGAGCAGATGTGGGCTGGAACAGCATCCTTGGCCATGCAAATACAGCACTTGCTTCCTTCTTTGGCCACGTTTGTGCTGCTAAGCAGAAGCCATTTGCTAAACCACACAGCAGTGGCATTCCCATTAGCAGAAAACCAGGCTCTTCCTGCTTTGATCAGCACTACTGACCACAGGAATAAACAGAGGGCTGTGCTCCTCAGATCCACGCAGGATCTGCTGCTCTCGCAGGACAGCAGGAACCGGCCAAGCCCGTTCCCTCTGTCCTCGCGTAAACCTCGCTCGCCAACGGAGCAGCGACACGCACAGCAAGGCAAAGACAGCTGAAGGAGAGCATTCCCCTTCTCAAACTGTGTGTTTGGAACAGCAAACTTCTTAACATTTAAAAGCCAAAGCTTGCTCTATCCCTGTTTTTAATCTGGGAATTGAACATAAGCTCCCCTACATCACTGGCAGTGGATGCAGGCATGTCTGCTGCAGAACGTGCTTCTGAGGGGAACTATTTACTGCTAATAAAAAGTCCCAAATTCCTTGCAAATTCGCTGTCCCTTTCAGAAAAGGGTTCCAGAAAGCTTTGAGCTCCAATCCAAATTGTTAATAATCCATAAAGAATACTGTGTAATAATTCAGAAAATAGTCTCTTCCAACAGACAGTAAATGGAAACTGCCCGCTTTAAAGCATATTTTGACAGCTGCTAGCATCATTCAACATTTCAAATAAAAGAATCTGCTCAAAAGAAACAGAGCAAGTAAGCTAAAAACTTTGAAACAACAAAAAGTTCTTGTGAAACTCTGATTTTCTCCTCTTCTGTGTCATCTTCAGCTATTGAATGGAAACACACTGCTGGGATGGGTGGTGGAGGAGAGGGGAATGCAGGGAAAATTCTGTGAGCTGAATCCTTTTCAGGGAAGTTTAATTAATGGCATTTCTGAGAAGAATTTTGATTGACAGTATTAGTGCCAGCACTAAAAGTTACTATTTGTGGATCCTGGAGCTCACAGCTCCCATAAAAATAAAACAGTTCAGAAAAGAGCTTTGTGCAAATGAAGGCACTCCCTCAGCAGGGAAGGTTCATGTGAACCTCTTCTGTGGCTTCCCTTCACATGGGTTTTTCTGTGGAGATAGGATAGCAGAAAGTCCCTGGAGAACACCCTCCCCACGAGGCAAGAGGTTTGATTCCATTTTCTAGGTTAGTCCTTGGGGAAGGTTTCTAAAAGGAGTCAAAATTAAACCCTAAAGACTGAGTGTTCCCAAATTTTGTGGAGGGAAACATTTGGTTCCACTTTCTTTTCTTTTGGATTTATTTCAGTTTTTAGTTCAGACTAACTTTTAGTTTCCAAATTCTTACCTCCTTCCTACTAAGACAATCTAGAGTTTTCCTAGTAACACTCAGCTCAAAGGATTTCAGTTCTCTAATTGCCTATAAAGACTTGGGACAAATGATTAAGCTGATCACAAGCACCGTGTTTTATTTGATTATTGCCAAATCTTTAGGTACTATCTCAAATAAACCATCTTTACAAGGGGTAATGCATTACATGCCAAAACAAGAAACTGGAAATAAGCCAATGCTTATTTATTATTAATTATTTGCTCCATTGCAAAAACAAGGGAAGGACACAGCATTCCAGTTCCCACAGGAAGCACACACCAGCCTGCTGAACCATCCTCCAGAAACTTCAAAGAGGAAGAAAAGAAGAAGAAGAGGAAGAGGAAGAAGAGGAAGAAGAAAAAGAAGAAAAATAAGAAGAAGAGGAAGAAAAAGAAGAAAAAGAAGAAAAAAGAAGAAAAAGAAGAAAAAGAAGAAAAAGAAGAAAAATAAGAAAAAGAAGAAAAAGAAGAAGAAAAAGAAGAAAAAGAAGAAAAAAGAAGAAAAAGAAGAAAAAGAAAAAGAAGAAGAAAAAGAAGAAAAAGAAGAAGAAAAGGAAGAAAAAGAAGAAAAAAGAAAAAGAAGAAAAAGAAGAAAAAGAAAAAGAAAAAGAAGAAAAAGAAAAAGAAAAAGAAGAAGAAAAAGAGAAGAAAAAGAAAAAGAAAAAGAAAAAGAAAAAGAAAAAGAAAAAGAAAAAGAAAAAGAAAAAGAAAAAGAAAAAGAAAAAGAAAAAGAAAAAGAAAAAGAAAAAGAAAAAGAAAAAGAAAAAAAGAAAAAGAAATTAATTCTTTTCACTTTTTACATCCCTTCTCTATCACCTTCCTCGCAGGATAACCTGGTTCAGATCCACTCATTCTATCCCAGAAGTTTCATGCACCGTATTTCCATCACATTTTGATGGTTTTGCCTCATTTTTCCCTCTGCTCTTCTCCTGCTTCCCCGTCACTGCACTGTTCTCCAGTTTATTTGCTCACTCCTGTTCATATTCTTGTTATACCAAACTTGTCTTGGCCCAGATCCTCTTCCTCCTACTCCTTATTGTTATTGTCTGGAAATCTCCTGCCTCTGATCCTATCAGTTTTGGGGGTTGTTCCCATAAATCTCCAATCTCTCACTTTTTGTGCTTTAAAAATGCTTGACTGATGTAATTTCTTCAAATTACAAGCATTCATAATTTGGGCTTGCCTTTCTACCTTTTGACTGAGGAAAGGTGAACAGAGCTAAACTTCCACAGAGGAAAAGTAACACAGTGCTGCCACTAAATCAGGAATAATGCAGAAAAAAAAAAACAAACACCCAATGCAAAGAACTTTACTGAAGTGGCTTTATTAGGTATGGAAAGCTTGCAAATCAGGCATCACAAAGAGTGTCCCAGTAGTCACATTATTGGTGATTAATACACATCTCTTCTTCCATGGTGTGCTTCCAGTGACCCAACAAACCAAGACTTTTATTCCAGCTACTGTCTGGGAACAGCTGGAGGTTTGATGTTCTCCCACTGCTGCTGGTGGCTGGTACACAAACCTTTAAGGCTGCAGCGTTGCTATCTCAACTTGAATTAACTCAAAAATGCCTGCAGAAAGGAGCAGATCCACCTGAACACTCAAGGGCCTCTAGATGTCTGCACAAACACTGAAATTTTAGTCCTCTCAGGAAAGCAGAGTGATTGTTACATCAGCTCCACCCATGAATAATCAGCTTTGTCACCACGTGCTGAAAAATGCAACATCACCCTGGCTTCTTCCAGTCCTGCCCCATGGATGGAGGAAACGAAGCTGCAGGAGAAAACATGGCAAAGCACATCTGTTTTCTAACTTTTCACTCAATGTGCCAGCACAAAACCTGGCAGTCTGCAATCCATCATCTAGAGGAAAACCACCACAAGCTGCCTGTGTCAGCCTTCAGAGCCGTGTGCTCAGTGGTACCTGAGCTTTGCCAAACCCACTCCATTTATTTTGGTGGACTGCAACTCGTAACTTCAAAATGCACTTTGGAACCTCTCCTCGCTTGGCAGCCACAGAAACAGCAAGGAATGTGCACATGAAAAAAACAAAAGAAATAAAGTTATCCTGGTCACACCTATAACTTTTCCAAAAGGAAGGGCATGATCAGGTAGTGTAGATGAGAATCAAGATGACTGAGCCCCAGCTACTTGTTTAGACTGTTAGTCTTGCTTTCAGTGGTAGGAAATATTACATAAAATCCATGTAACACATACAAGCTAAGTGCAAATGATGAAAGAAATCAGCAAGGGAAAAGAGGCCAGAGAGCTGTCGTGATGGAAGAATAGCAGCTGGGAAAACTGAAGTCAACCCAGCTATGTTATTTTTTAATTAAAAATAAACATAGCCTTTGTTGCCAAGGGATTGGTTAGCATTCCATTTTAAAAGGAATAAAAAAAAAAAAAAAGGAATTTTGTTTTACTTCATTCCCATTCCCCTCCTAACCTCCCTCCCCTCTCTGTCCCCTCCTTCCCCCCCACAAAAATAAAAGTATTTATAGATTTTGCAAATAAGAACATGGTCATAAAATTCAGTTCAGTCCTACACGACCTATTTTTAAGGCATTCTCTTCCTCTCACACCAACCAACGCCTCTTTGATTAAAAATAGCCAGAGCACCATTTTAATTTCATTAATTATTTAGTCTTCTGCTGCTGAGGTCCATGTTAGCTGCACAAGTATGCATGACCGAAGTGCACGTGTGTGAAGGATAAAAACCCTCTTTGGACAGATCTGTTAATGAAGGTTTCAGCAGAGCCATGCTAATCCTTCCAAGTTCAGCCTTGCTTCTCTTCCACACCAGAGCAGCTTTTGCTCACATCTGCTTAGGGGTTTGCCCCAGTTTTTATGGAATTTCCTGGTGTCCAAGACCAGTGAAGGTCTCACATTTTTTCTCTGCACAAACAGGAGTGTGGAGGCACTGAGCAGAGAAAAAAAACAAAGAATCCAAAGACTCAGTTGAGGATTTTCACACATTCCAAGGACTCAAAGGTTAACTATTTTTAAAGGCTGACTACCTCATTAGCCTCTTTACCCACAGCTTTTCATTCACTCATCTTACACATCAATTGTACTTTTATTATGCTCAACCTCAGAGAAGGTTTCTGCTACTGAGGTCTTCTCTACACAGCTTCCACATCACATTTCAACATCTTATTGGGCATAATCAACTTCTGTTTTCTCACTCACCATCTGCTTTGTGAGATACACACTTTATTTCAGATGTTTTAGGCCATTATTCATATTAAATACATATCCAGAGGCAGTTGCAATTGTTCTGATAATATACATGGGAGAACCTCCCCAGACCAGATCAATGAAATGGGTGTTTTCTGTAGAAATATCCATTTTCAGCTTCAAATATCTACATATATAAATATATGTAGAAATACCCATCTTCAGCTGAGCAAATATATCAGTTCCAGCTGAATCAAAGAAAGATCTATCTAATAATTAGGCATTAAATTATGTTAAGAATTTAACATAAGCTAAGTGGTGAGAAAAGAGAATTAAGGTTAAGAGAATTAAGGAATTGATTATTCTTAAGAATTAAGAATATTAAGAAGAAATATTTTTATTAAGTAAAAATAATTGCATGTACATCCTGCATCTCAGGCAAGTACCACCATGTCATCAGCCCAAAGGGTGTTCAGGAGTGGGATTGTTTGCTACCTGGACTATCTGGAATCACTCCAGCTTCCATTAAAGGGAAAAATAATTATTTAATTATTCATTCAGTGCAGAGCAACTATGAAGAGAGCCATGACCAGTAACAGCACAGTACAGGATGGAAAATACACCCACGTTTTCACAAGAGGAAGACCCAGTATTCACCCCCACCTGCACAGAGTGGCATTTCAACCTTCAATCTTGCAAGATCTGACAATAGGTTGGACTGAAAGTGTGTGGCCTTCTGCTTTTCCCTGTTTAACACGCTCCTTCTATGCAAACCGATGAATTTCCAGAAGAATCCATGAAAATTTAAAGACAGAAATAATTTTTCACCCAGCTCTGGTCAGTATCTGCTGACTCACATCCAGATTCCTCCAGTATTTGAATCTTCCATTGACTCCAGAGAAAATTTGTGGTTGACCACAGAGCAAAAGCTTAGCTAACTAAATACCATAATGCATATTATTTGCCATGCAACAGTAACCACAGGAGAAAGAGGATACTGGGTTGCAAAACATTTTTCTTTATGCTTTGCATATTTTTTGGAATAGGAAAGATAACCACATTAGGCAAAGCAATGTGTTTGTTTTGTCTCAAGGACATTGACTCACAAATAAATGTTACTGCAACTAGTCAGAGTTCAAGCCATTGTTGCCCAAACTATAAAATAAATAAAATAAAATAAATAAAAAAAAAAAAGGTCTTTGGAAATCAAATGTTATTCCTCATCACAACAAAATATAAATAACTCAACAGTTTAGTGACCAGCAGTATACAACAGAATGAATTCTGGGTATCTAAGCATCAAAGCATGATGCTGAAACATTCTGTGAACATTAACTCTGTTTTGTGGCAACACAAAATTAGATTAGAAAATAAGAGAAAGGCAGTGAGACGAATAACTTGGCACTGGCAGACCCTAAGCATGCTAAGCTTCAGCCTCCTTGGGTTTTACACCAATTTCCCTGTAAGAATGGATTTATTTGAATTAAACATGGTCGGAGGGATGGTTTTATCTTTCAGATTGTCACTTGCTGCCAAAGCCTAAGGGTTACATGAACATAGAGAAGTCAGAGAGGCTTCTCAGTGAAACTTTCTTTTCCAGGAAGGGTGACTATTTGACTACCAAATTAACTAAACTTCCTAATTCTTACTACTGAGGAGTATTCCATTATCCTTCTCACAGTGTTTTTGCTTTTCCTCAACAGCTCAGTCTAAAAACCAAACTCAAGCAAAAGGTTTGGGAGGTTCCCTGCCTGTAAAAGCAGGGGGAGGTACAATGACAAATTCTGAGCAGGACAGGGGAACCAAAATAAACCTCAAAAGTGCAAGGGGAAGACAGAAAATCCTGTCTAGAGGGAGAGAGTTGTAACAAACTGAGAAATGCCATCAGTCTTTTTTATTCAGAAGAACAGTCACAGCAGCAAGAATAACAGTGATTTTGCTGTTTTAAGATGCTGGGAGGCTTTTGTCACCACATAACAGCACAACTTTGTCTTTTACATCTCAGACCAAGCAGCTAAGCCACTGAAAATGTGAGCATGTGCCAAAACAGGCAAAACATTCAAGACCATCCACACATGTCCCATCTTCATCTGGCAAACAGAAAATGCAATGCTATTTACAGCCCTTTGAGATTGCTTTGTTTCTCATGGGAAACCAGTTGATGTTGTCTATTGCCAGCTCTCATTGTTAGCAACACTCATGGGGAGTTTATTAATTTTACGTCTTGATGCCATTTGTCCAAAGCAACCTTTCTATAAGGGTCACATTAGATTAATAAACAGCAAAAGTGTCATATAGGCATCAGGACTCATTCACCAAGTGGAATTCAAGAAGACTGACACATTTTATGAATTTCTTATTTAAAAACAGAACCCTCTTGTCAGGCCTCAGGATTTCCTTGATCTTTAAGTTGCAGAAATATACAAAACTAAACAATAGTTGCCCACTCCACTGATTTCTCCTCTCCCATAGTACACAAAAACACAGTTCAAAGAACATTTCTATTTGAATACGCTGGG
Source organism: Pseudopodoces humilis (assembly GCF_049639895.1). NCBI lineage: Eukaryota > Metazoa > Chordata > Aves > Passeriformes > Paridae > Pseudopodoces > Pseudopodoces humilis. The sequence continues at coordinate 2,364,414 of NC_142204.1, read as the reverse complement.
AATTCCTTTCCCAGTCCCACTGAGGATCTGTGAATGAAGCAGTTCATATGTGAAATGCTGCCCATATCCATCCCCTCAGTGGGTGCCAAGTTAACACTTCTTCCAGCTGAGAGCACAAGTGTTTTATCTGGAATGGCAGAGTCCTGTTCCATCAGAATTGCCTCATTGTGACAATGACATGAAGTTACCACCAGTTCAGGCTCATTTCTTTTGGTGTAAGTCAGAGAGGGGATCTCTGGTCTCTACAGCCCTCAATGCTTCTAAATTTATTTTATTTTACTTTATTTTATTTTATTTTATTTTATTTTACTTTATTTTATTTTATTTTATTTTATTTCCACAGCTTACATCTCCTTTATGAATACTTAAAATAACATTACCACCTGTAGCTGAATGAAAAAAGCTGACAGGAGGAGGAATAGCTGTAGAAACAAATCTGCACCGTGCTTCAGATAAAAACACGCCCAGAACACACAAGGACGAAAGAGGACCTGGAAAATTAAAGCAACGGGAAAGAAGATGCTAAAAACAAAGAGAAGTTGTGATACCTAGGCATCAAAGAAGGTGAAAAAGAGGAGAAGAATGATTGTCCCAAAGGGAATGAGACAGGTTCAGCAATAGACTTGGATAGGTCCAGAGGTCCAAAGCAGCTCTTCCAGCACCCCCAGCTGCTGCAGCTGCATGGTGTCACACCATTACAACGTTATTCTTTTACATTTAGAATATCTAGTTAGTATATTTAGTATCCTCAGTGGTGCTCATCCCCTCCTCAGTCCCCAAAAAGACACATGATGTGCACTGCATGGTTTTGTGTCCAGCAAAGAGGCCCACACACCAGCAGAGAAGGAATCTGTGTTGACTGACTGTCAGGTGGGAGGAGGGCACAAAAAGCCTTATGATAACAAATACTTTGTGCAACAGAGCTCATTCTACCTGTGTGTCCAGAAACAGATTAAAAATAGATAATCAAAGAAAGGGGGGGAGGAAAAAAAAAGAGAAGAGTGAGGGTTTGAGAAGTTAAATGGCTGGTGCTGTGGCTCTGAGTTTAATCTACAAAACAGCTTTCGTCAGAACAATTAGATTGTTCTCCTCTGAGCCATTCGTCATCTCAGATATTTTTCTAATTTTGACTTCTAACCACTAGAGATCAGAAACCTTCTAAAAAATTATCATCTAGGGATTCCTCTGCTGGAATTTGGACTGGCCTACATAATTCCTGCAGACAGTGCTCCTTGACTTTTTCCCATAGACCTCAGCATTGCAGAGCAATGCCTGGAATGCCAGCTCCACACTGCAGAAATCAGGCAGAATTCTGGTGAGAGCAGTGGCAGCTCACTTAGGCACAGGGTGACTTCCAGTTCATGTTTGGCCACTTTGAATTTTCCATCCAGGGTGCCAGAACTGGACAGAAGTTTTAGTGATCCTTCCAGTAGCAAATCCCCAGTCCCAGTCCCAGCTTTGCCCTCTGCATATTTGTGTGGAATGAAAAAGGGGCTGCACTGCAGCATGAGGAAAACACAGCTGAGACTCCACACAGAGAAGGCTTCAGGTAATAGTTTATTATCTCTTCACCTGGCTAAAATCCCTATGGGTTTCTTGCAAAGCACAAGCACAAATAGATTTCTCCTCACTTTTAGTCAACATTCAACCACATTGAAGTTTTTGTTTCTGTCTGTGGTATGCATAGGATTTCCACTGCAATGATGAGTGATTCAAAGCTCTCACAACAAACCTGTGAAGGAAGGAGTTGTTTCACTTCTCATTTTACAAAAGGCTCGTTATAAAAGAAAGAAAATAACTTATACAGCCACAGATATGTTCTGTGAATGAAGACCTTGCAAAGGGGCCTCCCAGTGTGTCAAACAGTGAAACTGCTTTTTTATTGTTATTGTTTGGTTTCCTTTACAGGAAAAGAAAAAAGAAAAAAAAGGCCACTTTCTCTGAAAGAAGCAAATTATTCATTTCCTAGAAACACAAAACTGGTTTATGTCAAATTCTTTCAGTGCTATGCTCTGAAAAGGGAGAGAGGGCAGTGACAAATGTGGCAGAAGATGATAAACTGCTGCCTTCTCCAGAAAGAGCAATTCCATTGCTGTCAGGAGCCAGAACTAAAGCACACATTTTACACAGATTGAAGGGCCTCTTTATACAACCAGAAATGACATCTAAATCATTTAGAATAATGCGGGGAAGAGGAGGATGTAGAAAACAGAGGAAGCTCCAGCCAAATCCCAAGTATTGTCTTGTTCTAAGCCTGCAAAACAGCAGCAATATCTTTAGTGTCCCTTTAGAACTGCAACAGGATCATCTGTGCTTGACCAAACATCTCTGAAGAGAACACATGAACATCTCCATGGAGTTAATGTAGACACAGGGATTTCTCAGCCCCCAAAGATCGTGGCATTCTTCCATCTTCAAGCCAGATCTAATATAATTTCAGACAGACACCCATGAGAAATCTGTCAATAATAAAGTGCTACTTATGTGATAGTCTTAAAAATCAGGATCTTGAAATCAGGATGTGAAGAACGGATCTGTTCATTGCTTTCTTCATTCTTTTGAAGAGGGAGATATTCCCTGGGGGCATTCAGGAGAAGTACATGGTAGGTACATCTGCACTCTGACAAAATCTCAACTCTTTCTCAACTATTTGCCCTTCTCCCATGAGGTGTCCAAGAACAAACCAAAAAAACGGCAAACCAAGTTCTCCTAGTTTTAGGACAAACACTCATAAAAAACTGTTGCATTCCCAGATGTGCAGATTCCTCTGCTGATTTGTCTCCATTTTTAAATGCCTGCTGTCTCAGTACAAAGACTGCCTGGTTGTACACAGCAGCAGTGGGTTGTTCTGCTCTCTCTGGCACCCTGCACACATCATCCCTGGTGACATGTCCACAGCCAAGCAATAAAGCATCACACCATCAATGTAAACTTTATTGCTAGAGGAGAAAAAGGGGGGGAAAAAATAAAATAAACAAACAGAAACCCCTAAACCAAAAACCTCACACGTACCATTTCACCAGTTCAATCTTGCCTTTTGAACTGCAGCCTTTGGCTAATACACAAACAGCTTATTCTAGGAAGAAAAAGCTGCACTACTTCAATGAGAAGTACAATTCTGAACAGATGCAGCTAAGCCCTGACAAATCCCTGGGTAGACATAGTTATTTCAGTTTGAGAGCTTAGAGTGTGACTGGAAATCCAAACGCTTTGAAGATGACATAAATCAGAGTAGCCTCTCCTTCAACATGGTGATTTCCTCTGCTTGGAGTCCCTTCCACTTTGAGAGAATGGATATAAACTAGTCTCTCAAAGCAATGCACGCTGTTTGCTAGGATTATGCAAAGAACTTTTTTTAAGGAGAGAAAAATGAGCTTTTTTCCTCATGTCTGCTTGTACAGCTTAAAAACCTGTTACAATGACATGGTGGGGGGATGACAACTATGACTGCAGAACAGTGATAGAAAATCAGCTTTTCCCCAACTTAAATGCAGTGGGAAAATGGCATTTTCCCTCCATGGCATGAGGGAAGGGTGGTGACAGAGCAAAAGTACTCTTGTAGTCACAAGCTTGTGCCAGTGGGGCTTCAGGACCTTTTTGAGAATAGGACTACAGGCTGTAGGATTCATGGTAGATCTCTGGTTCTGCCCTTTCTCCCACCTCCACACCAGGATCATTAGGGCAACCAGATAATTAGCTCAGTTTCCTTTAGATGTCTCATGTGAAGGTGGCCAGCTCAGAACCAGCACAGAAATCATTTCAAGAATGTCAGCAGTGAGATTCAGCTGAAGAACTGCTCAGTCTTAACAACACAAACTACCAGCTGTGCAGCTGGTCTCTTCAGAAGCAAAAACCCTGGGATTACTCTGTACCAGAGAGGAACTACAGGATTATGCCTGTTCAGCTGATGATAACACCTTCTGCACCTTGTTCCTGCAACAGGTTTCCCCTGCTCTTTCCTCTACTGTGGAACACCAAACACCACACAGACAATGCAACACGAGCCTTTTCACATGCTCTGCACAATCCAAAGACTGATTTCCAGCCTCCAGACTATAATTTGTCCACAAGACATAAGCTGAACTTCATTTATATACTAGCATCCCCACTGGGGGTATGGTGCTTCATGTATTAACATATTCACTTCTAATAACTCCAGAGAAAAATCCCTATTTAGGCCTACAGATGGTTACATCAAATAGGCTTTTATATACACATATTTACACTGATCTGTCTTGCAACAGATGTAGCACAAAAACAGTATGCAAACATGCACATCATACTACCTTCCATAATCTAAATAAAGTACAGCAGGATACTTCCTCAGGTAGGAGATTTTCTGGGGAAATGAGCCCTACAGAGGTTAGGAAAAATACACATTAATAAAGTTTTGCTCTAAAGAATAAGCTTCAATGGTACACTGATAAAAATGCATCTACTGGAAGAACTACCTTTAAAAACTCAGCATCTTACAAGGAACTGCTCTAATTGCTGCCTTAATCAACATCATAACTTATAATACAACTTGCAATTAACATATGGTAACGAGGATCTGCCAATTAGACTGTCATGTGCACTGTACATCTGATTCCTGTTTTCACTGGAATGCAGCTATTAGTGCTGGAACTTGTCCAGGGTCTCTGCTTTGGCCTCTAATGCTCTGTAGATGAGCAACCCTCAGCTTAATGCAGCAGTTAAGAGGAAGACAAGATTCCTGCACATATGAACCAGGTCATAGATATGAACCTTGAAAGGAGGTTCATTAGTCATTTTTAGAGCTCCACTACTTTAAAGTGGAAGAAAATAAATCACGGAATACATCCACTTCATCACTACATGGTGTCATCACAGACAGCAAAGTTAAAACTGCATTAATCACACATATCCCACCATTTCTCCCTTTGCTGCCTGACCATCCTTTCCCTTTTCTTCCTTTTCCTTTGCTAAACTTCATGGACTGGAAAAAACCACGGGCATTTTATTTTATTTAATTATTCAAGATCCAATTTCTGCTGTTGTCAAGTGTCTTCTATGGATGGCTGAAGACTCACACTCTCCAAGACCACCTATATTTGCTCAGCATCTGTAAGGGCAGTTTTGCACAGAGCCCACAGTTTTTGCTCCTGATGGAGCTGCAATACCCAAAACACATTCAGATACTCCAGCAAGTCATAGAGGTAAGAGATGTGGAGCCCTCTGAACTTCTTGCACATTGAAAAAAGCACAAGACAATGAGGGGTTCTAAGGAACTGCATGATTAAAGCATGAAGAGAAAAGAGAGCTATCTTAAAACTTCCTTAAGTCTTGATTTAACTTTCTGAAACCAAAATCGTTCCAAGGGGCACGCTCCAAATTTAAAAAATAACAATTAAAAAAGAAAACGTACCACAGGAAGTCCATGCTTTTACCTGCCTCAGTGACTCATTTTAGAGGGGCAAAACAATCTTTATCAAAAAGATTCCACAGCTGGTGAGGGTGACAGGGGTTTTTTTTTCAGGGTTTCAGAGGTAAAGCATTCTGAGGAAAAGGCCACTGCCACAATTTCCAGTCTAAGCCTATGAAAGATATCCTTTTACCAGCAAGAGAAAGTTGTGACCTAGGGCTCAGGATGAAACTTCTCTGCCTGCCTCTGTCACATGGTTTTGGGGTGAGATTGGGGACAAGGGGTTACCTCAATGCTGCCTCTTCCCCTACTGCCCTTTGATTCTCATCTGATCAGATTTTAAGTCTTTCAAGCTTTGGAATGCTTTTCAACATAAACAGCGCTTAAGCTCCCCTTAAGTGTGGTATAAAACTATTAATACAGAAAATAGAAAGTGTTTTGGTTTCTTCTCCCAGGGATGGAAAGAACACCAATAGAAAGGCAAAGGAAGCACGCAAAACTTTCCACACTGATCTGCTGAGTGCTTCAGAGTCAAGGACAATTAGGAGCAGCAAAGGCCTTGCTTCAGCCTGAAAGCCAAAGCCTTCAGATGTCATTTCCATCTGTGCAGTGAACATTGCAAAGGTTTATGTGCACCATTCCCTCATGTGCTCTAGTGCAGGAAGAGAAGAAAGTGGAAGCATGAGCCAATGAAGTCATTTTCCTTCCCACACACAACCTCAGGCTGAGATGATGTCAGGCTTCACAAGCAAAACAAGTTTGAATGACGGCAACATTTGAGAGGAGAAATCCAAACGGAACCTGTATTTATCAAAAAGTGCTTCTGCTGATTCAACAGGCAGCATCCCTGCTGCAAGGTCTGAAATTAATCAAGGCTGTGTGTGATACATGGATGTCACTTTGGCTTTCACAGAATGGCAAAAAAATTGCCTAAAGGCTACACTCTCTCCTACGCCAAACAATTCCTGAAGGGATTATAAGGCTGGTCACCTTCACTCTCAAGACATTCAACTTCCTTCTGAACCATAAAAATCATATTGTTCAAGTAACTTCTGTAATTTCTGAGAGCTCTCAAGCATCTCTACTAAATTATGAATCACACACAAATAAATGTAAAGAAAAAAAACCCAGGTCCCTTTGATTCTCTTCCTGGAATAAAAATGAGAAGGGTGGGCATGGTGGGAGGGGGCAGTCATGCTGGCATTATGTCACTTGAGGTGCTGCTCCTTGCAGGGAATTTCCCTGCAGGATAGCTGTGGTTGGACTGTATCCTTTTCCAGGTGCAAAAGGGGACGAGACTTGGACTGAGAACATAACCCTCAGTCTTGACCTTTAGCCACTGCTGAAAGTCACACTGAAATTTTCACAAGAGCAGTCGAAGCGCTTGGGAGAATTTCAGAGTGAGGGGAACTTGAATTTACCTCCTCTGTAGATTTAGATGTATGCATACTCTACCCTAGGCTTATTAGATCCTGCACACCAGGACTCACCTGGCTGTATCAAAACACAGATCTGCTGCCTTCCCCTGCCCTCCTCACACCTGGCTTTAGCAAAAACAGAGATCAGAGAGGACAAAACAATCAAGTGGAAACTGCTTTCCCCACATTTCACTCCCCTTGCTGCTGTTTCACATGCCACAATACTCAGGACAGTAGCCTCCATTTGAGGTAGGATTTGAAAAGGATGAGGGAAAAATCGACCCATTTTTCCACCTCCCCTCTGCATATGACTTTTTTAGATAGACAGGTGAGGAAGGTAGATGACACTTTAGCTGATGCATTAGTGACTCCTGTCATTTTGGGGTAACCTTAGACTTGGGGGGGAAAAAAAACAGCAAAGCTTGAATCACATTAAAGCCCTGATTTAGCAAAGTGCTCTGAAACACATGCTTATAGTTAAGCACGTGCCTAAATGCTTTGCTGAATTAGGACCTAGGTTGGTAAAAGGGGCAATTGATTAATGACTTCTGACAAGCACCAGAAACTAATGAGCCACAGGCCTCTGCTTTTTCCTCCAAATGACTGTACTTAAACCCGAAGGAAATTTCATTATGGAAACAGAAAACACTTATAAATAAATCATACCTGCCTCCTGCACAAATATTAATTTTTATCTGCAGCTGGTGGTAAACCCAAACTTCCCTTCCTACAGTAATCAGAGCCATTCACCCTGTGAAGCTGGTTATTCCTTCAAAGCCATAAATTTCTCTCTAGAACTCCACTGTTTGCAGAAAGCTCTGTGAGCCCAGCCAGATCAGCCATGACATACACAGCAAAATAACCAAAAGGTTGCCTGAGACAAACTTCAGGTGAATCACAATCAGTGTAAAACCCAGCTAAAACAGAGAGCTCAGCAACACAACACGCTGAAATCTGCTTCATGCTGCTTCCCACCGAGACACATTACAGCCCCAGATCCCAGGGAATTCTCATATTTGCTGGCTCCCACCAAGAGAGGTGGAAAAGCTATGGAACAGTGAGAGGATAACTTCAGTCCTCGAAGATCCAATCCAGCTCTTTGCCAAGCGTTCACCACTGTGGAGGTTTTCTGCCTGGCCACGTGTTTTAGCTTTTATTTTTTATGTAGGGGAAGGGAAAATCTTCTGGCACATCTAGAGGAGCCATGGCATTCAAGCCTAGTGTCAGCCCTACCCAAATCTCAAACAACTTTGTTTTTCCTGGCAGCATCACTGACACCTCTCTTAGCAGGACGAAAGGAATCACTTCTGTTAACACTGATCAGATACATCTAGAAGCTTCAAGATAGTAAATTGCAAAACAGGGACACTAATATTTGAGGTCTCCTTGTTATCACCCATAAGGATGCAAGAAATATTCTCCTTTTTTCCATTTTTGCATCGGTGTTTTAGTCATTTAATCAGATTTCAGGAGTAGGTGCACGTTATATAATGAAAACATGAGAAATACACAATTGATGCCACACAAGACTTTAATGGGTGTTTACAGATGTCCCAGGGCAGAGATGGAAGTGGCTTTCATGCAAGATGATAACTGTGAGCAGTCAATTTCCTTCATTCACACCCTTTTCTTGAAAGAGCACTAGTTCTCCTGCCATTTTTAGGATAACCAACTATGAGTCCTCATGGACAATTTGTCACTGACCCATGACCTACTGATGAGACGGAGATTTCAGCTGCCACAGTTTCATTTAAATCTCTCTTGAATATCCATTATGGCCTCTGTAACAGAGATGAACTCTTAAAGGCAACTCTGAGGAAAGAAAAGTGACATCACTAACATTCCTGAGCTTTGGGGAAATGACCAAACCCGGAGTTTTATGTTGTTTTTTTTTTAATCCAGAAAAATTGTTTCAGTTCCCTAGGTTTGGATCAGATCTCTGTGGATCAGACAGACTCTAACAATGCCCCAGAGGAAAGGGTGGGGAGGGAAAAGGAAAACACTTGGGGTTTTTTTCCACAAATCTACAAAAATAAAATATTACATTACTAAGAAAATTCTCAGTGTTTACACTTCTGTTTCACTGTGAAGAGGAAAACAAGAATCTACCTGTGCACAAGTGACTCATCAATATGTTTACTGTAATTCAAGTCCTGGCTCAAAACATACTTGAAAGTCTATTTCATGTTTCCACGGATTTCAATTACCATTTTGTAAATACACAAAGAGAATTTTACAAACAATAACGAGCAGCCAGCTAAGGTCTACATAATTCACCATGTTAACCATGCACAAAATATTCCTAGGTTCAGACAGAAAACTTCCAGCAGTTTCAAAAGGAAGGCAAGGCAGTGAGTTTAAAAACATATGTCCTTATCCACGCAGTGCATGGGAAAGTTTGGAACAGCAGGTATTTCCTTTTCCCAGCACTGTGAAAATTCAGTGTATCAGTTATCACCCTGAGAGGTAAGCCTGGATGTTTCTGAAGGTGAGTGCTGTGGCTGGGAAGTCACCAAGACAATAAAGCTCATCCCTTTAGGAAGTCTCTTCTGAGAATCTTGGCCAGATTCAGCTTTGCCCACGCTGAACTCAGAGATTTACACCACTGATATCTGGCCCCATCCATCACACCCACACCTGGTCAAATAATATGAGAAACTCCTTGTACTCTTCAGGGGATCAGAGCTTCTCCCCTGCTTCATTATAGCAACAGATCTATTGTGAATTCTTACCATTATGCTTTATGACAGTAATGAGACCAATTTTCTATTTCCTAGGCCTTGTATTTCCAAAGCTGTTTTTCTTTTTCATTCCTCTCTCAGTGGAAAAAGCTGGCTGGAGCTCAATGAACAGCTCAGTGTCATTAAAGGACAATATGAACCCTCCCCTCTAAACCTGCTGCTGTGAATTCAGCGTGCTCAAACCGTGGCAATCCACCGCTAGGAACTGACAATCTCCTTCCTACACCAACGTAGGTGCTCCCCATTCACTTCTTCAGGGAATTTACAGGACCTGTTCTCTTCATTAACAATCATCTGAGCACTTAGGAAGCCAGGCTGGAGGAAATCAGAATGATTCTCCCCCTGCCATGGGAAATTTACTTCAAAGAGTCCAAAGTCTTTAAGTCATGGCGTAGCAAGGAGGATTTAGAGGAGCAACCTTGCTCTAAGCTGTCCATCTTACATGGAAGGAGGTGGCTTCTATTTTAATAACGTGATATCTTCCACAGGACTCGCTCTACTTTCAACAAAATACATTTGTTCTTCTGTCATGGCATTACCTCTTCTTTCTCAAGATTTCTAAAAGCAGATATTAAAAATTAATATCAAGCACACCCATAGGTGTTGAAGCAACTTGGCTCCAGACACATCCTGCTCTCCCAAAGTGTTCCTGTAATTGCTTTCCTGAGCACTTGAAAGAGCCTCACTGAAGCATTTCATGCATGCATTTCCATTCCCCTCATTCCTCCCTATTTCAGTGCATTTTGGTTTTTAGCCTGACCTATCCCATGAAGCCAGAACGTGGCTGAATGTATCAGGCAGCCCAATATTCACTGACAATATTCATTGACACAAATTTTGCTATCAATGGCTTAAAAAAACCGTGGAAGAATTTCAAGTGAAGGGACAAGTAGCCAGAGCACTCAAAATCAGGCCATTTTCAGCTCTGAGTACTCTCAATTTGTGGGTTACATCTCTCCAAAAAAATATGGAAGTGGTTGGGTAATTGCTTTCACAATCATTTTTTACTGAGGCAGAAATTGAATTACTAGATAGAAAAAAAAAAAATCTATCTATTTTCTATCTATTAAAATAGATAGAAAAAAAAAAATAGGAGTGAAAAAACTGTAATCCAGGGCTGGTGGCAAATCACACTCGTGTCAGATGTTTGGAAACAAAGCAGCTACAAACAGCATTCCTTCCCTCTTGAGTACTGGTCAGTTCCTGGCTGGAAAAATGAATATATCCGAGGTAAATTTTGCTTCAGGAAACGGGGGAACTATTGGAAGAGAGCAATGAAAGTTTCCAGAGCTCTAGGAAACCTGGTGTCCATGGAGAATTTGGAAGGGTCAGGCTTGCCAAGCCTAAAAACCAGTAATTCTCACACATATTTTAGAGAATGATAAAGCCTTCACATCTCCCCTGAGGGCAGGAAGAGATGTTATGTGCTTAAAATGGAGCAAGAGACTGATTTTGTCCCTTGACACCAGCAATTTCCCCAGTAATTAAGACCCTTGGGAAAACTGTGTAAAGGGAAAGATAATTAAGCACTGTTACAGGTCAAGTGAGGCAAACTGCAAAGTTCTGCATGGGACACTTCCAGAAAAAAAAAAATACAACACCCAAAATTCACTTTAAAGAGTAAACTCTGCTTTGGGCCAATAGAATGAACTGGATTAGACACCAACATTTTTTATTTTTTTTTTCAATCTTCTATATTATTTAATATATTTTTTAATACTACCTGCCAGTTTCAGCCTAATTTCTACTTGTGTGTCTTCAGCAAGAGCAGCAGGAAGCTGGAGCTCCTCAGGATGGAGGAGGAAGGGCATGGTCATTACCTTCTCCACAGAAACACTCACAAAGGTTCCCAAGGATTCCACTGGCAAGACAGCAAACCCTCATAGCCAGGAGGTATCAAAAATCGATGACAGATGTAACAAAACCAGAGCCCAAGATACTTTGACTGTGGACACTGTTAACCACAGATAAAAATCAAACCACCACACAAAACCCCGATCTAAAGCCAGTTTGAGATGGCTGTGTAAGTATAATGAACTCAAGATGCAGGTCTATTTTTTATTTTTTTTTTGCCAAGCACACAGTTTTAAAGTCCATTAATTTAATTCCTTTTCCTTAAAGTAAAATAATCTGAATCTGAACATTTAAAGAAATACAATGGACAGATACCAGCTTTGACTTTTGCTGAGTATCTATTCCCTGTCCTTGAAATTCTCCCCTTAACCACTACTGCTTTCACTTGAATTTTCCCACATATTTAATTTGTTTATGAAATTCCTTTTCCTGTTACTGTAGAGCTCTGATCTGTCACTCTTGTTTGGATCACAAGCATGACATGAGTTGGTATCAGCTGTAGCTGCCACTCTACCAGCATCAGCATTCCATCTCCAAAAGTGGCTGTAAGATATTTGTGAGGAGATGAAACAAATCCACAATTTACCTATCAAATCATGCAATAACAAGCAGGATAAAACAGGAGAAGTTCTTTGTCTGTACCACTCAGCAATCAGTCTGGAGCATGAGCTGCACTTTTGACTTCACCTGCACATCTACCTACACATATTATTAAGAGCCATAAAACCATCTTTTTTTTTTTTATTTCTAAGCTACTCAGTCAAATTCTTGGCAAGGTGATTAAAATTCTAAAATGGAAGGGATAGGGGGTGGGAAGTAGGGGAGGTAAAACAGCAATAAGGAGACTTTTCTCCTCAAAACATAAGTAAATGTAGTACTAACTCTTGAGCTCACTCTGCTAAATGCCACGGGCATATGGAAGGAGGTACACAGGAAAAAAAAAAATCCAAAGAAATACCATTATTCTGTCCCAGGGGCAACAAAGGTGGACAATAATTTAGCAGTGCTTCAAAACAGCTGCCTTTTACACACATAAAATAGGAGGCAAGGTCTAGAACACACCCAGATCTCAGCTTCATACCGCTGTCTCATGCCTAAGAAAACAAATCAAGCCCAAAAGTCTCGTATTGGGTTATTTAGAATTTCACTGGAGGCTTTGAAGTTTGAGTCCAAGCTGTAGCCAGCTCATCCAGACTCATGCTTGGGCTTGGATTCTCTGAGTTTGGGCTCTCATTGAGCCCAGCCACACCATCCTCCCTGCTGTCACATTCATAGACATAGAGGGGAGAGAATCCTTCACCGAAGTCACCTGGCTTTCAAAGCAACCATCTACAAGGTCTGAGACCTCCTTAGCTCAAAACAAAACTTCTGCATGTAGCAATGCTATTAATATTTAGACCACATCAGGATTTAGCAAGTCCTTTTCCAGAGACTCCAAACCCAGCCCTCTCCTGAAGAGGATCTAAGACCTCGGGACAAGTCAGTCTTCATCTCTGTTCCCCCTCTGCACAGGCAGCATTTTTATAAAAAAATAATTACTTCTTTTTAGGGTAAATTGGAAACACTTCAGGCAGGAGTTCCATTTAGTTAAACATTCCCATGCTGTATGTGTCACTGGCACCCAAACACACCTCTGGAATAACCAAATCCAAAACAGAACCTAATCTGGTTCTGTCAGGTCAGGTTGTTGCCAACAAACAAAAAAAACCCAAGGCATCTTGCTGAATATTCCTGTATCTGCTCACAGAGCTCAACCCAGTCGTGGTGCTTTAGGATTAAATCTGGGAAAGGTGCAGATAGGTAATTCAGTAATGAGTGAATGACCTGTGGCAGAAAGAATTTCTGCTGGGGCTGCTCAAAGCCATCCAAAACAGAGACTGTGCTTCCCACAAGTGCAGTGTGGGTCACCTTTGTTTCTGTGCCACATTCCCCTGCCACAATCTCCCCTCTCCCACTGCTGTCCTCTGCTCCTCTCTCTGGTTCCAAACATGTCTTAATCTCCTCAAATACAAGTTCTGTACAGCCTTTTTTCTTTCATATTCTTTACAAAAGGTCATTCGGGGCAGGTTGCTTGCCTGGGATGTTCTTCTGTTTGAATATTTTATGTGCAAGTTGGACAGTGTAGAGAGGAGCCATTTAGATCCAAATCAGAGCCTCCTCTGTTCCTCTCCTAGCTCAAGTTGGATCAGACTTCAGATGAAATAGTGCCAACAATTCAAACTGCACTCAGAAGATTTTAGCTGGAATATCTTCTGGACAGTAGCCGTTCTTGGGAAGTCCACCTAATGCCAAAATTCCGTAGAAATGCTTCCTGCATTGAACTACAGCCCTACAGCAGAGCTCCTTCTTGTAATGGATCTAAAACAGAAACCAACAGAAATGTTTCCTTCTTCATTTCCCTTTAGTGGATCCAGTATTGAGGCTGCATTTCCATTTATTTTGTTTCAGTGTGATGTGGGCATGAAAAAGTCATGCATAATCCCTTCTCTCCTACCTCAAGAGCTCATGCACCTTTGCATGCCCTCCTTATAATTTTGAAATATTCCATGAACCTTTCAGTCCTCATCCATGGCTCCAGCCTGCAGAGAAGCCTCCACCTGGGCAGTAACTTCCACATGAGTGGTTTTGTCTTTCCAAACACCAAATCCCACAACACAGTGGAAAATTCAGCTATCACTGAGAGAGGTTTTTTTTCCTCAACTCCTTATCCTCAGCCACCTCAGAATATTGACTTCCAAATACAAACTTATCTTACCAAAACTGTCAGTCATGAATGGCTTTGTGCAAATTTCTCAGCTCACAGAAGCAGAACTGGACCTGGCTAAGATGACTGCCCATGAGAGAGCCTGGATTTCAGCTGTTACAATCCTCAGACCCCCAGTGATATTAGTATATCACTAATAAAGACCTGGTCCTCACAAATTAACATCATGAACGTTATTGCACTGAAAACTTCACCAGATTTCTATCTTAAAAATGATGGGTAGAGTTGGAGGTCTGCCTCCAGCTGCATCTGCTTCATGTAGTTTTTTTAAACCTGGTAAATCCATATGCTGTGCCAGTGAGGGGATTTACCAGCCTGGGCTCAGAAGAATCATTTGTGACATGTCTTAATTTGTAAAAATAATATTTTATTCTCTCCGTGCCACACTCCTAGCTCTGCTGCAATTTTATGATATTGCATTCAATTTGTGCTGATATAAACATGCCTAAATGAAAGATAGGCTTACTTCCTCTTCCAGGCCTGTCAAACAAATGTATTCTTGCTTGTGCTGGTCTCTCAAACTAAAAATTAACAGCTGGGCAAATCAACAAAGGAAACTTGGACATGTTAAAAGCATATTCTCAGTGGGTCTCTAGTGAATTTTGCAGAGGTTACACTCTATATAAAGTTCATCATTTTCATTTAGTTCTCCTCTTCTTTTAGCAAATTAATCATTAGACAGAAGCAGGTTTTTTACTGATGGCCCTCCTCAATCTCCACAAGCCTGGACAGCAAAAGCTTACAGGTCATGTAATGTGGTTTTCTGCAGCTATTTGCCCAATTATTTAACATTGTCACTTCCTTATATCTTCCAGATCATGCACAAACTTGAATCAACTCTCACAGCCTCACCAAATGAAGCTACTTCAATGTTATTATCCACTAACACAGACAAGAGAGCCAAGCAGACAATTGTATAAAATCATAGACACCGTCAGCAAAAAGCTGAAAGGTCAGAACTGGTGTGATAATTCCAGCACGGTGCCACCTTGAGCTAAAAACCACAGGCATGGTTTCAGCCATTTTTGCATCTTTGAGAAAGGTTATCAAAATTTGTAACTGAAAAGCTTAAATTTGGCCTGTTTTGTTCGTTTTGTTGGGGTTTTTTTTGTAGTAGGCATCAAATAATGTGCGATGTGGCAGCAGAAAGGGTCCATGCAACAACATGAAATGAACACACTCGAGGCAGAAAGGTGATATCCCAGCTCTGTGATGATCACACCTGGAACACTTCATTCAGCTCTGGAGAACTCATTTCCTCAAGGACAATAACAACCCAGAGGAAAACCACAAGAGAGCCATAAAAGTGTTAAGCAAGCAGAGAGGGACTGACTTACAAAGAGATTAAAAAAAGCTATGGATGCATCAAATAAGTTTTAAGTAGGGGATGTGACAACTGTCTGCAAGTGTTAGAATGTTAGAAAAGACAGAGAATCATTTTAGTGAAACAAAAGTTTACAGCTACAGGGAGCAGTAGTAAATTAAAAATTATGAAAACACTTACTGGTCAAAAAAGGTAATTTTAATAGCAAAATCTACTGGAGTATAGGGTAGACCTGATAATATGCTTAACCAACACTTCTGCTTGCCAAATTCTCAACCCTTAAGACCATGAAAGTTGTCTGCTAAATACTGAAGACTTTCTATTTTGGAATTTCTCCTGTGGAATATTCTGTCCCTTGCTGGGGAAGCTTCAGATATTCTCAGCCCTGAGGAAGCACACACAGGTCAGGCCCATTGCTCTTGCACCACTCCCAGGTAGTCTGGCTCTGGATAAGCCAGGCTCAAGCAAACCTTGAGAGTCACCAGGACAGAGTTTTGCCTTCCCCAGCCTTGGGTAAGCCAGCAAAGGGAATGGGAATGCTCATGGCAGGGCCAGCCAGGCTCACCTCACCCTGTTATTTCACCTGAATGACAGCACAGTCCATAACTACTGGGATCTGATTTCCAGAATGATCCACATCTAGGGGTGAAAAGCACAAGGGAACCGCAGATTTCGCTGTAACAACATCCTTTGTCTTGAGAAAAACTCTTTTTTCCCCCTCTATTGTACATCAGTGAGAATTGTTAATGGGTTCTTATTCTATCAGACCTGCTAGTTTTTAAGTAAAGCAGTGGCTGCCCACTCTATAAAATATGAGCACAGGCAGTAAGAACATCGAAGGCCCATTGCTGGCTGGCCAATTTCCACGTATCCTAATATGGTTAAGAAAATGACTGGAGCCCAGAGCAGAGTGCCAAATTTAACAACTCTGCCACAGAGCCCTCTGCTCAGGCTCACTGTACCTTCACTAGCAGGGCAGCTGCTGCCTGTGGATGTGAACTGGACCATAATTGTGCTCTGCAGAGCCTCTTGCTGTCCCTGCCCTGCCAGCGAAGGTTGGGGCTCGCTGCCATACAAGGCTTTCAGGGACAGCAGCTCATTGGAGTGTTTCCCTTCTTGGGCTAAATATATTGAGGAAATCCTGGGTATCCCGAGGATATAAAAGAATATGCACTGCACGAGGCACTCTGGGTTTGTGTAAAAAGCAAGATTTTCAAGGGCTCCAATAAAAAAAAAACACTTTTTCTACTGCTAATGTACGTATGAGAGGATTTACTCTTATCAAACCTATACAAAGGGCAGGTATCTTCCTCTCTGTTTTGCTACTACTGCTATTTATGAAACTTGGCCAGCTGCAGGCTGCTTACCTGCCCCTGAGCCCACTGCAAAATGAACCTTGCCCACTTGTGTTACATATTTGCATTTCAGTTCTTCCAAATTTCACTGGGCAGCAAGTGGTTTAGGATTTCTGAAAGGGCTGACAAAGTAAATGAATGACATTATTGAGGTCGGTCTTCAAGTCACACTTCAGCCTTCCCACTTAACTCTCCTTTGCAGTGCCACCAAAATCATTGCACAGCCTGATAACAGAGATTTGTTGACAGAAGAAAAGGGGATTATTGAGTTTCTATCAGTGAAACAACTCACTTCAGGCATTAAAAGAACAATGCTACCTTGATTATGCAAAAGGCTTAGCTGGCCTCTCCCAGATCATTTCCTATGAGATCATATGCAGACTTGGAAACAGAAGGGACTGGTTTCAGGAAGTTTGGAAGCCTTTTATGGATTATATTAACAAGGCACAGGCTGTTCCCTAAAACTGATTGTACATCAAATTCCACTGCAGCCACATGCCCTTGGCTGGAATGCTTTAGCAAAAATGATAGTACCAACAGCCACCAAAAAAAAAAAGCAGCAATTCTGTCATTTAATCTCTGTGGGTTTTGTTTTGGTGTGTGTTAGTTTGTTTTTGTTGGTTCAGCTGGTTTTTCTTTTTTTTTTTTTTTTGTAATTAATTTTAATTTTTTTGGGTACAGATAGCATACAAAAGGTTACAGTGTCTCTTCAGTTCTCAAAATTTTTAAGTATCCTACAGAGTCTACAGAGTCCAGCTATAACTTTTTAAAGAGTTAAATACCTGTCTTACATCAATAGAAATAAATGTTCAACTGCAAGATTCTGGAATGATACCTAATAGCTGTTAGTAGCCAGTTTTACTTTTTCTTCTCTGGTACCTACACAAAAGCACATCAATGTCTCAAAAACACTTTTTCCTGCTATTTGAGGTCTCAGCTACTACCAAACATTTATTATTTAGTATTTACCAGCAAACATTTCCCAGTCAGTTCAGTTACTGTACATTTACTCTTGATACAGAAAATCAAAAAGCAAATGAGAATCTGCATTCCTCCTCCAAGAAATAACGCTGTACATTTATTTTGCAGAATTTTGCAGCTAGGCATTATTTTCCTGGGGATGCAGGTGGGTGGTGCAGGTGTCTGGAATACACCAGGGCTGTCCAGTGGTGCAGCAGTCTTGTGAGCCTGTAAAGACACCTCAAATGCTTTGTTTCTGTTTGCAAGTGTCACAGCACCTAGGGAGGATCTGGCCTTCAGGCTCCTCAGCAAGGCTTTTGTCTCACTTGGGTTTCATGTTTACTCTTTGGTGATGCATAAATTGCATTCTGAACTTTACAAGACCTACACTGTGACAGACTGGATTTCACTGTGGCAGGCAAACTAACCTGTTCGTGGAATTAGATAACACTCACCCATTTATTAGCAATGACACCAGCAGATTTAGCTTTCAGTGGAAAGTAACAACATTTTCAAACAGCTTCTCCCCAAGAAAAGTTATAATCTTCCCTCCTATTTACAGATGGGGGAAGAGAGGTGTGGATAAATGAAATGCAGCTCCCTGTCCAAGCCCAGCTGGTCAAGAGCACCAGGTAAGTTCTTTCCCCATGGGGTTGCACTTTCCCCTGCCACGGCTGGAGAACCAAAACATTTAC
This sequence comes from Pseudopodoces humilis, assembly GCF_049639895.1. NCBI lineage: Eukaryota > Metazoa > Chordata > Aves > Passeriformes > Paridae > Pseudopodoces > Pseudopodoces humilis. The sequence goes on along the minus strand of NC_142204.1, from coordinate 2,345,920 downwards.
CATGAACATTCCCCCCAGCATTAAACTGCCATCCCTTACTGGAAATAAGATAAATTTTGGTTCCTGTTGGGACTGGAGAGAAATAAGAGAGGAGTGAAAACCTCAAATTTATATAATTATTTGCTATCTGTTTAATAATGGTGTTCTCTCTGCCAAAGAAGATGCAACAATTAAAAGACAACCACTGCCTTTGCTTAGTTTGGGGAATAACTATCCCTGATACAATCTCCCAGGAATCCACCCTCACAGCCTTGCCCATCACTATTTATAACTGAGTAAATATTAAAGGATTCACATCTTTTGCCCTGAAAAAACAAGACCTTTGGCCTTAAAGTTTTTTTGGAAAGTCTTTCAGAGAAGGCTGCTGCTCTGCAGCAATGTTTCCTTCCATTAAAATTTCCTCTTAAAATATATGGCCCAAAGGAGCAGCACTAGACCTCAAATATACCACAAATATGGACAAGGTTGCCTGCAGGCATTTGGAGGCTGGGAATTTGCCCAAAACATTATCCTTCAAGAATTAACCAACCCTCTGTCAGCACAGTTAACAGCCCCAAAAAACACCAATTTACTTTGACATGCCTTTGTCAGGGCAGCTCACTAATTGAATATTGCCCTGTTTATCACTGTTTAAGGCTTAATTATTCCCTAGGACTGAAACTGGAGCCTTTATAGATCCATGTGCAAATAAAAAAAGAAGAGTTTGGGAGCCAATATTGCCAAGCAAATTCAGTTTTAGGTTTCTATCCTCCTGGCTTCATCCTGGCTCACCCTGCCTCTTCTTTCCCTCATCTCCTGACACAATCTGTGATAACCAGGGACCAGAAGAGCAGGCAGGGTACAGCTGACCACATGAACTCTGCTCAGGACTTTGCTCTGCTTGGCCACTTGAACCTGCCTGTGAACACCAGAAATGAGAAAAAAGGTGATGAGGAAACAGAGCTGAGAGACACAAACTCACTAAAAGTGAATGCAAGAGCCACCAGCAGTACCACATGTGTGGCCATAACTTCCTGGGATGTTTACAAACCTTCCCCTCACAGGAAAAGCTCAGGTCATGCAAGACACAGCCCCTGATAGCGACAGCCACCCCAGAGTGGTGCTCAACAAGCAGAGAAACCCTTCAAGGCAAGTCCTTTCCTCACCTCCCCATCAAGGTTGGCTGCTTCACTTTACATTTTGCATCCTTTTTGTTTCCCTTAGCTTTCACCAAGACTAAAACTCTGCATTTGTGTTACTATTTTGTATAAATCTATAAAGTCCATCCTTTCAAATCGGTGAATTTGCTGCACATGACATCATAACCTCCACCTGTGCAGCCAGAATTCTGGAGTTTCCTCACTCACAGCAATTTGGTCTAAACAGCAATTATAAAAAAAGTGCAGCCTGGGAACATTTATTATTATTATTATTACCATCATTGCTTAGCAAGGCTCCTATCAAGTGCTGAAGCAACAATCTTTTGAAAGGCAAATTTCCTCCCACCTGGCAAGCAGAATTTTATTTTTACGTGTCCCTATCAAACTAAAACCAGAACACCTGGGGGAATGGAGAGTCATTGACTTCACTGGCACACTCAGCAACATTATTATCTTAATGACACATAATGGTCTCCATATTCATAACTTTCACCCAAGGAAAGCCTGGAGAGGCTGTTGAGCTGACCTCATTCCCTCAGATGACCACGTGTAGGGTTAATGACACTGACACAGGAGTTACACCTTCCCAAGGGAAAAAAACCCTTTTCCCATTTAGGTCACTTCCAGGAACCAGGAGGTGAATTTGCAGCCACAACATGGAAAAATTTCTCAGTGTTTTAGGGAGCTAAATTACCATGCACATACTTACTTATAATCCTTAGTGTGCAAAACACTGGGGGAAAAAAAAAAAACGAGGAAGGATCGGGGTGGAAAATTCCCAAATATACAAGTAATTCCTGGCAGTCAGTTTGATCAAGGACTACCACAAAGTGTCTTCTAAATCAGACTGATCACTAACCCAAAACAACCTCTTTCCATACCAGACTTGGAGTTTCAAAGGAAAATAAGCTAACACCAAAGCGCAGCTGGTGATAGAAATTGTCTCAACTGAACAAAATACAGCTCCAGGTAAAACAAAAAAGGCATGAGAAGCATGAAAAAAGACACATGTATGTATCTCACCAGATGTGATGCCCCTGAGCCTGGAAGATGCTGCCTCTTCAGCTCCCAAGGGATTCTTTGAGTATCCCAATGGTTATCACAGGCACTGGAAAGACAGGAGTGTTTACGTCAGGGATTAAAGAAGGCACCAAAGGCAGAAAAGTTTTACAGTTCAGATGACCTAGAAAGCAAAACAGATCTTGATCTTTGCTGCAGTTGCTGGATACAATTGCACCACTGGCTAAGCTGATTTGCTGCTCCTTTTCTTTTTCCAGTGGCTCCTGTGTGAGGAAGAAACTCCCAAGCAGGAAAAGGCAGACTATTCCATCCATCCCAACTCCCACCAAGGGAAAAGAGCAGCTTCCACTTGCAAGGAAAACTGCTCCATTCACCTGATCCTGCTGCCAGGACTGTAACCCAACCAACCACAGCGTAATGCAACCCTGAGAACATCCTGGGAAGCATCAGCCACAGAACTGAGGATTTTAATATCCAAACTGCACTGATTAATATGGAACCAAACCTGATTATGCCCCCATTAATCACTTCAGGGAAGAAAAAAAAAACTAAAAAAAACCTGAGGGAATTCCCTATTTCTTTTGGCTGTAGACCAGCACAGTTTCTTGACTGCTGGCTGCCTTCAGTCAAAGATGCAAAACCCTTTGGCTATTTGTGCAGAGCTGCATTGCCATGGGTTTCAGTGAGGGGTTGTTTGTCTGCCTGTTCATGTGCTTTGACTGCAACAGTGGCAGAACAGCCACCTTCAAGCTGGGATAAATGATAATTTAGCATGTGGTGAGAAAAATCTGCCTCTGAGCCATGCCTCAAGGGGAGAACTGGAGGGAGTTCTTGGGAGGATAAACTCAGATCTCAAATTTGGAGTAAACCAAGCCAGCTGGGAAAGCTGCTCAGGGCCTCTGGTGACTCCCATCCACTTCCATGTACAGAGGCAGTAAAAAAGACAAAACTTTCAAATGGTCATATATTCAGAAGGCTGGAATTACAAGGTGTGGAGAAATTTTCTTTATCTGTTAAACCAGGTGAAGAAAGATACCAAAAGCAAGCTGGCTTCACAAACAGCTTTTAATTAGACAAGGAGTTTACCTTCCTACATAATCAACGCAATCAGCAGGTGGGCTTAAGAGTATTCATTAGACTCATTATCTTAAGCAAGAGATTCGACTAAGCCCCAAAAAAATACATCATGCTTTTGCAAGTGACAGTGCAATTTTGCACCATTTCTTCTAAGTCCATAAGCAGTGTCAGTAATTTAGTGTCAGGGGCAGCATTTGCTTATCTTAGAGAATTTTGAGGAGTTTGTTTCAATTTTATACTCCTGGCCAAAGGGGGTTTTTGAAGGTAGCAGGTGATGAAATGAAGAGGGAGTCAAAGTCTGCTCCACACGTGCTGCACCATGGCTAAACACAACTGGTACCCTGTTGTTCTACAAAAACAACACCTTTGCTGCCCCGAGAGCTGCCAAGGCAGAAAATCACAGCTGTGACCAGCTAAGATGGCAATTCCTCCAGGAAACTCCGTTCTGAACCTTCCCAAGGCTGTATCACAGCAAATACTGAAGAATCCAGGTTTTCCTGAGTTTGCCAAACCCAGCAGACCTGGTGAAAGGAATTCAGGTTCTCTTTGTGCAATGCATAAATCCAGGTCACAGGACTATCTCAGCCTTCATAAAATTCCCATTAAAGTCAATTGCAGTTACGTGTTCTAATCCAGAGGAAATGCAGATCTCTCCTTCCACCAACAAAATGCCAAACTACTCCAATCACTAACAAAATCCAAGGACTGATGTGCCATTCAGGAGTCACCTAGCTACATGAAGTGATCCAGGTCTTTCAGGTAGAAACTCTGCTTTAACTAAAAACACCATTTACATACAGAGAAGAAAATATAAATTCGAAGGTGCAATATAGTTCAGTTAAACACCTTCAAGTTGTGTAACTCCCTGACTGCTGAGATGTTCTGCAGACAAAGCTCTGAAGGTGGACATCAGTCTTAATCAGAAGAACATCTTGTTTTCTTTCATTCTTAGCCCCCTGTGAGGCTTTAACACCAAGCTGTGAGTGCTCTCATCTCAGGGTACTTAAGTGTTCTCCTCCCCAACCAAACAAGATTACTCACCTTCTTTAAGTTAGGCACACTTTTGTTGAGGCAGAGCCAAAACATACACACAGGCACATATTCCTGACCAAGGACATGTTTTTCTTTCATGGGCTGTTTTTACTCTGTAGTCCTAAGCACAGCACTAAAAACAACTTTTTTAAAAACTAATTCATTTTGCCAAATATCTTCAAGAATTCCTTATTGAAGCAAAACTCACAAGTGTATTTCAGACCTTTTCCAACGCCATGATTCTATGGTCTATCAAGTGAAATACCATGAATGAGCAAATGCTGACAATTAGACATGACGTGAACCAGATTAATTTTTTAATCCACTTGCTGATATACTTTTATACAGTTTCATACCACATAGCCTGCAAAATATCAAAGTCAAGGGGCACCAATAACTAAAAAGCTTCTAAATAATTAATAAATTTAATTATAATTTATTATAAATAATTATACATCATATATGCTGAAATATAATTAATAAAATTAATCTATTTGGTTCATACTCAAGAAATCTCTGGATGGCACACACTAAGGAAAGCTGAGTGCAATTATCTTGCACTTGGTTCTTAAAAGGAACACTAAGTGCAACACAAATGAATTTACCTTATTCTCCACCTCATTATTTCTTCAATCTCCTTCAACAGATAATCTCATCACTATATTTACTTACATACTGATTAACTAATTACCAGGTTGGAGAAACTGAGGTGTGAATACCAAACCCAAACAGGTGTGGAAATACAAAGTTTCTCTTCAAGGAGTCAGAGATGTCTTTCATGACTTTATAACTAGAGATGGTTACTTCTAAACAGAGCAGTAGACCATTAAACATTTTATGAGCCTACTAAAATCCTGGGTTTTCCATCATTCTTCTCCAGTGTGAAATTCTGTGCTCTGTAGGAAGGGGAAACAATCATTCCAGGGAATGTTTCTCGCAGAGGGCAATCCTCATGGCCCTGTTCCATGGGGTTAAATTTTGGGAACACTTAGATGGTAAAGCCTACATTAGCAAGCAAAAACAACAGCACTGAGGGCTACCTATTTCCAATCTAGTGGAAAAAGCTTGATCCTCTTTTCCATAACCTGGACAAAGAAACAAAATGCCAAATTTAATTGCATCAACCTGGAAATGGCGAAGCCTGTGAAGTTGAGGACAATTCTGCCCATTTAAAACATTTAAAAACCTACAGCAATCAAACCTGGATTTCTGAACATCTTTGGAGCCCTGGCTCAGGACTATTAAAGCAGGTGGCATGAAAAGCAGCCAAAAAAACCCACTGAAACCATATCAGGTATGGCACTGATTCAGAGGAAAGCATTAGCTGAATTTCCCTGCTCCCTAAAAATTCTGGTTGCAGCAGTTCCCAGGGATTACTTGGCCTGGTTTTATTCAGTCCCTGGGATCAAAAGACATTACAAACCAAGTGGATCTGGGCTGCAGACATTTCAAAGGAGACAAATAGCAAAACAAAATCTTTTTCAGTGCAACCAGAACCATCATCTCCCATTTACAATCACCTGTAGAGACAACATGAGAACCACCACCCATCACAGACAGCAGCACCTCTCTGGTGTCCTTATAGCAAGCAACCCACAGCCCAAAAACACATTTGAAATGTTCTGTAGGGTCATCCTCAGGTTCAAATTCCCAACTCTTCCAGCTGACCAGGCTGAGGGCTGAAATTCGACAGGAAGCAGTCACAGGTGGCAGTTTACAAAATTCTCATGTGCTCTTGAAAATCTCCCTTAAGGTTTTTCATTTTTCATTTCTCATAGGCTTTATATATGGCTGGTTGAAGGGACATAGTTAAAATGAAAAAAAAAACCCAAAAACCAGTAATACCAGGGGTTTTTGCAAGATAGATTCTTTTACATTATCATTTTACCTATAAAAATAAGTCCCTGAGTTTCTCCTCTAAAGCACTTAAGAAAGACTTAAAGCAGTTTTGACTGCTACTTGAACTAGGGCAGCAATTGTTTTTTTTAAAGTACTTTTCCCTTCTGCTGAGAAAAAGCACAGTTAGGCACAAGCCTTGCTCAAAATACAGCTTTAGTCCCTTTCACGACTCAAACCTGAAGCTGAATTCCTGACAATATGTGTTAACAACAATTTGATGACAACCTAAGGTGTGATATTGTAACAAGGAAAAAAAGTAAAGCAGGTTGTGCTGTTTCCTTGTCAGCATCCAAAAACACAGCATTCACATGATTGCAGACAGAACACTCTTTTAAAGTCTGGGTTTAGACATTTTTGGTTACTACTTCCACCACCCACCTGCCTATGCTCCTGCCTCTAATCAATTATCAACATAAACATTGGCATTTTATTTTAAAAAAATGGCTTTTTGAGGATCCTTTAATTCCTCCACATATTTACTCCAAAGAAGGACATGTCCTGTTTTACTTATTTTTTCCCTCAACATTTTTGCTTTGTGTTTTTTCTTTATAGGAGACTGAAACATGGAGATTCCCAAGTCCCACATTTTTTGTGGGACAACTGGCACTAAATTTATAGCCCAAAAGAAAACTCTGAAGAGACAGGGTTTGTGGGACAGAGGTTTTGTTTGGTTGGGTTTTTTCCTTCTTTCCTTAAAACTGCAAAGCTCTTTTGACAGGTTTGTCACCAGGCTCACAAAGGAAAAGAAGAATTTAAAGAATTAAAGATCTGAAGGATCCAGTCACACCATGCTGAACACTCACCTACACTCCAGTCCCTGAGGTTATTAATTCTAACTTTGGTACACACCACCAGACTCACTGAGAGCTTCCTTTAAACTACTGGCATATTATCTTATAAATGTATAATATAAATTATATTATAATTTATAATAAATAGTCTATAAACCACATAATTTTTGCTTCACCATTCCTTTTCTTAACTTAGTTCTCTTCAGTTTCAATGTGTGTGTGGATGTAAGGAATAAAATACAGACCAGACAACATTTTGCCTGGACTGAGACTTTGCTACCAGGCTAAAATTGAGCTTTTTTTTCAATTTTTGAAACAAAGGCTTTCTCACAGGCACTGGGAGGACAGTTAGAGTTCAACAAGTGGGAAATGGACTGAGCATCAAACACTTAATTTTGACAAATGCTGTGTTGATAGCACAGCACATCTTCATGACAGGCTGAGAGCTGGATGGGACTGAAGGTGGGAATATGAAGGCACAACACAATCACAAAGCTGTCAAAGCCACACATTTAGAGGTAAAACCCAAGATAAGGCAGCAAACAACCCAAAAAATAAAATGTGTGTTAGAAATATGGGAGAGAAGAAAACAGAGACAGCAAATTCCATTTTATTAACAAAATTCTAACCTTAATCCAAACCCCAAAACTGAAGTAAGTTTCTTTTGGGACATTTTAGTTGAAATATATTTGGGAAAATGTTGGAATGAGCCACTTGAAAAAAAAAAAACACAGCTCCAACAAAAAAATACTGCATCTTTTTGATTTGGTAGGAGCCTGCTTTATTCCACAGATTTTAAGACGTGTTTAAGATTCCATAGGTTTAGTATTACATCAGTGATTGTTCATAATGAAATTCCAGGCAGTAGCAAAAAAAAAAGATTTAATGATAGTACCACACAAGATATGGATATGGGGCCCTTTGAGCAGATTTACTGACAGGAATGTTGGATATGGGTTAAAACAACATTGTTGTCCGGTTCACTTGTGCATGCTAAAATGTCAGGTGACAGAGCAAGACAAGTTTTGCTATTTCTTGAATCTCTCTTAAGAAGTTAATCTAATTCTACCCTTTGCTGGATTTTTCAAAAGATTTGTCATTGACAGCCTTATGATACCGTCAACTGTGGTAAAAAGTGGTTTTTTTCTGTTTTCATATCCCATCCATCTCCGTGATAAATAATATTTTGATGGTTTTAGTAACATGTTTGATGTTAGTTGGGCTGGGAGATTAATTCCCTTCAAAGCTCTTGGCTGGCATCACCTCCAGTTTGGTGCTGTCACAGGAATTATTTTTCTTTTTCGTGCTTTGTTTTGTCAGAGTGACAAAAGGGAAAATGATGCCAAACTCCTCTGTAAAGAACTTTGAAAAAGCAGTGCCTGGCAGCTTGATCATAAAGCCATTTTGCACTACAAAAAGAAAGTACCTTTCAAAGATTTATTTGAAAAGAAATACTAAGAAAGCCACTTGACACCTTGCAGCTAACACAGGGTTGAAAGGAATTCAGAATCATCATCTATTTTCTGCAGGTAGATAACCTGAGTCTGGGAGAGATGATCTGTTGGAGTCCAATACCATAAAAACAGGCAACCTTTGTATTGGAAATTTTATGAACTCCAGGGTAGCAACACTTGCCTTGGGACTAAATGAGAGTTTGATAAAGTATCTCAAACTGTTGCTTTCATATTTGCCCAAGAAATAATTCTGATTAGAGCTCTTCAGTTCCATGTTTTTATGCCAGAAACAGATAAAGAAATCAAAACATTGCAGGAAAAACCAAGTTTAAAAGAAGTCTGGAACAATGAATTTGAGGAAATTATCAGGAGATTACATGATGAATAATCCCAGGCTGACATTTGAGGGACAGGACAAAACAAAAGAAACAAATGAGCTGCTGAAAAGCTGCTCCTCCTTTGAACACAAGGATGTTTCGTGGGTTTCCAGAGATCCATGTCCAGGGCATCAGACAAACCTGAGCTCACAGCAGCTTCTCCCATCAGGGTCTTGACAATGCTGATGAGATTCACATCTAAGAAGGTGCTTCCACCCAGTGGAGCTACTCCTCACCCCTGGGAGACAGGGAAAGCACACAGCCCGACTTGGATCCTGCAGCTCAGGCTCCCACACAACCCAGTTCCCATTTTGTGTGAATTTCAGGTGAGCACAGCATGCAGATCATGGTTATTTGGCTCATTACAGACACAAAAAATCCAAACTTCTGCTAGAGAAACACAAGTGAACATGCATGAGAACAGAAAGGAGAACACAGCAGACCCCATCTTTATGGGGTTAATTTTGGTTAAAAACTGATGTAAGGCAGAAGATATGAATCCCCTGCTAAGCTTACAATTAGTGCCTTGCTGTTCTGTGCAGCTGAACAGAACCCTATCTTTAGATGAATTTTTTTGGAATGCTTTTAATGATTTTGGCTGCCTGTATTAAGCTGCTGCAACATTCGATTTCCAGGGTAATGACAGCCAGGTCTAAAATACCCTAATCAGACATCCAAGAATCAAGGCCTTTCAAAAATAACTTGGAAAAAACCCTGCCCTTTCTTTTGGCATCTTCTCTTTGACAGAAAGTGCGTCCACTTGCCAAATTAAGGAGAAATATGAAAGAACAAACAGACCCTTGACCTATAGCCAGACTATTGTTATGCATTCCATGACTGTGTGACAGTGTAAAACATGAATTTTAACAAGACTGCTTGGGAGCTTTCTATTATGCATGCACACTCACTCTGGTGATTTTTATGAGGGGCTTTTTCTTTGTCCAACTGGTCCATTTTACTCTAGAAGAATGCAGTGGTTACATGGAAACTCACCAATTTCTGTGCAGAGCTCTCCCCCCTGCCAACAGTGACAAGTCAAAATAAGTAGGTCTGAAATATTTCTCTATTAGAGTTACTTTATGCTGATCAACACAGCACTCAACTGGAATCAATCCAAAGCATCAGGAATAACAAGATGTGCAATGAAAATGCTCTGCATTTATCCATTAAATGTTCACACAGGGTTCACAGATGTAGAATTAGCCTAGGGCACTGGACATCCAGCAATGTATTATGGCCAGAGGTTATTGCTAAAAACAGTCAAGAGCCAGAAAACCAGCCAGTCTGCCAAATCTGAGGATTGCAACTGGACAGGAGAGAAGCTTCATCATCAGCTTCAGCAGGGCCAAAAAACTCAGCATCCGTTTCTTACATGCTAACTTTCACTTTTCTTAGAAATCACTAGAATGGCCTTCATTTCTTGATTTTAAAGGAACCCCAAACACTTATTCCAACCATATCTTCTAAGTATTTTTATAATTATATAAAGAGCCTAGTCTCAAATAAAAACCTATTCTTAAATCTAAATTCTGTGGTGTTTCATAGGCAAACTGCTTCATGACCTGATCCAAAACTCACTCAAGACTCTTCATCATCTGACTACCAAAAACAAGTGCTGCTAAATCACACCCTGACATTTTTGTTTCTGAAAAGCAGCCAGGAGCATCCATGTCACAGAATGAAGCTCAAGGACTTCCCTGCTCTGTGGAGCCTCAGACTCCAGCTTTATTAACCTGACTACAGCTCCTTGGAGGACTTCTTTCCATTGGAAGTTATGAAAATAAATGTAAAATATATGCTCACACATCATAAAAGTGAGGTTTTGTTTCATTTTAGACGAGATTAAAAAAAATTACGCTTTGAAAAACAAAATGAAACTTACAAACCCCCTAAACAATAAAAGGTTATGTGCTATGGAGCTGCTTCTGGTCAACTCCTCCCATCGAAGTGAAAAAGGCATCAGAAAGAACAAATTCAGCATCTCTGATATTTGTAAATATCTCTGTATGCAGCAGTTGGATATGTTAGGGTTGTTTTCCAGCTGACAGGAAAAGATCCCAAAATCTTGTCAGGTTTGACTGCACTGTAAATCTTGACTAGCCCACTAGTCATGAATCAGGTTTCTAATTTGCCCTCTCCCATTTCAAGTGTAAATTAAGACCAAATCTTCAGGCTCACTGTGCTGCAGTCTTGGTGATCCAAGTGGTGCTTTCTATGAGCTTTGGCACGAAATTCACCTTTGGAAAGATCTTGGAGACCTTTCAGATGAAGCGTTTTCACACGTGATGTGCTGTTATTAATGACACTTCCCCAAATGTAAAAAGGCTCCACATTTGAACACGAGATTATTCTTAGTTATAAGTGACCTGGTTTTTTCCCCAATCACCAAACTAACCATGTGCTTGAGAGGGCAGGATCAGCTTTAACTTCTGATTCCCAGATTTCTGAGGATATTTACCAAGAGTCCTGACAAAACTCTTCATTACATTGTGCACCCACCAGAGCACCGGACGGCTTTCCCCACACGACCAATAACAATGTCAATATTGAACTGCCTTACCTCAAAACCAGCACAATTTCTATTTATGTATAAATGCTAACAGTTCAGAGAAGGAAAGCACAATTTCAATAGATAATTATAGATATAATTCAATATTCAGGAGGTAATTATACCTGAGTTTGCTACCCAGTGATGGTCTGTTCAAGAGAAACGTGCATTCTCTACTTGCAGACTGAGCTACCCCTTAAATTTTCCATCCTCAGGGTACAATGACAGTTTTTCTTTCTTCTCTGCTTTTAAGACAATACAGGCTGCTGATTTTCACACTGGCTCTCCACAAGTGAGAACTTCCTGCACTGTAAAAAAAAGCCTGTCCTGAAGAATGAGTTCTTGCTTAACCGAATTCACTTTGTACAGCAAGAAACTCCCAACAGGCAACAGAACATTTTCAAATTCCAGGGCAGTGAAAGGTTATAATTGTGGCTCCACCTCACTGTGTTATAATGAACCCAAGACAATGGAATCTCCCCCTTGGCAGGAGGGACAGGATTACCCCCTGGCTGGATGAGGATGCATCGCTGCTGTCCCAGCTCTACGAAACAGAGCCCGGCTGGGCGTGACAGAAACAACACGAGTCATTCACAGCAGCAATTGGCAGTGTAAAACAGCAAAGGGCACACTCAGCCAGAGAGGATGAAGCCAATCTCTCACTCCCCTGACCCTGCAGTGCTGGAAGATGAAATATGTCACACAAGCTGGCCAGCAGAGTTAAAATCCACCTGATTTTAAAATCTCCTGGCGCTGGTGTCAAAGAGCTCAAGAAGTGGATTCTATGCTTGGTGCTTGCTGCTGGCCAGTCCTGCTCCTGCAGGGCCATCCTTAACTCTCCCCTGTGATGGACACAGGCATTCCCAGCAGGAACAAAGACACCTCAATGCCAAGAAAAGGCAACCCAACTCTGGTGCTCCATCACACCCCAAACACTGCTATCATTACTGCCATCAGCCAGGGATTTCGAAAATTTGAGTCCCAGTCATCTGCCAGGGGATACAGAGGAAAATTTGAAGGGAATGGTGGGTCTGCCAAATTGTACTAGTTAGATAACCCTTTCTCTCAGATCTCTTTGTTATTACATCTGGGGGAAAGGGAAAAAAACACAAAAAACAAACATTTAGGCAGCTTTAGTAGTACAATTCTGCTTCTGCTGTCTTAGAGATGTTAATGTCACACATAAATCTTCATGTTTTACTAATGGCATCATATATCTTCCCAGGCATTTCTAATTCACCCCTTGTAGTGCTATCTAAGCACTTTATCACACAGGGTTGCTCTGTGGCAGGTATTAATATTAAGACACAGTGCCTTGTCTTCCGTAGGAAAGTACATGCTCTTATCTAAATTGCTGAGACTAATAACTTGAAATATTGTCCCTGCAAACATACTTGAATGGTGTATATTCAGATAACCAGAGCGTTTTGGTTTTTTCCTCCTTCTCCCCTTCCCTCCCAGCAAGTGAACATAAATTAAGCCTCCACAGGAGTTAACCCAAGAACAGGAATTCCCAGGTTGGAGGCAGGGAAGGATGCTGTCCTGTACCCACCTGGCAGGGACCACACCCCACACCAGGCAGGACTCCCAAGGGTGGCACGAGTCCTTTTATTCCCCAGCAACCCCCCCATGGAGAAACATGAGCTGGGAAACAGAGCTGCTTTCCTCCTGGAAGTTTCTCCTTTGCAAATAAACATTATTGTACACAGTCCCTATTGCTTAATCCCTCTGTGCCTTGGAACTTGGACACCTGAAAGTTAAATTGTTTTCAGCTGATAACTGGCCTAAGGATGCCCCCCTCTGCTTGTTATTTCTCTGATCCAGATAAGCATTTGGTTTTTTAATCAGTCACAAAGCTAAAAAGAGAGAACACTGAAAAGCCTTACAACTCCACATACTTAATTTAGCCTAAAAGTAATTTCTGGGCAGAAAGGGAAAATTTAATTAACTCTCCTCTATAAAAATGCATAGTAAGATGTGTAGCAAGATCTTATACATTCCTTTGAAGTTTGTCATACATTCCTGAATACCTTTGACAGCCTAAGAAGTTATGTGTCTGCTTCTGATTAGATAATTGAAATAAATCTACACCAAATAAATTCAGATCTCTTAAAACAAACTGCAGAGGTACATGAACTCTGGAAAATGCATGTAGTACTTCAACCAAAAGGCATTTCTGAAAAAATCAGTTATCATGAAGGAATTTATTTCTCTATTTTCTTTCTTGCATGGGGTCTCTGCAGCTAGTGTCCAAATTTTAATCCAGATTTAATGCCAGCCAGTACCAGCTACTGTTATGTGAACTGCAAACCACTGCAGCAGAGGGAAATCGTATCTTTTACACTTCCTGCTTTCTCCATTTCACACCTAACAGTGAAATGCTCATTAAAAACAACAGATAGCACCGTGTCAGTCACTTAACTCCAAATCCAGCAAATATTTGCCTGCTATTTCAACTTGAGACAGCACTGGCAAAGCAGATTGAACCTATAGGGAAGAGCACTGCTTCGCAGGGTCAGTTTCAATTCACTGCTTCCAGCCTAGAAACCATCAACCAATCCATGCTGCAATGCTGTTCTGGCCAGACTACAAAGCCTGGAAAGGTGTGTGTGTATATATATATATATAGATATATGGATATATGTGTGTGTGTGTGTTATAATATATGCTACAATGCAATATAATACATAGACCCAGACATATTACATAAAATGGAAGGTGGCAATAAAATTGCATGTATTGCTTGGCAGTACATGAAGAGAACAAGGAGAATTTAAGAGCACAGCTGGGTAATAGCTGCTTAAAGCCATGCAGCTACCTGAGACTCCAACAGAGCACACAGGCACCAAAGCTTCCCGTGAAGAGTGACCACAAACCCCAGTCATGCTGATCAGATGGATCTTATCAGACTCATCAACCAGGTAGCCCTGTCAAGAATTGTGCAATGCCCTTCTGAAATCACAAAGAAGGCAACACACAGTGGGTTGAAGGTCCTCATAAACAGTTTACAGCAAGATGACCAAAGAGAGCCACAAGAACATGCTGCAGTTTCAGCTGTGTGACATTTTAGCTGCCGTTAAAATGCCGAGATGGTCTCACACTTCATGCAGCCAGGAACTTCTCTGGAAACACGTTCTCACAGCATGGGGAGATAATATTCCCCTCATCCTTTATCCTGGGACAGGGTCAGATCCAAAAGCAGGCAAGGAGGGCAAGTTCAGGCAGTGGGATAGCACAGAACAAGGGCTGCAGTCACTCAGCCATCTCTCTACGTTGCTCAGGAGCAGCTCCAGCCCAAAGCACAACTGGTGATGACAAGATAAACACACTTGTAGAATATCCCAGGCCACCAGCCCAGCACGAAGGTACATGAAGTCATAGAACGATGAAGTGCCTGACATTTACAGGGAGACATCTAAAAATGGTGATGAAAGGTGCAACAGAGCAGCCTATGCGAGCACTCACGTGGAAATAGAACTTTGAGCCACGAAAGAGCAAGTTAAAAATGTGTCCTGGAAATCTGCTGAGAAGTCAAGGCTCATCCAGCTCAGGGGCAGAGAAAATGGAAGCAGAAGTCCTGACTGCACAAAAGACATGACAAATTCCACATTAAACCTGGGGTCTGCCTCCAGCTGACCCAAATATTCAAGTGAAAATTTACTTCTAAAGGCTCATGTGCTGGCAGATGCACCTTCTGTTACTTTCCACCAGGTTCACACTGAGCCAGTTAATCCCAGTCAGAGCAGAAGTTTGATCCTCTGCCATGATGTGTCCTACCAAGGACATCAACTCTGCAACACTGGCCTGAGGCCAGACTCATAGAAACACATTAAACATCTTACCCTGTACATATTTCAATGCTTTTCAATTAAAAATAAATAAATAATGATTTTAAAAAAGCACCATGCTCCTAAATTTCACAAAAAAAACAATGTTATCAACAAGTTTTTTCTTCTGTGCTTACCCCCAAAAAAAACCAAATAAATAAAAAATCCAAACAAACATGGAACCACAACCAGACCTGTCCCAGAACACAGCAAGTCAATGCTGCCTACATACAATTTACAGAAAAATACAAGAGAAACCTTTGTTCCCAAACACTGATGATAAGTAGGAAGATAGTATGGATAGCCATCAAAAACTTCTGGAGAGCAGAGAATTATATAAAAATATATGATTAAAAATAAATTAAAATATAAATTAAATTATTAAAAATAAATTAAAGTATAAAAATATATTTAAAATATATTAAAATATAAAAATATAATTATATATAATATAAAATATAAATATAAAAATATATGTCTTGCACTACTTTTTCTCCCCTCAGGACTTTATAAAGTGTAGTTATTTGCTTTTGGTGCATCGAAATACATGGGGTGGGATTTTCCAATCACTTTTTACCATCAGATATGTGAAGTGTCCATGCTCAACAGGAAAAAAATATTTTCCACCAGATGGAGCAGTGCCACAATTAACAAATATTCTAAATTATACTGAGTAACATCACACCTAAATGGAAATAAAACAGCATTTTAAATCTGTGTTATACAGTTTATCACCTCCAGCAGTGCCCAGAGCTGGTATTTCTGATTTCAGTTCTATGACTGTATCATTCCAATCACCTGTAAATCTTCTGTTCATCCCTTCCTACCCTCTTTTTCACTGCATTATTTCAGAGTGGTTCTTCAAAAACCTTCCTCTCATCTCAGACTTGCAGATCCAATTCAATCTTCATTTCTTTCCCTCGCATTTCCTCCCAGTTTCAAGTCTCTTGCTAAATTCTACTGTCATTTCTCATAATTCTTTCCTCTTAGTCCTCCTTAGGACTATTAATGCAAATCTGAAAATAAAAAAAGCAACACAAAAGTAATAATAAAAATACCCTAAACCACAGAACTCACAAAATTTTCTTTTTCTTTGTAAAGTCTTCTTTACTTTGCAACCTTCCCAGTTACTTGGGTTTATAAATGTCACAGCAGAATTAGTCTTCTTTCCCACCCATACCCGTTTTCTGTGAAAAAAAATACCAAAAAACTCATCTGCCCTGGCTTCTGCAGAAAAGCAAGCATGTAAACAATCTAAAAGGAATGGGGTTTCTAAGGCCACACTGTCCTGTAAAAGTGTTGATCAGCTGTCACTAATTTGATCTATTGATAAATGCCCAGTGGAAGACAGGATTTCTTTATTCCCAAAACTCTAAAAACAAAACTAACATGGAAGGCACAGGTAGCTCAAAGTAAATCCATTCCATTCTGCATAAGATATATATATATAATATATATATATGTTTAAGCAAGCATTAAATCACATTTTCTATTATGTCACTGAGGTGCCTGCTGTCTACTGACACGTTTAGTGTCTCAAGAACTCATTTAGCAACGAGATCATGGTTAGTTATCAAGTCAGCTTGCTCTCATTCTGGAGATGCAGCAGAGCAGTACACCTCCCTTATATAATCTCGTTTTTCTCCAATGGATGTGAGTCATTCAGGTGAAATTGAACCCACAGTAAATCCCAGCCTGAAAGTCTCCCATGGAAGAGCCCATCCAGAAAAGCCTCTAGAGTGTTTGCCTTGCTGGGTGCCCCCAGTTTCTGGTTCCTTAATACATGGGACCTCAAAAACCATTTTGCAATAGTCCAACAACAGCCCACATGCTCACTTTCCATGCATTTTATTATTTTATAATTTTTTTATATTTCTTTTTTATAATTTCATAATTTTTATTATTTTATATTTATTATTTTATTGTTTTATTTTGTTTCTTGTCTTTCCAGACATCTCTAGATCACTTTTCTGCGGCAGCTCCAGACAGGCTCCACAGCAGAGTTTATTAACCATTGTAACAAAGTTATTCCTGTTGGGGTTTTAATTAAACAAGCTCAATATTCTGCTGCAAAGCATTTGCATTTCAAGGGTGATCAGAAAGGGTCCAACTTTGCCTAGCAGCACTTGTGACCCCATGCACACAAATTCCCCAAATCAATTAGACAGAACTCAAGGGGACTTCCGAACTACAAGAAAGAAGTAAAAAAAAATTACAACTGTGGGCTCTGTGAGGTGAGGCAGGTGTCACGTTTTCTTACCACCACCACCAACAGAAGAATCAACCAAACATTGTTCTTCCAGAGGTTCATCACCCTGAGCATAAAAATGTGTGTCTAATTTACTAGTCTGGTTTCAGATTCCAGCTATTCCGTAGGATTTTCTCCGCTAGAATCACAGAGCCCGTTAGTAGCCAATATCTGTCCCTGAGGAGGTTCCAAGATTTGATTTTTATTAGAGTCCTCTGTATTGTTCATACACACAAGATACAGCCCCTCATTCCATTTTTCTTGCTCCTTAATATATGATTTCGGTTTTGGCTGCATTACAACAATTTATCTGAACAGAGCCACTTTATTGAATGGCACAGATTGCACTCTCCAGCTGCCTTATCTTCATCACTGCTCACTATCCCCCCACCCTCCTGATCCTGCTATCATCTCTGCTTTTTAATCTGAATTCTAAGTAGTAGCAGCTGTAGTATCACCCAGCACTGACTCTCCTTCGCTTCTGCTCCTCACCTCATTATTTTTTTCCCCCCACCCCCACAGAATTTTCCATTTCTGGAGTTGTAATAACAACTGTCCAAAGAGAGCGGCGTGCCCGGTACGCGTTTCCCAAAATCACGCCGGAATTCCGCGGGGACCGTCCGCTCGAGGATCGCCAAACTCAGAGAGAAAGCCAGGCCTCCCCTGCTGACCCATCCCTCTGGGATAGTCCCAGAGGAGCTGGGCTGCTTTTCACCCTGGAAAGGCGTGTTTATGGGAGTTATGGGTTACAGCAGTACAGCCAGGCTATATTCTGTTGACCTTGGAAATTATCCCACCATTGATTTTATGTACAAAGCTCCCAGGCCCTGCTTCTCCCACCACCCCCACTCTCTAAAAACCTTTTTATGTAGGGGAAGTGGGTAAGTTTTTTTTTTTTCTCTCTCTCCTTTTTTTTCTTCTCCATTTTTTTCTTCTTTTTCCTAATTAATTGTTTTGGAAATCTGAAAAGTAACAGCTAGACAAACGGCAGAATTTTTAGGTACGGGACAGGGCAGACCACAGAATTTCCACAACCACTGAGTAAGTTCAAGGAATCTCTAAAATATCATTCCTGCATGTAATTTGCAAGAATGTGGATAAATGCAAATATTTGATAAGTACTTCTATTTTTCCCTAAGGTTTCAAACACAACAATGAAACTGGAAGCCTGGAGAACTTGGAGCATTCCCAGTACCAACTGGACACTCTTAACCTCTAAACTCTCCACTATATAAATGTGTCGTGTGTTTGCTGAGTAGATGTTTATATGCACTTCCTGTTTCAGGGCGAACTTTTTAGTTACTGGGAAAAAAAACCAGGAGCTCTCCAACCCCTTGGGAATCATTTTCCATTAAAGAGGCTTTGGATAGACTATTTGTTTTTTCAGATTTGGAAAGAAAACCCAAAGGAATGTGTATTTCAAGTATCTTTACTCATTTTACAATAACAGTCCAGGGCTGTATGGCTGGAAAAAAATGAAAATTTATTTTTACTAATCTGCCTCCTGACACCTGATGATGCTTTGCACCAATGGAACACAATTTCCTTAGACATGACCCTGACAGTTTTTCACTTGATCACACAAACAACCACAGTTGTTATAAATGAGCAGCCCTACCAACAGCCTGCACAAAAAAGGCCAACCACAGTGTGAGTATGAAGCTTGCACAAATCCCTTCCCACTTCCTAACAGCTGGGCTCTTTCAGGGCAGGAGACAAGTCTGATAAAAGCTTCTGTTTGGGCTATTTCTTCTAGAAAGCAAATTAATTTCATCTCAACACCGCTCATCCAGTACTTCTGACAAGCCAAGCTTCCAATAAATTATATTTTTCGAGAAACACAGCATGAAAGATCATGCCAAGTACTGGGGTAGCTCACAATTAGCACGTTTTGTCATGACAGAAATCAGAGGATATGGGACAACCATTAACTGAATGCAAGTCTAAAGGCTTCTTTTTATTACTGTCCTAGGCTTGACAGTAGCAGAGAATCATTGCAGAAAGAATTGAAAACTAAAAAAGACATGGGAAGGACAGAAGTAAATCAGCAACCTAAAATAAATCAGCAGTTTTAAGGAATTATTCTAGATCACAGCATTCAGGAAAATTCTTAGGTGACCAGATTTCAAAGGGAAGATAAACTGAAGGAAAAGAAGAGAAATTAAGATATGGGTTGGTGATTTAAGCATCCCCATCTGGACCAATATTCTGTCTTTATTCATTTGACTACAGCCAGAGTAAACTGAGTTTTAAAGCATGCATCTGGATTTCTACCAGTGAAAGCTAAATAAAGAATGTCTGCTTTTGCTGAAGTGTGAGCTCTGAAAAACCCTGACTTCACTTCCAAAATGCCACTTCACTTTAACTGGCTGATGCTTTTTGGTGGTACTTTCAGGAATAACAGTATTAAAACTCCAGTTAGCTCATTGTGACACTTTCACATTTAAAAATCTGTACCAATCACCTATCAATCATTCACTGCAGCCTTTCTGCTTTACATTTGCTTCACCCTCCCAGCCACCATCAATTTCTCAACACCCAGGGAGAAGATACACGTGAAGGAACGAAAGCCTCCGATAATATTTGATTATTTTTAGCCAAAATTTGTCCAACAAGGGCAGGTTCAGCATTCAGAGGAGTTATTCCAAGTGGCACTATGAAAACAAGAAACAGTAATTTGCTTCAAAGGTAGAGAAGCCAGACAACCACAGTCATGTCTAAGTGTGTGCATTATAATAAAGCCTCTTTTCTCTCTGGGGGACCTCTTTTTTATGTCACTGTTTCACAGCCCCACAGAGTTCACTGCAAACACTGAGCGTGAGTGTGAGAGGTCACTGCAGCATGACAAACTGAGTGAATCCAGGGCTGATGAAAGATGCTGGGTATGAAATCCTCTGCCTAAAAAAAGCTGCAGCACACACTAAGCAACACAGATTTCATTACGCTTCCCTAAAGGCACCACTAAGTCCTGAGCAATGATCTACTAAAGATTAGAATGACTATACACAGGTGTAGTGGAAAAATATGTCTTCAGAGCTGAACTGAAGAGCATTTCCTGAACATTGCTGGAATATATTGCTTTGTGTGCCTTAAATCACCGTGGAGCTGTCAGACAGCTCTCAGTAATTCTGACTTCAGCCAGATCTGACCTTACCATTCTGCATCACACTGTGCCTTCCAGTGCCCAGAACTTCATGTAGTCTCATTTAGTAGGTGTCCCTCTAAAAATGAGTCATCAAGTAAAGGAAATTAAGTGAGTATCCAATTAAGTATCTAAGCTCCTGGTATGTTTTAATATATTTTATTTACCAAGGCTTGATCTTTTTCAAGATTGAGAGCCATCAGAAGGAAAAAAAATTCAATTAAGTCAATCTTGAAAATTATCAAGATTGATCAAAAGATCAGGATTTGCTCCTGCTTTAGCTGAAGTCAGTACAATAAAGGACAAGACAGTTGCCCCTGTCCTTGTGAAATGGCTCCAGTTTCACCCTCACTGTGCAAAGAGTGAGAAAGAAAAGGTTTTCTGGTACTCACCTCACGGCAGAGAAGGGCACACCATGCCATGCAGAGCTCAGGGAGGCTGGAGAAAGCTACCCCTGACATCCTGTTAAATTCTCCCTGTAAGTCCTTTCACCACCAGCTTTCCATGCCTCCCACCCCTGAGGCAATGAATGGGTGAATGTGTTGTGTTTAATTCAAATATATTCCCCAGAGGAATCGCTTTCTCCTCTCACATCAGAGAAATAAATCCACAGTGGTCAACCTCACTCTGTGTGCAAACAGCACCACCCCAGCAGAACTATCTGACAATGTGGATCAAGAAAGACTTCCAGGGACAGATGAAACCTGCCAGGCCAACACACCCAGACATGGTGGGAAAGAAGAGTGGTCCTCTGAGGTTTTTAATTCCCAGCAGCTGCCTCCACACTGCAGTCCAGCACTGCATTTTGCATCCCTTATCAGCTTCAAGCCACTGTTCACTGACTCAAGGACGGAACATTTAAGGAGGGAAAATATAAATATTCCTCCAAGTTCTTTTGCTTGTTTTTTTTTTTCTATCTATTGAAGTATACAGTCCAAAATATCTATTTTAATAGTAGCAACACAGCAAAATATCTTCTCAAGATATTTCTATGAAGGAAAAACAAAAAGCTACAAGTCTAAATATCATTTGTTTAACTTTTTAACACACCACATAACCCTATTAGGCAGTGCACACTGCTGTGTGACCTATGGTGATACTTATTTTTAAGACACTCAGCCTGACAGACATTCCTGTTGTAGCTCCTCCTCAATTTAGGAGTGTTTAGGGTCTTTTAGAAGTCAGGTTTCAGAGGGGACAGGAAAAAGGGGAAGTCAGCAACCACCAGTAGTCCACTGTTCCTTTTTACAGTATCTACATCATACTAAAGATTCCCCAAAGCAAAGGTTTCAGGAGAACAGACTCACAAAATTAGGGTTTCTAAACCCCCTCCTTAAAGGCCTTGCCAATGCTCATATAGGATGACCGAGAAGTAAATTTAAATCCTCTATAATTCTTTCACAACTTTAACCCCAAACCATTCCAACTTCTGCTAATTAAATGGGCCAAAAGCACCATCCAAGTTCACTTCAAAGTTCCTCTTCCCTGCCCTTGAGAGCAGCTGTTGCAGCCCATATCCATTCTGTACCTCCTGAATTTAAGTTTCCTTTAGCACCTGGAAAGTGAATTTATCTTACCAAAACAAGGGATTAACAAACACCTGGGGCAGACCTCAGCCTTTATGTGGAGCCTCTCACTGGGATAAAAGAGCAGGATTCCACATTACTCACCTGCCTAAAACACAGGGATAAGACACTTTGCTGCCCCACAGCATCACTTTTCTGTCTCCACAAACCCAGAGTTACGATCCTGCAAGAGTGGGACCACTGATCTTCCTTCAACTGATACCACAGAGACAGATTTTATCCTGTGAATCTTATCCTCCTTGCTCTTTGAATGTATTTTTCACGTTCTTTTCACATGGGAGGACCCAAAGGGCAGTAAAGTATCTGTTCTAATGTCACCAAACTCGTAATTTCCAGTCTCCTACACGGAAAGTCTATTTTTTGCAGTCACACCCCGGCATAGAAGCAAGATGTGATGAGCAAACTTCAGAGGAGCCACATCAATGCAGAGAAATCATGGATTGATTTGATCCAGGTCATGGAGGCTGGACATTACCACACTTTCCCATTTTACTCATTTTATTTTATTTTTAACTCAGTGCTACAAACTACAAACTTTAATCCACAGACTCCAAGCTACTGCCCATCAGTGTAACTTCTATTAAAACCCTCTGCTTTCATGCATCCAGAGAAATTAGGTTTGTGTAAAATAAAAACCAAAACAGATGCCCAAGAGATGTAAATCAGTAAAGACCTACTGATGTTACAGTGATTTATGGAACCCAGGAGTTCTGCTTAGCAAAGCTTTCTGCGTTTGGCATTCTCAGAGCACACACAAATTCTCTCCCTTCCCCTCCTCAGATTCCCATCAAATGCAGCCCTTGTAACAGAAGTGTTCTTTTCCCAACTTGGCTTCAAGTCATGGCTGCAGCTCTCAATAGTATATAACCTGTCAAGATAAAATATGTTTGGGGACATACAATCTCTACTGAGCATTTTATTGACTTAACTCCGCCATTTCTGAAAGGCGGCCAAAATTCTTTAAGGTTTTTAAATGACTTTGTTTTCTAAATATTATCCATGGACAGATATAAGGACACAAAAATCCTCAGTTGTTTGTGTAATTTGACTTATGTGCCATGCATTGCCCATCATGATATATTAATTTTCTTTTGCAAGCAAACAAAACAAATCCCAGCTACAAATTGCTTGGGACATACACAAGGCAGAGTTATCCTGGGAACCATTCAAAGCAGAAATTTTGTTCACATAACATCTGCAGGTCATTCAGAGACTACAATTTTGCTTCTTAAAAAAAAAGGGCAACCCAAAGCAAAAAAAAAAAATAAAATTTAAAAAATCCCACAAAGTTTAGGCCTTCACTGCAGTTTTTCTTTGCAGATGCTGCATGAGGCCCAGGATGGTTAAGATCAAGATACAGAGGTGTTACTGATGCCACAGAAACACTCCCAGGAACATCTCACAGGAGAAAAATGACTCTTGGGAAGAGCAGAATATGTGAGAACAAGAATGAGGCCCCTCTCAAGAATACCCCACATGTTCTCTTGTCCTGTAGTGTACCCTGGCCACTCCAGAGAGTTGTTCTGAATGTTAAACCTTCCAGAAAGCAATTCTAAAAACCCCAATGCCCCAAATTGAGGCTGAAACTGTAAATCTAATAATTTGCTCCAGTTGTTTGAATTAATGATCCAAAAATCAGTTGGGCCCACATTACTTCAATAGGCGTTCTTTGTGAGGAGGTATTCAAAACTGCTGAGGTGGAAGAACTCGAAACCTGTGAGATCAAAGAGCAGAAAGTTGATGATAGCCTCATCTACCACTAGTTCTTGGTGGGCATCACCTCAGTTAATAACATCACAATGCAATTGTCACTTCCAGGGCACCTTTCATTAAAGGGCCTCTAAGCACTCTGTAGGCCCTAATTAAGCCTCAAGCCACAGCATTCCCGTGAAAAATAGCTGTTGAGATTTCCAAAAGGTCAGGAAACAAGTGTGCTCTTAGAGCAGATGAATAAGGTTTATTATTTACCTTATTAATAAGGTTCTATCCACAAGAGGAGAATAATGGAGCCACACCAGAGCAAAGCAGAGCTTTGTGCCAGTGCTCGGACCAGAGAGAGCTCTTGTGCAGCTTCTCATGATCTTATTTTCACCCCAGCAATCACTGACCAGACCTGAAGGGATTTGCTGCAGTCAGCCCTTGACCTCTGTGCTACCGCAGAAACCTCAAATCTGTTTGCTAGACGAGTAACCAAGAAAAAAAAGGGGAAAAAATTCTGCTAAAGCAAGACCAAAGCAGCAGCAGCAGCAGTGATGGAGTGCAAGAGTCCCATCTCCTGCTCCAGTGATAGTAAAAGGTTTTAAAATCATAGAAAATTCAGGGAGTTAGAAAGAAAGTTAGGCTTGGCAAGCCCTGGGAAAAGTGTTAAAGGTAGGCCCTGGGAAATGTTAGGCCTTGTGCTTGCTAAAGATCATGTCAAACTGCACCTGTGTGGTCAGTGTATGATAAATGATATAATTGTTAGATGGGATTAGATATAATTATTGTTCAAAGAATCATGAATAAATGTTTCAATAATGTTTAAAGAATCATGAGGAACTATGTTAGGGGTTTGAGGGGAATCACAAGAAATCCATGCTTGGGTAAAATCAATGTATACAATAGAACTATAAAAATTTAATAATATGTAAGTTATATAACAATAGAGTATAAAAACATGTTCAGCTCAAAACCAAGTTGGGTCAGATTTGGGTCTGTGTACCCCTGACACCCAGAGCTCTTTAATAAAGCACTTTTATATAATCATTCTGTGATTATGTGTGTTCCTGAATGCTAACACCAGCAGATAGCCACCTTGAAAGAGATCACTCACAGCTTCAGATGCCTCAGGTGTTCTTGAAGATTTTGTAGGTGTTTTTGAAGATTTTGGAAGTTTTCTGAAGATTTTTATCAAGTGTTCAATTTTGAAGCTGCCCACTTAACTACAGTTCTACCAGGGATTTTGAAATGAAAAAAAAAAAAAGCTACTCTCACCAAGATGCTTTAAACAGAAGAAAATAGTGGGAAGAAGTGTCAGAGGTCAGATCTGCAACTCTGTTTAATTCACTTTAATGTTCACACAGAAGAATGCAAAGCAATAATTTTTCCTCCTCCATTCTGCCTGCAGAGCACAGCTCAAGCCATCACCTCTGTCTCCTGACACTAGTCAGAAACAGGTACCTTCATGTTAAACCTGGCCAGCTGTAACACATTTGCTAAAGTAATTACATTTATTTTTACAGATTACATGGGTTTAGGTTTCACTTACTGATGTACTAGAAAATCAGAACTTTCAATGTTGCAGCTAAAGTTCAGCACTGTTATAATCAAAGACAGCACCAAGTGCCTAAAGCTGCTAACCATACACACATTTTAAGAACTGAAATTCTGCAGCTAGCATGTGCTACAGGATCTATATTTCTCATCTGATGCCTCAGAGTAGCTTATATCCCTTTCACTTTTTCCCTGTGACATCATCACATTACCATGGCTATGATAATTAGACAGCAATTACCTAAACGTTAAAACCTTTGTCAAATGAAGCCTTTCTCAGTTACATAAATTGATGCACAAGAAATGATGTTATTCTGAGGTTGATGTTAATAGCTGAAGGTCCTAACAAAATCTGGTCCTTCTGGCCATGGAGCAGTGACTGAGCTGTTTGAAGACAAAGCAGCATTCACAATAAAATTTCAGGTTTTCCTGAAATTCCCCTCAGTGAGCACAGCCAGAAGCTAAGAAATGTGAAGCCCCTGAATGGATTCAAATGGATAAAAGTCACATTTCTTTGGGCAGTCTGCATCAGCTGTTACTAGGAGAAGAAATGCTAAAATAATATTGAACAGGCAAAATTGACAAAAATCCCCACAACAGCCAAAGTTGCTGTTTTAGGAGAGTAACTCCCCATCCAAATGATGACAATTAAAAGTTCCAAAAAGCACTGTTTTGGGGAAATCCAGATTGTATTGTGCACGTGTCATGGGACAACCAAAAAGGGGAATTAGTTTCCAAAGCTGCTGGAAGCACCATGCCACAGAGTTTAAACAGGAGAGTGCCTACAACTTCTGATGTGGAACACCCCAAAAGGTATTTCACTGTCTGCAAGGGTCATCTCTGAATAATGTACTGGGGATTCTCAAAGCAGACATTTTTCTCTAAAACCCTTTATTTAGCACACCAATGAACACAGAAGCTTTTTTCAGTCTTCATGAGAGAGGGGGAAACAATTGCTTTTTTTACACCACTTTGAGATATATTCTGTAGAATGACAAATGCTTAGAAATTAACTTCACCAGAGGTAAATCTGGACATAGATTGCTCAGGTTTCCATGCAATAAGCAGTACAGTGCTACAATGCAATTGCCTAAAAGCTACTTAAATAAATGTCCAATAAATTGTTGCTGTGCTATTAATCCAGAGGTAGTATGTGATCAATAAAGAAGCAAAAGCCGTACAAAATGAAGCAATCAGGTAAAAGAGGAAGCAGTCTGGGGCAGCCTGTGACTCAGTTTCATACAAAACAGCATTGTTGACACTATTCCCTCTTAGTGTGGCTGGCACACCCCAAAGTTTTGAACTGGCCCCCTTGCCCTGATAGGGAGAAATTGGATGTGAGCACAGCTGGCTCCACAAAAGAGATTCTAGGGATTGCTTAATTGAAAAGGTGAAAATTTGATGGTGAATTGACTTAATTCTTCAATATAATGCAAAAGTTCAAGATCTTAAATTTTAAAATAAACATTAAATAAATAAGCAGGATAGCAGCTTACTTCTATTCAGTCTGATTTATTTCTCTCCTTTGGAAAAACAAAAATAAATAAAACCATGCCTGATATCACCTAAGGAGATTAATTAAGCTTGACAAAGCTTCTTACTTACACTGGGAATTTGAACTTAAAATTGGACATCAAATTTTTCAATCCAGTCAGAATATTTTTTGCACAATGCTTATTGCAGGTCACCTTAAAATAGCACACAGTGGACTGGAACAAGATTCAGCTGGTGCTATCCATATAAACATTGTAAACCCCTAATTGCATTTTTTTAATTTTTTTTTTTTTTAAATGAAGGAAAAATGTATAAACAAATTCCATTTGCAGAATCGGTGATTTAAGCTGGGTGGAATTCTGCAAATGCCTCTCCTCATCAAGCAGCCAAGTTGGGTAGCCACTACTGTCTTTATGAATACTGAATAGGGGCATTATGTCCAGACAGAAAATGCAAGTGGGGAAGGAGGACAGGTCATCTTTCATGCACACAGGAACACCAACACAAGCGGAGTGTGTTTGTTTTCTACTACTCGTGTAAATGTCAAAATGTAATTTATATCTAAGATATAAATGAGACATTCCATCTCATCAAAATGGCCCTTCAGTTGAAGCCAGTTGCACCTGTATAAATGGAAAGTCACATGCAGTACATCAAGATTTTCTTTCTGGTACTTCAGGGAGATACTTTTGTGCTCCTCTGTGCAGCGGGCAGCACCAAAGTTGTATGAGAAGCAGCTGTTCCTATGTTCCCTCCTGTCTTTCTGCCACAGATGTGTTCTGGCATTGAATTCCTGCTGCTCATTTCTGACACACTTGTTTCAGCTCCTGCATCGCTTTGGGGTGGGGCAGAAATGGATCTGTCTGACCTCTCCATCCTCCACTGCATTCCAGCACTGAATTACCCTCAGGCCTTCTCCAGGCTGAAGAAACCCAATTGTCTCAGCCTTTTGCCATGGCAGAGGTTCTCCAGCCCTCTGATCAACTGGGTGACCTCCTCTGGATCAACCAACAGGTTGATGTCCTTTTTCTTTGTGTTGGGGACCCCAGAACTGGCTGCAGCACTCATGGCTGGGGTCTCCCCAGAGCTGAGTGGCAGAATTGCCTCCCTCCCCTGCTGCCCAGGACACACCTGGAGCTCTGGGCTGCAAGGTCACACTGCCAGCTCATGAACAGCCTGTTCTCCACCATCACCCTCCAGGCTGCTGCCAAAAATTAATCCTGTCCTGGCCAAGACTAGGACACCTCTGGATATTATTCCCTGGGATGACAACATTTTTCAGACCTGTGTATCTTGCTGTAGGAGAAGTCCCAGCCTCTGCCCCCCTCTCTCATTGGCTTTCCACATGACCTTGGGCATTTTTGTCTCAGCAGAGGGACCTGCAACATGCACAGTGTTGTTTAGCACATACAAGCTAGACTGAATTTGGTAAGCACTGTTCAACTAAAGACAATATTAAAACAGAAATATGGGGTGGTTTTTAAGACAGAAGAATGCTGGAAGCAAGCAGCAAAAAAGGATTTCAGACATGAGCTTTCCCCCACTGGAGTTTCTCTCTCAGCAATATCTAATTTCC